>NC_089584.1:131777871-132084027 GCF_019320115.1 Miscanthus floridulus
GCTCCTAAACAATTTTAAAACATGTAGGTTTGCTCCAAGGGTTGATAATGTAACCGAGCAAGCCTACCATATGATATACCTATTGAATGCATAACAAAAGATATAAGCATGTAAATGCAAACATTAGGCATGAAAGATAACTAGATGCTTTAAGAGTATACCAATTGAAGGACAAAGCCAATTGAAATGAATACTAATTGGAAGTAATGGCATCTAGTTACCTAACATGGGAAGGGGAATTTGGGTCCATAGTATTCACTAACCTACTTGGCAATAACTTTGTCCATCATGATGCACCCCATGAAATGCACCCAAACTTTGCCAAGTCTCCAAATTCCCCGTGTCCGACGGACTTCTCACTTCCCTTTCGGGATCCAAACCTTCTTGGTGCTCTTCATGTTTGAAATGATCTCCTTTGGCACCCAAAAGCGTTTGACCCCATTGTTAGTTTGCTTGTTCACCTTTATGGCCACCACCTTGTCATTTTTCTTCTTCTTCAAGAGATAAGGTGTGGAGGCCTTCTTGTCCATCTTGTTGGTGTAGGTGTTGGAGAGCTTGCTTGTTTGCTTTTTCTCCTTCTTCTTTGCTCCTCCCCCATTCTTCACCTTGCACTCATAGGACTTGTGACCTTCCTCGTGGCACACGTAACAAACCACGGTTTGTCCTTCATCAAGCTTCTTCACTCCCTTGATGGTGTTATCTTGATGAAGTTGGGTTTGCTTCGCCTTGCCTTTCACTTGAGTCAAGTCCTTGGTGAGGCGAGCTACTTCTTGCTTGAGTTGCTCATTCTCTTTTGCAACCTCTTGTGTGCATGTATCTACAATAACTTTCTCAACACAAACTTGGTTGCACAAAGGTGAGTCTAAACATAAATCATTGCAAGAAGTAGATGCATCCTTTTTAATGATAGAACTTTTCTTTTTAGATGCCTTGGTGGGGGTATTTTTGATGGCCTCAAGATTAGCAACTTTATTTGTTAGCTCATCACAATGTTTGCACATGATTTCCATTTTAGCAAGCAAACTTTGATAATCATTTTGTGAGCTAGCTAACTTTTCTTTTAATTTTTCATTTTTCTTTTCAAGTTGCTTATCATTAATTGTGCATGCATTTGTTGTTGCACTAGCCTCAAGTTGCTCAATTTTAGTAGATAGTTCAACATTGAGATTTGCAAAGTTTTCATATTGTTCAAGCAAATTCTTGTATGCTTCTTGTGAACTACCTAGCTCTTCTTTTAAAGTTTTGAGCTTTTTTTGTTGACTAGTTCAAACTTTAGCATATTTAAGATTTTGTTGCACAATTGTATTATAAGAAGGCAAATTATCATCACTATCGCTCTCACTAGAGGATGAGCTTTCATTACCTCGTGCCATAAGGCACACACGAGAAGAGCTTGATGATGAGTGCTTGCGCCCTTACCTCTTGTGATGGTTTTCTTCTTCACTTGAAGAATCATCCCATGACCTTATTGTTGTGAGGGCTTTGTTCTTGCACGCCTTCTTCTTTGTCTTGGGTGTGGGCTTGTTTGGATAAACTTCCACAAAGTGCCCCAACTCGCCGCATCCATAGCATCCCCTCTTTCTTTGCTCATTTCTTTGATTAGTGAAAACGAGGTCTTGAATTTGGATGGGCACACCCTTGACATTGAGCCTTACGATCATCTTCTCCACCTTTTTGATAAGTTTGATTGATTCTTCATCAAGGTCGGAGGTGGAGGAGGAAGATTGATCATCATCACTTGATTCTTGTTCGTCATCATCATCATCCTCATCTTCTTCTTCTTCACTTGAGGAGCTTGAGCTTGAGCTTGACTCAACTTTCTTGCCCTTCATCTTTTTCTTCTCGCTACAAGCGAGAGCTTTGCCTTTGCTTGATGAAGATGCTTCTTCTTGACCCATCTTACATGACATTTCAAATGCCACTAGTTTGCCAATGACAATGCCCGGGGTCATGTTGCTCAAGTTCTCTATGTTGTGAAGAATGGTGATGATGCTTGCATATTTCTTTTGTGGTAGCACGGAGATGATCTTCCTCACGATGTCCGCATCATCTAGCTTTAATAATCCTATAGAATGGAGCTCATTGATAATTAGATTCAATCGAGAATACATATCACGAACAAGCTCATCATCATTCATAGCAAAGGAATCATAATTTTGCTTAGCTAGACAATGTTTTTGCTCACGAACATTACTTGTGCCGTCATGGAGCTCTTGGAGTTTAAACCAAATTTCATGAGCGGTATTTAAAGTAAACACTTGGTTAAAAACATCCATGCTAAAGGATTCAAACAAGCAATTCTTAGCTCTAGCATTAAAATGCATTTCTTTTTCATCACTCTTTGTGGGCTTTTCGGGATTCTTAATGGGTTTCATCCCGTCACGAGTGACTCTCCATACACCTAAATCAACCGCCTCAAGGTGGCAAGCCATTCTAGCCTTATAGTAGAGGAAGTTAGTCCCATCAAATTGTGGAGGCCTAGTGGTATCCATACCAACCACTCTATAAGCGTCGGCTCAATGGCGGTTAAGCCAAAGGTCCAAATATGAGCCAACCGGCTCTGATACCAATTGAAGGGACCGTGATGCCTAAGAGGGGGGGGTGAATTAGGCAACTTAAAATTCTAACTCCAAACTATGGCCTCTTTTTCAACCTCTAGCAAAACCTATGCAAAAGATAATCTATCTAAATGTGCAACTACGGTTTTGCTAGTGTGTTGCTTTCTCTACCGCAAAAGATAATAATATGATCAATGTAAATGTGAAGCTTAAAGAGCAAGGTAGAGATATGCAAACTCCCGTCGATGACTCCGGTATTTTTACCGAGGTATCGAGAAGCGCGCAAGCTTCCCCCTAGTCCTCGTTGGAGCCCCTCGTAAGGAATCCCTCGCAAGGGCCAAGCCCCGGTCGGGTGACTCCGTGGATAGCCTCGGGCCTTCCCCACGCACAAGTGGGTCTCTGATGTGCCTCACGGCAAGCCTCTCCCGGATGCTCCCCGCCATCTTCACTATCAAGCTTCCGGCCAAAACGCCGTGGGCCTTGTTCCCTTCGGTACACGGTGGCGGCCGCACCACAAACGCGGTTGGTGCGATCTCGCAAGACTTCAAGCCCCTCCGATGTACAACACTTGTGCTCGCAAGCACGGGGTGGCAAGAGGTATACAAACCTCACTAAACACTAGGCAAACACCTAGAGCAAGCGCATGAGCAGTGGTCTAATCAACCTAAGCACTTCGCAAAGCACTTATGCTAATCACCTAATAACACACTAAGCACTATGCATGTGGAGATCACTAAAATGGTGCATCAACACCCTTGGTATGTTTCATCAGCACCACACCCTTCAAATGGCTGGTTGGGGGTTGTATTTATAAGCCCCACTGAGAAAGTAGCCGTTGGGGTCAAACTCCCGCAATTCTGCTACTGACCGGACGCTGAATCGTCCTGACCGGACGCGTCCGGTCGTCCCGACCGTTGTAGCCGCGAACCACCGATCGGACACTGCTAGCGTCCGGTCGCCTGCCACCGAACGCGTCCAGTCACAGTTTCGCGCGCCTAGAACCTCTCTGTACTCGATCGGACGCTGTGTTTCTACGTCCGGTCGATTGCCGGTAGCGTCCGGTCCTCGCGTCCAGTCGCCTGTCTGCCGAGCCACCGGTCCAGCGTTCGGTCGCGCTTTCAGCGTCCAGTCTAGCGTCTGGTCGCCTCTATGAGCTCATTTCTTTGCGATCTTGCGTACGACTTGGTTCCTATCTTCGTGCTTGGACTTTGCTTGATATCTTGGGTCTTCACTTGTGCTTCTAATTTCTTGCTTGAGGTGTTGATCATCGGATCATCACGTCGCCTTCGTCCAAGTCACGTCTTGCACCCTATTGGACTACAAAACAGACACTTACAAATTCATTAGTCCAATTTGGTTGTGTTGGTCATCAAACACTAAAATCCAAAGTAAATGGGCCAAGGGTCCATTTTCCTTACACGTTCGACTGGTCCTGAGGGCTCTCTACCTTTCTTCAAGGAAAAACCATGGATCATATCCGACCAAGACTCGAACGTGGGCTAGGATGCCCACGACGCTCGTGCACCCGGGTGCTAGCCACTAGCGGGCCCATCCTTTTCCATCCCTCACTCTAAAGGTGCCTGTAGCGGTTGTCGAACCCGTCGAAGGGCCAACCTTTGAACTCCTAGGCCTAGACGGCCCATAGGAGTGTTTTTAGCTCCGTATTCTCTTACCTATGATGGGTCATGGCCCGTTCAGTTATGCAAAACATCCAGCACATTTTTCGAGGGGATGGCCATAGGTTGCATGCGCACGCCTCACGATGAGACGTGGTGACAAGTCGTGGTAGGCGTAGAGATCTAGGCGGGCAGTTAGTTTCCACACACCCGTCGCCCCTATAAAACCAAAGGGTTAGCCCTTCGTGTTTCATATGCACGCCTGCATCCTTACCTCCATAGCCATGCCGCTGCCGCCAACACTTAGGTTTCCTACCTCCGCATCTCTACTGCTGTTGAGCTCGAATTCTTTCGCCCCCACCTCCAATGGATCCATGGTGCCGTTCTAACATCGCCTTCTAGCACATGGAGGGCCTCGTCCGTTGTGGTCTTCTCCATGCATGAACCTCGACCGAGGAGTGGTTGCTGCACGGCAATGAGGATTCACCATTGCCGCCTGATGGCTATGTGGTGTTGTTTGCCCACTTCCATGAGCGTGGGCTCGCGACCCCACCCACAAATTCCTCTAGGGGCTGCTGCACTTCTACAAGATTGAGCTATAGCATCTCAATCCCAATGGGATCGAACACATGGCGGCGTTCATTGCGATGTGCAAAGGATTCCTAGGGATCAGCCCCCACTTTGACTTATGGAGTTATTTCTTCGCCGTCAACCTCCAGAAGAAGAGAGAGAAGGGCGATAGGCAAGAGTTACACATGCTGATGGGGTGCGCTGGCATCCAACTTCAGAACAATCAGGTCGGTGAGTACTCATCCATGCAGCTCTCAATGTCCAATAAGGGGTGGCACTCGTAGTGGTTCTACCTCAAGAATGATGCTACCGCCCCTCTGCCAGAGTTCACCGGGCGCCTGATCGAAGAGGCCTCAGAGTAGTGGCAGAAGTGGGGTGTCCTAGAGAAGGACAAGAAGAAGATTCGAGACCACATCACCGCCATCCACATCCTAAAGGAGAACAACCTAAAAGGGTTGAGCATGATCAAGGCTGACCACGCGAGGAGGGTGGCTCCGTTGATGACGTGTGCTCTCCCGCTATACGCTATGCTGCCCGAGGCATCATTCGACGAAATGGCGCTCGCCGAGGGAATGCTCCCTAACTCTAAGATCTCATAACGCATCAAGGAGGTGATGGAGCCTTGTGGGACGACGTGGGTGCCACCCTCGACTTTTTCTACCTGGTGCCAGGGCATCCTCTGATGCGGCCAGAGCCAGGCTATGTTGTCTTCATAAGTTTCCCTTTCTCTTGCCTTCTCTTCAATTGATTTCTCGACTTTGTGAGACTAACTTTGAGAGGGGCAGGACCAGTCAAGGGACCTCATCCTCGTGGATCACCCGATGCCACTATCGAGGGATTTGGCCATGAGGGTGGCGAATCACACCGAGGGCGAGCGGCTGAGGAAGGCGAAGGAGGACAAGAAGAGGAAGAAGCAGCGGAAGCTGTAGGCATGAGAATGAGGGGAGGACACTGATGATGACAATGACAATGATGATGGTGACGACCATGAGGTGATGGAGGAAGAAGAAATGATAGACAACGACATCGAGTGGGACAACTTGGAGAATGAGGCTACCCTAACAGGCATTAGTTCGTCCTTGCAGGCATCGGGACCCTTCCCGTTCTATGGAGGGGAGGGCACATCTTGGGAGCTGGTGGAGGCAGGACATTCCAATGACGCCCCAAGAACAGACAGAGGTGGGACGTACCATCGGCTTGCCCCAGGAGCCAACAGATGCAGGCGTCTCAACCGTCGTGCCTAAGGTGCCAGCGGAGGCAGGTAGCTCCGCCATCATGCCCCAAGAGCCAAGGGGAGTGGGGCGTTCTGCCAATGTGCCCCAGGAGCTACCAGCGGCAAGCCTCCCTGCTCAGGAGCAGGGTGTGGGCCAAAAATGGCCTCATTCTGATGAGGTTGAGCAAGGGTCGGGGGGTTCATCCCCCAAACGCATCTATCGGCCGATGGCACTGAGGTAAGTTACCAATTCTTCTGTTTTTTCCTGTTTTAGTTGGATTTCATCATGACTTATGTTTTTCATCCCTTGCAGCGTCAGCAGGCATCGGAATCCTTTAGCACTGGCGCCAAAGAAGAGCATCACCCTCTAATTGGGGCGGCGGCCGTCGGCTGGTGTTGCACCCATTTTGGGTGGGAGCAGCGCCAGTGTGACTAGGTCGCCGACCGGTTAGGCGCCGGCCATGGTGGGGCTCATGCCCTCGGTAGGTCGGGTGGACATGGTCATTCAAGGGGTGCCTTTAGAGGTCACGGAGCAGCTGGTGATGGTTGTGATGCCGTTGCTGATGGCAGGGTGGACGGGGCTGAAGACCATGGTGGGCGTCATGACCCTATTGACATAGGCAGAGGTAGCGGCGGTCGTGATAGATGGGTCAGAGTCGGGCACAACCGCAGCGTCTCCCGACGCATTGGCATGACCCGTGCCATCAGTGGCCCAAGCGATAGCGCCTGACATGAACTAGACAGAGGGGGGCGGCCGAGGGATCCCTAGGAGTCATGGTGCTGGGAGAGAGGTTCACGTCTGCACCGCTGACCCCTTCCATCACTGTAGGGGGCGTCCTAGTGGGGATGTCACAGCGAGAGGGGTCGGTGGTGCTTGGGGCCAGCGAGGAGTCATCCCTAACCCTGATGTTGGTGGGAAGCGGCTCGCTCACACGGGGCGAGCCCTTGCTCCAGTGGATGGATCCATGGGATCCGGCATCAACGCTTTTTACCCTTGACGCCGCCACAGAGAGTATGGAGTAGGAGAGCCTCAACATAGGGATCACGTCCATGCTCGAGGCCCTAGACCATGCCATGGGCACATTACATGACGTTGTTGTTCCCTCTAGCCGGGTATTGCTTGGTCCTGCTTCTTGCCCTTTTTCTTCCTCTATATACTTTTTTGTATCCTGACCACTGTCTCCCTGTAGTCCCTTATAGCTCACAGCCGTGGGAAATCTCAGTTGCTTCGTCAACAGAAGGAAGCCTAGGACTGCCTTGTCGAGGAGGCACGACTACATGGGGAGGTGATAGCTCAACTTGTTGTTGCCCAATAAAGGGTGGTCGAGCTAACTCCCCTCATCGAGGAGGTGGCCAATCTTTGGTCATGGGTGGCTGAGGCCTATCGGGATGCTGATGAGGCTAAGAAGGCATTTGAGGCCCTATTGGTGAGGTCACGGAAGGATGACGAAGAAGCCGCCCGAGTCAGGAAGGAGCATGATGAGTTGCTCTAGAAGGACACCGAAACACGCCAACGGATCCTTGACCTTCTAGGAGAGGTTGAGAAAGAAAGGGATCTAAAGCTGGGGGCCAAGGAGAAGCTCGTGGCCCTGGAGAAAAGGGTGATCCTAGATGTCGTGGCGGTCGCTCGGCTATGCAAGGAGTGGGATGAGCTGATCCAAACCATGGAGAGGCTCCATTCAGAGCATGGTGTGGCTCACGAGGAGCGCGACTAGGCTTTCTAAGAGCATGACCAAGCCTACCAAGAACGCGATGATGCACAACAGTAGGTTGGCTCCCTCTAGGCTGAGCTCAAAAGGGAGATGACTCGAAAGCTGGTGGCCGAGAGTGCTTCTGCGAGGCTGGCTGTGGATCTCGCCAAGGTGAGGAGAAATCTTTAGGCGGAGAGTGACGAGCTTGGTATCCTGAGTGCCACCCTTGGAGTGGTCTGCGATGACCTTAAGGTGGTGCGGTCAGAGGGGACCAGCTCGCTCACGGCTCATGCCGTCAAGATCATGGCTTGAGTGCGCCAGCTCAAGAGGAATGCCCTTCGCGCTAAGGTCAATCAGTCCTTCATGATTGCTCATTCTCATTATGGGGACAACATCGATCCGGAGGCAATGAGCCATGGCTACGCGCTCGGTTATGAAGTCCATGAGCTAGAGGAGATGGAAACGGCGGTGGCTCCCCTTTCGCAGGACCTGGCGGATAGGATAGAAGGCATAGTTCTCCCCCAGAGGGGCTAGTTAGTTAAATAGGTCAGGCGGTCATTTCTTGTAATAAGTGGACAAGTTTTGACCCTTGTGCTTTGTTTGAACAAGATTGTTATTTCGTATGAATAAATTTGTTCTTTCTTCCTTTTTGTGTGTAAAAAGGGTTAATGCGTTCCGACCCTTCCTGTTGTTAAGACCGTAGAGCTCGAGTTGTGGTCGAGAAAACTCTGGTCACGTTGGTAAGCAAGAGTGCCATAGCCACTAGGGCATAGGTTTCTTGCAGTCCTACTAGTTTTACTCGATGTTTGTTTCCGCAAATGTTGCCTCTAGGTTTTAATCGTGAGAAAGGGGTTGGGCACACCGACTATTTTAGAAAGGGTATATGTATACCCTTATCAGCCCCCGAGTGAGACCCGAGCCCTTGCCATTACTAGGGTCGGGTTTCACTAAAGATCGAGAGAGACGATAGCGAAACTAGTAGGAGAAAGCATCTCTTGTTTTAGAAATGTTATCCTTAGTTTTTTGTACGTATCCCCTCCCTAGGATCTGAGCCATCATTCTGCGACCGCACATTCGGTCTCCTTACGAGTCCAACTTTCCTCGAGCCCCTGTGCATAGAGGGGGTCCAGTCGAGGGTTGGCTCATCTTTGTGATCGTCACCCCGTCCGCGGTTGCCACAACCGGAGGGGTTGAGCTAATGTCACTTGCCTCGTTGGCTTGAGTGACGTGCTCGGTGAGCTCGCTAACAGACATGTCCGAGTGGAATCTAGGTCCATCATTCGTGATGGGGTCGGCATAGCCCTCATGTGGCATTCCACTACTCCTTAACCCACCTCCCGGTAGATGCCCGAGTCATTCTGAAGATCGACTCAGGTGACCCATTGGCCTCCTCTCGATGGAGATTCTATGGGCTCGGCTTGAGGTTAGGATCGAATGAGAAGGTTGAGATGACCCTGTCTGCTTCTGAGCGGGTCAGGCAAAGGCTGCTAGGACTCATCTGTGTTTTCTCCCCTAGCTCTATTTGACGTGAGGCGGCCTCAAGCCCTTTGTGGGCTAGCCTTCGAACCTCGATCAGTCATTGCTCACATCAAATGAGACAAGTACCGCTTTGTGACGCGACGTGAAGCATTATGATGCAATAATTGCATATGCAATGTTTGGATGTATGAGAATGGATGAATGAATGCTCATGCACTGGAAAAGTAAAGTGGGGGTTGGTAAAGTTACCTCGATGGCTCGAGTGACAGGTTTGGGGAGCTCTTACCGGATATGTTTGAGTGAAATCTAGGTCCATCGTTCAAGATGGAGTCAGCCTAACCCACATGGGGCATCCTGCTGCTCCTTACCCATCTCTCGACAGCGGCCTGAGCTGCCCGATCTACTTGGGCGACCTGCTAGCCTCTCCTCGATGGAGATTCCACCGATGGGCCCCTCCAAACCCTTCCTGGGAAGGCGGAGACTAAAGCTCAGGGTGTGGGCAAGAAACTCTGATCACGCTGGTGAGCAAAAATGCCGTAGCCACTGGGGCATAAATTTCTTGCGGTCCGACTAGTCTTACTCAGCATTTGTTTCCACAAACCTTGCCTCTAGGTTTTAATGTGAGAAAGGGTCAGGCATAGAGAATGTCTACCAAATAGACACTCTTACCAGCCCCCAAGTGAGGCCCAACCCCTTGTCGTTGCTAGGGTCGGATGTCACTTAAAGATTGAGGATTGGATAGTGAAATTAAGGGTGACCCGTCTCTCGATAGTGACCCGAGCTGTCCGATCGACTTGGGTGACCCGCTAGCATAGGACTTACCTTGATGGCTCGAGTGACGGGTTCAAAGAGCTCTTACCAGATATGTCTGACTAGAATCCGGGTCCATCATTCATGACGGAGTTGGCATAACCCGCATGGGGCATCCTACTACTCCTTACCCGTCTCTCGGCAGTGGCCCAAGCCGTCCAACTGACTTGGGTGACCCGCTGGCATAGGACTTTCCTATGGAGATAGAGGATGAGATCATCCTCCCTAAGAATTTGGTTACGCAGATAAGCCAGGTGACGATCTCATAACAAGTGAACAAGCTCTTAAATTTCATTATGGCCAAATAGATTTTTAGCCCTTCTCCCCTTTTTGTATAAAAAGGTTAATGCATTCCGACCCTTTCCATCGTTAAGGTTGTAAAGCTCAGGGTGCGAGTGAACAAACTCTAATCACGCTGGTGAGCAAAAGCACCATAGCCGCTAGGGCATAGGTTTCTTGCAGCCTGACCAATTTTACTCAGTGTCTGTTTCCCCAACCATTGCTTCTGGGTCTTAACGTGAGAGAGGGTCGAGCATAGAGAATGCTTGCCAGGTGGATATACTCTTAGACACATATCGACTCTTTCTGTAGTTAAGGCTAAAAAGCTTAGGGTGCAGAAAAAACTCTAATCATGCTGGTGAGCAAAAACGCCATAGCCACTGGGGCATAGGTTTCTTGTAGTCTAACCAGTTTTACTCAGCGTCTATTTCTACAACTCTCGCTTCTAGGTCTTAACATGAGAAAGGGTCGGGCATAGAGAATGTCTACCAAATAGGTATGCTCATATCAGCCCCCGAGTGAGGCCCAACCCCCTGCCATTGCTGGGGTCGAGTGTCACTAAAGATCGTGGAGTTGGTAGTGAAACTGATAAGAGAAAGTGTGTGTATATTAAGGGTAAAAACAACATAGCTGTTCGATGTTCTAGGTGTTGATGAAGACTTCACCGTTGAAGGTCTTGAGCTTGTAGGTGCCTGGTCGGAGCACCTCTACGACGATGTACATTCTCTCCCATGGCGGATAGAGCTTGTGGCGCTTCTTGTTGCTTTGGACGAGGCGGAGCACTAGGTCCTCGATGTTGAAGGCCTGACCTCGCACTCGCTAGCTATGGTATCGGCACAATGCTTGTTGGTACTTGGCCAAGGGGAGGAGGGCAATGTCGCGTGCTTCATCTAGCTAGGCTCCTTCCTATGCTCCCCCTTGTTAGAGATTCCGAACAAGAACCACTTCAAGAGGACGTAGTCCTTGTATAGGTGCTCGATGGGAAATGCATGGTTCGGGCATGGCCCTTCGAGCAACTTCTCGAAGTGGTTCGGGATACCCTCGGTGGCCTTCTGACCCCCTTGTGGTCGATGGTGGCCATGAGCAAGCCCTCGCGCCTCTGCTTATTCTTCTTCTTGTTGGGACGGTTGGAGGCACCTTCGCCGGCGTCCTCGTCCTACTTTGCCTTGCCTTTGAGATGGTCGAAAATCACCCTGACCGCCTCCTCACCCAAGGCGTGGCTGGTGGCGATGTCGAGGAGCTCCTTGGTGGTTTGTGGGCCCTTATGTCCTAGCTTGTGAACCAGGGACTCATAGGTGGTCCCAGACAGGAAAGCTCCTATCACGTCGGTGATGTTGGGCAGCTCATTGTTCTGCCGGGAAAAGCACCGGATGTACCCATGAAGAGTTTCCCTAAACTTGTGTCGATAGTTTTTGAGATCCCATGGGTTCCCAGGATGCACGTATGTGCCCTAGAAGTTTCCCATGAAGATCTCTTTTAGGTCCGCCCAACTTTGGATTTGGTTGGGCGGAAGGTGTTCCAACCACGTTCGCATTGAATCGGCCATGAACAATGGAAGGTTGTGGATAATGAAATCATCATTATCTGCTCCGCTGGCTTGGCAAGCAAGTCAATAATCCTCGAGCCATAGTCCGAGGTGTTTCCCTAGAGTATTTTAGGATATTGCTTGGCGGTCGGTACTCGGTGGGAAGACGACATTGAGGATGTGTTGGCCAAAGGACTGAGGTCTCGGCAAGTCGGGGCTCAGGCTTCGGTCCTCACCATTGTCATAGCATTCGCCACGACATGGGTGGTAGCCACGGCTAGCCCCCTCACATCGCCATGGTGAAAGCTCTAGTTTGGTTTTGGTGAATTGATGAAACCCTAAGTGCTAACCTAGTTTATCAAGTGATCATGAGATAGGTAGCACACTCCAAGTTGCGAAGCAAACAAAGATCATAGCATGATGAAGATGATGCCATGGTAATGATCAAGTGCTTGGACTTGGAAAGAACAAAGAGAAAAACAAAAAGCTTAAGGCAAAGGTATAAACCATAGGAGCTATTTTGTTTTAGTGATCAAGACACTTAGAGAGTGTGATCACATTTAGGTTTGATAGCTATACTATTAAGAGGGGTGAAACTCATATCAGAATGCAGTTATCAAAGTGCCACTAGATGCTCTAACTTATTGCATATGCATTTAGGATCTAGTGGAGAACTAACACCCTTGAAAATGTTTGTGAAAATATGCTAACACATGTGCACAAGGTGATACACTTGGTGGTTGGCACATTTGAGCAAGGGTAAAGAAGTTAGAGGTGAAATGGAGTTGGTCGCAAAGATGCTAGCATCGGCAACTGACCGGACGCTGGGTCGCTCAGCGACCGGACACTGAAGGGCTGCATCCGGTCATGTTGTCGGTCAGCACAGTAAGAAGTCACAGTGTGACCGGACACTGGCAGGGTCCGGTCAAGCATGACCGGACGTGTTCGGTCGGCAAAAGTCAGTTTTGGAACCTTACTGTAAACGCCCGGACGCTGGGTGTTCAGTGTCCGATCAACTCAGGCGCAGTGTTCGGTCAAGGCTGACTACGAGCGACTAGACGCTGGGGGCTTAGCGTCCGGTCAACTGACCAGAGCATCTAGTCAGCCCATGTTATGCCCAGTGAAGGGGTATAACGGCTCTATTTCATGAGGGCTTCTATTTAAGCCCCATGGCCGATTGAAGCTCACTCTCTTGGCCTTTTGCATTGACATAGCAACCTTGTGAGCTTAGCCAAAGCCCTCCCACTCATCTCCATCATTGATTCATCATCTTTGTGAGATTGGGAGAGAATCCAAGTGCATTGCTCCTCACAAGACTAGTTTTGTAAAGAACAATGGTCGGTTTTGCAATAGTTGTAAGCAAGTGGGTCATAAAGAGCAAGAATGCAACAACAAGAGCAAAAATGTTAATGTATCCTTCATAAAGCTTGATTCATGCTATATGCTTACTAAGGGTACAAATGGTGTGAAGGCTAACTTCATTGGTAAACCATGGATGGGCTTAAAGAAGAAAGCCATTTGGGTACCAAAGAGCTTAGTGACTAACCTTCAAGGACCCAAGCAAGTTTGGATACCTAAAAGAAATTGATCTTCTTTTATAGGATAAATACAAAGCTAGAGGAAGGCATTGGGTTCTTGATAGTGGGTGCACTCAACACATGACCGGTGATGCAAGAATGTTCAACTCAATCAACACCAATGGCAATGATGGTTATAATAGTATCACATTTGGTGACAATGGCAAAGGCAAGGTCAAAGGGCTTGGTAAGATTGCAATATCCAATAACATGAGCATATCCAATGTGTTGCTAGTTGAGAGCTTGAATTTCAATTTGCTATCTGTGGCTCAATTGTGTGATCTTGGATTCAAATGCATATTTGGGGTAGATGATGTAGAGATCATAAGTGTAGATGGCTCTAACTTGATCTTCAAAGGCTTTAGATATGAGAATCTATACTTGGTTGATTTCAATGCTAGTGAAGCTAAATTATCTACATGCTTGTTCACTAAGTCTAGCATGGGTTGGTTATGGCATAGAAGGCTTGGTCATGTTGGAATGAAACAATTGAATAGATTGGTTAAGCATGACTTAGTTAAAGGCTTGAAAGATGTTGTGTTTGAAAAGGATAAGCTTTGTAGCTCTTGTCAAGTCGGTAAACAAGTTGGAAACACCCATCCTAAGAAAAGCATGATGAGCACTAGTAAAGCATTTGAGTTATTGCACATGGATTTGTTTGGACCAACACAATACACTAGTATCGGTGGAAACAAATATAGCTTTGTGATAGTGGATGACTACACTAGATACACATGTGTATTCTTTCTAGTGGACAAAACTGATGTATTTGCAACATTCAAATCATTTGTCAAGGGCATTCACAATGAGTTTAAAACAACCATCAAGAGAGTTAGAAGTGACAATGGTAGTGAGTTCAAGAACACTAGAATTGATGAGTTGTGTCATAAATTTGGAATTAGACATCAATTCTCAGCCAAGTACACACCTCAATCAAATGGCCTTGTTGAGAGAAAGAATAGAACACTCATTGATATGGCAAGGTCTATGCTTAGTGAGTACAATGTGAGTCAATCTTTTTGGGCCAAAGCTATCAACACGGCTTGCTATTGTAGCAACCGCCTCTATTGTCACTGATTAAAAGAGAAGATACCATATGAGCTCTTGAATGGTAGAAAGCCAAACATTGCATATTTTCGGGTTTTTGGTTGCAAATGTTATATCTTGAAGAAAGGCACTAGATTAGGCAAGTTTGACAAGAAATGTGATGAAGGATTCCTACTAGGTTATTCTACTACAAGCAAGGCATATAGAGTTTGGAATTTGGATAGTGGTACTCTTGAGGAAGTTCATGATGTTGAATTTGATGAAACCAAAGGTTCACAAGTAGAGAATGAGAACTTGGAAGATATTAGAGGCATTCAACTTTCAAATGCCTTGAAGAACATGGATGTTGGTGAATTGAGGCCTAGGCAAGTGAATGATGATGAAGATGATCAAGTGCAAATGCTCTCTAACTCAAATATGCAAGATGATACAAATCAAGTTAGTACAAGTGGCTCTCATGACAATGAACAAGATCAAGTGGCTAGTACATCATCTCAACCCAATGATCAAGCAAGTGCAAGCAATCAAGTTCCAATCCTCCAACCAACCAATGTTGCAAGAGATCACCCATTGGACACTATCATAGGTGATATTTCTAGAGGTGTACAAATAAGATCAAGATTGGCATCATTTTGTGAACACTTCTCATTTGTGTCATCCATTGAACCAAAGAAGATAGATGAAGCATTGAAGAATGTTGATTGGGTGAATGCTATGCATGAAGAATTGAATAACTTCACAAGAAATCAAGTATGGGAATTAGTAAAGAGACCAAAGGGACACAATGTGATTGGAACCAAATGGGTCTTTAGAAACAAGCAAGATCAAGATGGGATAGTAGTAAGGAACAAAGCAAGATTAGTAGCACAAGGCTATACACAAGTTGAAGGTCTTGACTTTGGAGAAACATATGCACCGGTTGCTAGATTGGAAGCAATAAGAATCTTGCTAGTCTATGCTTGTGCCCACAACATTAAGCTCTATCAAATGGATGTTAAGAGTGCATTTCTCAATGGCTACATCAATGAAGAAGTATATGTTGAGCAACCTCCTGGTTTTGAAGATGACAAGAAGCCCAACCATGTGTACAAGTTAAAGAAAGCATTGTATGGCTTGAAGCAAGCACCTAGAGCATAGTATGAGAGATTGAGGGATTTTCTACTCTCTAAAGGGTTCACAATGGGCAAGGTTGACACCACTCTTTTCATCAAGAAGATTGGAAAAGATCTATTTGTATTGCAAATATATGTTGATGACATTATATTTGGATCAACCAATCAAGACTTTTGTGATGAATTTGGAAAGATGATGGCTAATGAGTTTGAGATGTCCATGATTGGAGAATTGAGTTACTTCCTTGGTCTTCAAATCAAGCAATTGAAGAATGGTACATTTGTGAGTCAAGGCAAGTATATCAAGGACATGATCAAGAAGTTTAGCATGAGTGATAGCAAAGCCATTAGTACACCAATGGGAACAAATGGCAACTTGGATAGTGATGCAAGTGGAAATATGGTGGATCAAAAGTTGTATCGATCTATGATTGGAAGCCTACTCTATGTGACCACATCAAGGCCGGATGTCATGTTTAGTGTATGCATGTGTGCAAGATTTCAAGCCTCACCAAGAGAAAGTCATTTGAAGGCTACAAAGAGGATATTGAGGTACTTGAAGCATACACCAAATGTTGGTTTGTGGTATCCCAAATGAGTAAAGTTTGAGCTAGTTGGTTACTCTGACTTGGATTATGCGGGATGCAAGGTTGAAAGGAAGAGCACCTCGGGCACATGTCAATTGTTGGGAAGATCACTTGTTTCATGGTCATCAAAGAAGCAAAATAGTGTTGCATTATCAACCACCGAAGCCGAATACATATCCGCCGGTAGTTGTTGTGCACAAGTACTTTGGATGAAGGCCACTTTGAGTGACTTTGGAATCAAGTTCAAGAAAGTGCCATTGCTATGTGACAATGAGAGTGCAATCAAGTTGACCAACAATCCGGTTCAACATGCAAGAACAAAGCACATTGATGTCCATCACCATTTCATAAGAGATCACCAACAAAAAGGGGACATTTGCATTGAGAGTGTAGACACCGAAGATCAACTTGCCGATATATTCACCAAGCCATTGGATGAGAAAAAGTTTTGCAAGCTAAAGAATGAGTTGAACATATTGGATTTCTCAAATATGTGTTGATGCACCCCCCACTCATATGACATGCCTCTCCTTCGAGCAATCCAAGGTAAAAGTTGTTTGGCATGACATACATCTTTGCTAAGGACATGATTAGTGCATCTAGTCACATTTTTTATTTTATTAGGACCTTTCAAGTGGTTCTATTTTATTAGGCTCATTCATGAAAATCAAATGATTTTGATGTATATATGGTATCACTACTGCTTCTATGCTTGACTTGATCTAGTGGTAGCATATGACATGTTTATGGGCTTGTAAACCTAGTGTTTAATCTAGAAAATGAGCTCTAAGTGTTTAACTCAACAATGTACAAGATAACCCTTATTTGGAGGTGTGAAGAAGCTTGTCCTTGGATCAAACCGAGTTAAATATCTTTGGCATATATTCTAGTTTGAACCAAATTTGGGAAAATGATCCTCACCCCATTGATTGACATTGATAATCTCGACCCTACAAGTAATACTATCTATATTTTGAACCTTTGTGGTCATTGATGACAAAGGGGGAGAGAAACAAAGATAGTAGTAAAAATAGTGAAAAAGGGGGATAAATATCATAAAGGGAGAGAAACATAAAGATATACTTGATATATGACATAGGGGGAGAGAAGTGAAAAAGGAAAGGGATCAATTAAAATTTGAAAGGGATCAATTAAAATTTGAGCACACAAGTAGGGGGAGCAAGCTCATGAACTTGGATGATGCATTTGAATGTGCACTTCATATGTTTGCTTGCATGGCACAAGTATTAAATTTAAACATCCATGCTTATGAGATGTATGCTAGTTGTAAGTTTGAATGATAATATGAAAAACTAGCATGAATAGATTATCTAGTGATTTCATTCTCTAGTATTATCAAATGGTATCTATTACAAATATTTCCATGAGGTATATTTTCAAATGGTATCAAGCTAATCATGGTGCTAAGGAAGGTATAATGGTGCACTCCAATTGGCATCATGCTTCAAAGGTCCATCTTTTATACCTTAGCATCATTTGGTAGACATTGAATCCTATATTTCCTATCTAATCATATGTGTAAGCTACAATCCAAACTCTTAGCACATATGTAGGGGGAGCAATTGCTACCATATGGAGTTCATGAAACTTGTCCATATCCTTTTACACATGTTAAATATGCTTGGACAAGCAACATGGATTCAATTGAATTTTAATTCATATCTTTGTATAAGGGTTGTCATCAATTACCAAAAAGGGGGAGATTGAAAGCTCTAGTTTGGTTTTGGTGAATTGATAAAACCCTAAGTGCTAACCTAGTTTATCAAGTGATCATGAGATAGGTAGCACACTCCAAGTTGCGAAGCAAACAAAGATCATAGCATGATGAAGATGATGCCATGGTAATGATCAAGTGCTTGGACTTGGAAAGAAGAAAGAGAAAAACAAAAAGCTCAAGGCAAAGGTATAAACCATAGGAGCTATTTTGTTTTAGTGATCAAGATACTTAGAGAGTGTGATCACATTTAGGTTTGATAGCTGTACTATTAAGAGGGGTGAAACTCGTATCGGAATGCAGTTATCAAAGTGCCACTAGATGCTCTAACTCATTGCATATGCATTTAGGATCTAGTGGAGAACTAACACCCTTGAAAATGTTTATGAAAATATGCTAACACATGTGCACAAGGTGATATACTTGGTGGTTGGCACATTTGAGCAAGGGTGAAGAAGTTAGAGGTGAAATGGAGTTGGTCGCAAAGATGCTGGCGTCGGTCAACTGACCGGATGCTGGGTCGCTCAATGACCGGACGCTAAAGGGCTGCGTCCGGTCATGTTGTCGGTCAGCACAGTAAGAAGTCACAGTGTGACTGGACGCTGGCAGGGTCCGGTCAAGCATGACCGAACGTGTCCGGTCGACAAAAGTCAGTTTTGGAACCTTACTGTAAACGATCGGACGCTGGGTGTTCAGCGTCCGGTCAACTCAGGCGCAGTGTCCGGTCAAGACTGATGACCGTTGAAGGCAAGACATGTGGTTGACTGCGAGCGACCGGACACTGGGGGCTTAGCATCCGGTCAACTGATCGGAGCATCTGGTCAGCCCGTGTTATGCCCATTGAAGGGGTATAACGGCTCTATTTCGTGGGGGCTTCTATTTAAGCCCCATGGCCGGTTGAAGCTCACTCTCTTGGCCTTTTGCATTGACATAGCAACCTTGTGAGCTTAGCCAAAGCCCTCCCACTCATCTCCATCATTGATTCATCATCTTTGTGAGATTGGGAGAGAATCCAAGTGCATTGCTTGAGTGATTGCATCTAGAGGCACTTGGTGTTCGTGTTTTACTGTGGATTTTGCTTGTTACTCTTGGTGGTTGCTGCCACCTAGATGGCTTGGAGCAGCAAGGATCGTCGAGCGGAGAGTGGTGATTGTCTCTAGCTCCGATCGTGGTGATTGTGAGGGGTTATTGACCTTTCTCCAGCGGAGAGCCAAAAGGTACTCTAGTGGATTGCTTGTGGCTTGTGTGATCCTCATCTTGTGTTGGTTGTGCGGCACCCTATTGAGGGTTTGGCGTGTGAAGCCAATTAGCGCGTGAACCTCCAAGTGAGTGAATCGCCACAACGAGGAGTAGCTTGCCGACAAGCAAGTGAACCTCGGTAAAAAATCATTGTCTTCATCATTGATTCCGAAGTGATTGGTCTTCATTGTTATTCATCCTTGTGATTGATTGGTTTCTTCATCTACACGGCGGTATAACCTTCTTGATCACTCTCTTTACTTTACCGCAAACTAGTTGACAAGCTCTTTAGTATAGCTAGTTATGAGAGCTTGCTTGCTTGGTTGGTGTGGCTCTTTAGTTAGCCTTTGAGAGCACACTAACATAGGGTAGTGTTATAGCTTTTGTGTGAATAGACACTATCTAAACTAGAATTGTGGTAGGTGGCTTGCATTTTGAGTAGGCTAGCGCAACACTTGCTTCGCCTCATAATTGTCTAACCATTTTGGTTAAGTGTTGTTGTAGAAATTTTTATTAGGCTATTCACCCCCCTCTCTAGCCATTAGGACCTTTCACATGGGTATGCCTATGGACGTCAAGGGTGTCATGTGCGTCACGGTGGAGGCCGAGACGCTCATGCACTAGGACCATGGTGCGAGGCCTGTCACCTTGCTGCGCCTGGTGGACTGACACGTCCTTGTTGGGTTGCTCTAAGGCATGCGAAGGCTGGCATCGAGCTCGCGTCGTCGGGATAGCGAGCTCTCCGCCTGCTGTGCTGCCGCACGCTCGAGTAGCATGCGAATCTCGTGATGGGCTCGACGATCCTCGGGCGTCGTGGGCCTCGGAAGCACCCGGAGCAAGGCTGCCGCAGCAGCGATGTTTTGGCTCACTCGAGTGAAGTGTGGGAGGGCTTCATCATCCTCGATGATCCTCTGGTTCACGTCGTGGGCCACAATGCGCGCACACCCACTGTCTCCATGGTGCTCGATCTCTTGCTCGAGCTCCACGCGTTCCTGCTCGAGCTGGAGTCATGCTTCCTCGATCTCTTGGTGTCGGGCCTTCAGCTGCTCCACTTGCAGGAGAGGTGGGGCCCCTGTATCCCCTTCGACCTCATCGTTGAGGTCATTTGTTGGGGTAGCCTCTACCTCGTGGATGCTTTTGACATATCCCTCGGGGGTACCTGCCATGAAACATTCACGCGAGGGGTGACGGCTCCTCCTGCTGGAGTCAGAGTTAGAGGGCGACCTTGATTCTCCCACGAGAAGGTCATGGAAAGATTCCATGACATATTTGGTCATCCCCAAGAACTCGTCGTTCATAGGGGATGGGGCGTGTGTTGCTCCACAAGGTGGTCAACGGTCTCTATGCCGTGGTGCAGACCGAACAGGAACGCTGTCGGGGCGCTCTGGATGAGGTATTTCAGGGAGAATGGCTCTCCTCTGGCAAGCTACATCATGACGTTGGCGAACAAGAAGGTGAGGCGGCCTAGGTCCTCCCGAGACAGTCGTGGTCCTAGGAAGGCATCGAGCTGGCGCTCTAGCCTCCCGTGCGTGCAGCTGTAGCTCCTCAAGCATCTCGGCGATCACGTTAAGGCCGGCGTGGTGGAGAGGTTGGACTGTGGTGGGAGCCTACGCCAACTCTCCCTCCGTCGTGATGATGAAGTCTAGGTTCCCAAAGCACACATGCGCGCCCGGGACCTAGCTGACACCGTGACTAGTCATTCGAGACCTGGTGAGGTTGTCGAGATGCGCAAAAGGCCCCTACCCGGCACGCCAACTGTCGGTGTTTTGAGTTACCACCGATGAGTAAATTTTTAGTATTGCGCGCCTGGCTTGGATGGTGTGCTTAGAGGACACAAGATTTATACTGGTTCGGGCAGAAAGTCCCTACGTCTAGTTCGTCGCTGCTGTTCATGTTAGTAGCACTGAAAGTTTGTAGTAGGGGTTACAAACGGGCGAGAGAGGGAAATGATCCCAAGTCTCTGATGGAAGGAGTGAGTGGGTGCTGAGAGCTCGATCGTTGCTCAGCTGTGTGTTCATGTTGTGTTTTGTGCAGATCTAGATCCGATCTCGATGGGTCGATCCCCCCACTTCATGGGGCGCCCTGCTTTCCCTTTTATAGGCCAAGGGAAAGTAGGGATTACGACAGAGGAAAAGAAGAAGAACGAGAGAGAGAAGAAGGCCTTCGGGATCACCGGGTCCTTCTTCACGCGGGTCCCGCTGATCCTATAGATGTCAACAGGGACGGCTCCACGTCGCGACCCTGTTCGTCACTGGTGCCATACGCAGGCGTCGTTTGTCGGTCATGACGTTCCATTCTGTTCTAGCGGACGTTGTGGTGAACTGACACGCGTGTCAGCATTCGTACGAGGGTTAGGCAGAACAGCACCGACGCGCCCGATGTTGTTCTTGATGTGAATCCTCAAGTATGGCCTGTCATGGCCACGGGTTACATCAAGTCATGCTAGTCTTTTCCCTATCGTCAGAGTTTTGACCTAGGCCCATACGCTTGGACCTGGAGTGGTCGACGGCGGTATGGGTCCCCGTCAGGCGAGACGGAGCACGAACCCAAGGGTCAGGCGAGGTGGAGCCCATAGCCTCGGGGTCAGGCGAGACGGAGCATGAACCCAAGGGGTCGGGCAAGGCGGAGCCCGCGGTCTCGGGGTCGGGCGAGGTGGAGCCCACCCCTAGAGGTCTGGCGAGGCGGAGCCCGCGGCCTCGGGGTCGGACGAGGCAGAGCATGAACCCAAGGGGTTGGGCGAGGTGGAGCCCACGGTCTCGGGGTCAGGCGAGGCGGAGCCCGCCCCCAGAGGTCGGGCGAGGCGGAGCCCGCGCACCTAGGGGTCGGTTGGAGCTGTAGTCGCGCTCTTGACTTCTCGGATGAATCAATGTTGATGACCATTAGCTCCTCCTCTTTGGGTACCCTAGTATTGGTCCCCAACAATATCCCACTGTAACATGTGCAACATCCCAATCTATTTTTGCAACATCTTTATGAAACACTTGCAACATAAACATCTAAAACTTTTGAAATGTATGCTTGCAACATCCATAGTATCTCGGTGCGACCTCCTCCGCCGTCTACACCAGGGCACCGCAGCTATAGCAGGAGGCGAGGCCGGAGGGCTTCCGCGCTAGTGCCCGATGCTTCTCCTTGCGCGGCGGCCTCAGTGGCAGCTGGTGGCCGAGGGAGCGGTCGCCACGCTTGGGCGTGGCAGTGCCCACGTCGTCAGGCGAAGGGGGCCACATAACAGAAGCAGTGGTACGAAGCAGCGTGGCGGCACGATGGAGCTGGATAAGGAGCAGCGCGAGGTGACCGTCGACAACGGAGCGAGCCATAGAGCAAGAGCTGCGGGGCGACCGACGGAGCAGGCGAGGTGACCGTTGACGCGTGGAGCAGGTCTATCGTCTCCTTCTCCTTTCCTTATCCAATCAGCACAACGAAAGAGATGAACGTGGATGTACCATAATAAAAAAAATGAGTAGGCACAGAGCAGAGGTCTATTGGACTGTTATGCACCACGAAGGGGCGTCCGGACGAACGGATGCCCTGCATAGCATTTCCGTAAAAAGATGATGCATAATAGTGAATTGTATTTGTCGTCTCCTTATTTATGCCACCCATGGAATAAATTTTCCACGCTCAAAGAATGCACTACACCCAACACAATATGCTCCATAGAAACCTAGCATAATAACGTACAGAAGCAACACAAGCAAATCAGGAAAAGAAGCAATGCGGTCATCTGGTCGACCAGGACAGATGCTTCTCGCGCAGTCCTTGGTGAAAAAGAAGATTGCACAATCATAGTATAGCTGGCTTGAAGCAGATATGCACAGGGAAAAGAATAAGTACAACAAGTGTGTCCATGACAGACAGTATTCTCTCCCATGAATCCATGATAGGTGTTGTACCACAATATAACAAGTTGCAACTCATCTTCGAGCCTGATGGCTTTTGCTGAACTTCCACCAAAACTAAATAACGAGAGAGGGAGAGGGAGAGAGAGAGAGAGAGGCATCCCCATGCATTGCTCAGGCACAATTTATCCCTGATGGGTGTTGCCAGACAATCACTGTGCTAAAACACCCTTTCTCTTGTGAGTATACACTTGTGAAAAATACAGGTATGCAGCCAAGCCAAGAACATTGAGCACAGCTAAAAGCCAATAGAACTATAGAAGTAATCAAGGTGCCCTCGGTTTAGATTGTCAGAGAACCAACTGTCTCCTTCCCTACTGGTTACCTTGTCAATTGTATACACAAGGAAGCTACTGATGAAGCTCCCAAGTCCAAATATGCTCAAGTATAGAGCAAGCCCCAAGCTGCACAAACCATCTGTTACTTGGTCATAGAAAAATTCTTGCAAGCCGACCATTGTGAACACATCTGCCAAGCCAGACAGAATGAATTGAGGGACCACCCACCAGAAGCTCATAGGGATTGTGACACCGGGTTTGTCAACCAGGCCATAATCTCTTGCTACCCTGAGCCTTGTCATCTCCACAAGGGCTGCGACAACCATCAGGATCACAGATAAAACCAATTCAATACCAATTCATTGCAATGTTGTGATACCACAAGTATTCTTTGAGTATTTCTTGGCCAGTGGAATGAGGATGCGGTCATATATAGGAACAAATACAACAATTGACACACTGATCAAACTTTGAAGGGTAGCAGCTGGTACCTGTAAGGTACCTATCCACCTATCTAGTGTACTTGCTTGCTTAGTGAATAGTGTCATCCATTGAGCAAAGACAACTGCATAGATCAGGCAGGTTGCCCCTATTGGGAGCAATTTAAGCACTGCAACAGCATCATCAGATAAATATTTAGTTTCTCTGTTGTACTTGTCTCCCTTGAATGATGATGTAGTTGCAAAGTGAGACTCGTCAGATGATCTGCATGCCCAGAAGAAGAAAAGAAATAAGATAATAGTTCGAAAAGAAAGCTCAAGGGTAGTTAAAGTGGACTTACTTTGGATACCATGATGCACACCAGCATCGAATCCATGCAAGAAGCGATTTACCAATATTTTCAAATAGCCCTTTGCTACTCACTGGAGGATAGAAGCGGTACTTCTTTGTACCAAGCCAGAAAATTGCAAGAGAAACGGACATGGCAATGCATGGGATACCAAACCCAAACTGCCAGCTTATGTTATCTTGGATGTAATTCAAGATTGAAACTGTAATAATATTGGCTCCGTATGCCCCAAAGTACCACCAATTGAAGAAGGAGCTCCTTGAGGCACATTCTTCAGGATCATTCTCATCAAATTGGTCAGCCCCAAATGCTTGGACACATGGTTTGTGGCCCCCTTGAGCACATGCCACTATGTAAAGTGACACATAGAAGAACGCTAAATGGATACCCATCCAGGATGCGGAGGAACCCATGTTGTCTCCAAATTGTGCTGGTTGTTGTAGCACAAAAATTGATGATAGGGTGAGCATACCCAGTCCCTGAAAGGTTGATACAATTCAGTGAAATTTGCATACAATCCAGCAAACTAAATATAAATGACGCATGTCATGTCAATTGGTAATCTTTCCTAATCCCAGGCTCTTTCAATGATTACATCAAGCACTGATTAAACAAATTATACATTTCTCTGTGCCTCTATGGTAATGTTCTACACGATTTGTTTCTTCGAAACAGCAGAAAGTTCAGTAATTCGATCCGAATAATTTGGCTCAGGGGCAAATTTTATCCAGTGAAGTTCAGTATTGACAGTCCATTCAAGATTCAGGCAGTTGGACATAATTAACTGTTGATAGTGGTTAGTCGAGTCTTATTGTTGCTTAATGGAAACTAAAGGAGTGGAAGACGCAGGTCCTCTTATCTGAATATGCAGTCAATCAAAACGGTAAAAGTTACATGGAGCAAGTCGTGAATAAACTGTCAAGGTCAATGGAGTTATGGAACAGCATAAACTCCAATAAGGATCGAGGGTTAACTGCAGAGGAACCACTCTTAGCAATCCTTGTATTCCGGAACAGCATAAACTCCATGAAGTCTTATTTTTTCTTTGGCAGATTGTTCTTATTCCATTAATAAGCATTCCTGAATCCTGAAACAAATTCCAGGGTACACATGTGTAATGGGTTACTCTAGTAATCACAGTGCATGCTAGTACAAACGCGTAGTGCCTACTGCCTACTGGTATAGTTGAGATATGACTACAAGAGGAAACTGGCAACAGTCTGTAGCTTTTCTTTCCTTTTTTGAGTCGTACGGGGAAGCCTATAACTGCGGATGTTCGTTAGGAATCGAAGAGGCCGAAGAGACGATACCGCCAGAGAGCAGTACTAGAGCATACAAGGATGTAGAGGAGTGAGGCGCTGATGATAGTGCGGTAGCGGCCGAGCCACGAGTCAGCGACGGCGGCGCCGAGCAGCGGCAGCATAAGCGCGGCGCCGCTCCACGCGTTGATGGCCGCGGCGGCCGAAGCCGTGGACTGCCCGAGCGGGCCGGTGAGGTAGTTGATCAGGTTCCCCGAGATGCCCCCGAACGCGAACCGCTCCGAGATCTCCACCCCTGCGGCACACGCACACCGACGGCGGCAGGCGGGTCAGAGAGGCGGAGATGACGGCCGGCCCTGTTGACTTGCCTGCAGCCACGGGCTCCGGGGGGGCGTCTCGTGTTTTGGGTAGGGTACTGGGTACCGATGATGAAGACGGCTGCGGTCCACCGGTCGGTGGTGTGGCGGGAGACCGGCCGGCCGAGGTGGTCCAGGGCGGTCGCCGGCTGCGGCAGGAGGGGCTCCGCCGCCGCGTCCATGGTGAGCGGACCCACGCCCTCGCTTCCTGCTTCCTGGGCTCCTGGCTCCTGCTCGTGCACCGTCAGCGACTTTGCAGCAGCAAGGCCGTCCCGACTGGCAAACGGGGCCCATGGATGCTCCGTGCTCGTGTCGAAAACCCAATCCGATTCCGGTCCTCTGACCCCAATTATACCGTCGTCTCTAATCCCCAAATCCCATCGTCATCGAATCGGAACTATTCCGCTACCCGCTCCTATCGGATTCGGTGGGCGGTGGCCTATATATGCGCCCGCCGCGCGCCTCGCACCAGAGCTCACCAGCAACCTCCTCCGGAAGCGCGATCGCCGCCTTGAAGTCGAAGGAGCTGAGATCCATCAGTTCTTCTGTCGGTCGAGGGAAGTCGAAGCCAAGATCTAGGTAAAAATGTTTTACCGATATGCTTACCGTGGCAACTCGTTTGAGCAAACGTACCGCTGCTATCCACCATCCTTTGTTGGTAAGCCACACCTGGAAGGCGGTGACAAAGTAATAATGCCACAGTCTGCCCTTGATCGTCTTGCTTCTTTGTACATCGACTACCCTATGCTATTTGAGCTGCAGAACGATGATGCAACCGACCAGCGGATTTCACACTGTGGTGTTCTGGAGTTTGTGGCGGAAGAAGGCATGATCATCATGCCCTACTGGATGATGCAGAACATGCGTCTTCAAGAGGGCGACATTGTCCATGTCAAGAACGCGACTCTTCCCAAGGGCACATATGCGAAACTGCAGCCTCACACGAGTGATTTTCTTGATATTTCAAATCTGAAAGCCATCTTGGAAAAGACTCTGAGGAATTTCTCCTGCTTAACCACGGGAGACAGCATCATGGTAGCCTACAACAACAGACAGTATTACATTGATGTTGTTGAAACAAAGCCTGCTTCAGCAGTTTGCATTGTTGAGACAGACTGTGAAGTGGACTTTGCACCTCCTCTTGATTATAAAGAACCTGAGAAACCACGGCAACCAGCAGTTCCTGCAAGCAGCAAGGCAGCACCTGCGGCTGAAGATGGCAACACTACTGGAGTGGAGGATGAACCAAGATTCAAACCGTTTACTGGTTCTGGAAAGCGGTTGGATGGAAAAGCCTCAAAACTGCAAGCATCTGATTCTGAGGTTCCTTCCACTGCACTTTCTGCGCCTTCAGATTCAAAGAAAAGAGCAAATCAGCAAATTTCAGCGCCGGCAGCTTCAGTGGTTAGCAATTACAGTCGACGGAAAACTGGGAAGCTTGCTTTTGGTTCAAGTGCAAGCAACAATAAGGAACTACAAAAGGCTCCTGTTAAGGAGGAAGAACCCGCGAAGAAGAACGAGCCCAGGTTCCAAGCGTTCAGTGGGAAGAGCTACTCATTGAAGCGTTAGCTCTGCTACAGTTAACCTTACAGATTTGCCGCTACCCTTTCGTTTCGTGCATGGTGTTCTGGCACCTGGTCACCACCATGTAGATATGAATTGAATTATGTATATGCTTATCTTGATGGAAATATGGTCATCTGTGTATTTAAGCTCAAAAGCTTAAAACACTGCTATTGCCCTTCCTTAAAAAAAAACTGGAAAAAAACACTGCTCCAATTATAATTGTCATAGAGTAGGTGATTTTTTTTATTCTTTATTTTGCTAGTTTAAAATTCTGACGTGCCGTCAGCAGAAACAAAAATAATCAAAACGTTCAAGATGCAAGGTTTTTAGAAGCTGCAACAGTAAGAATGAAGGCTTGGTTGCGGGTCTTTTGGGAACGAACTGACAAAATGGAGGTGGAAGGTCTGCTCTGAACATTATCAAGATTCAGGAAGAAGATGGTGGTGCTGTAGACGTCTGAATTCTGGAGGCTCTTGCTTGCTGTCGTGTTTTTGTTTTTTATGCCTCGATAGTCTGATGGTTGTTAGTTTGTTAAGTGAAACTTTCTTAGTAGGTGTCGGAGGTGGTTGTTTTGTCTTGATGTAAGCTGCTGCTGGTTATGTCCAGTGAGCGTGCGAATTTTTGTATCGTTTTCGCTTCTAAGCTGGTTTCCCCAGCGGGTGTGGTGGCGTGCGTTTGTATCTGATGCTTATTTCACTTTCTATAAAAGCAGGGTTCAAAAATAATAATAATCAGGTTTAAGTTAAGATCTCTATTATTGGCCGATCCAACCAAGAATAGAGCAAAGGGGGGATGATTTTCCAACGAAGTAAGTTTAGTTGGCATAACACCAAGCCTAAGCTGAGACACTCAAACAACTGTACTACTGTACTTTTGCCTATAAGATGAACAAATTTATATTAACGTTTATTAAAAAAATCCGAGAAATCTTGTGAGGATGTAAAACCGTCACGAAAGACAAAAAACAGCCACGACCCTCACGAATCAAACACCACGTAAATTTGATTTGTGTGACAGTCAAACATCATGAATGTATTTCGTAGTGGCGACCATCATGAAACATAGAGCATCGAGAGGTTTGTATAATCAGCCTGTTCGGCTGGCCGTAAACGATCGTGGATTATTTACTGCCGGTTGGTTTGGCGTGAGAGAAAAATACTATTCCAGCTATAATACTCATAGAGGTGCCCAACACACAGAGAAAAATATTTCATGACGATGCATGACTCGCACAAAAATAATTCATGATGTTTTAAAACCACAATAAAACTAGTCTCAACAGACACGAACACGTCTATATCTATAATCTATAATTTGTATGCAATTCATGCCCTAAGAACAGTTAATTCTTCTAAAAAGTAGCGCTCACACTTCCATGTCAGTGTAGAATCGTTGCTATTTGACTCGACCTGTTCAAAAAGTTGAGGTATTTCGAATTGTTTGTTTACACAGACAAGTTTCCCTCCCCTGGATTGCAAGTATGTAATTTCCCCTTTGTTGTTTTAATATATGAAAATCACTGTGGGGAACTCCCCCATAGTCTTTGGTGTTCAAAAAAGTTTTCATCGGAGCCACAAGAGACTCTTTAAACCAATTCGTTTCTGTCTATAAAAATGGGGTTCTTTATCTTTCGTATACTTATAAAAATTGTTATTATTGTAGTTTGCTTTCTTATTTGGAGAGTTTCCGCAACTATTATATCTATTTGCACAAATACCTCGACGGTTCTCTAGCGTTATTATTGGCGAAAGAAGGTGAGCCTCTAGGTGCGGAGGACTCTACAAGGTATCGAAGTATTGTCGGTGCGTTACAGTACTTGATATTCTCTATCTTTCTATCTAAATTTTTCATCAAATTCATTGTTGCCCTTAGAGTTCTGGCGTGGGTGAGGTACTGGCGGCCACGCGCTCCAGCGACCGCGGTTGGTCTCCCGCACGCTTCTTCTTTGTGCGTGGCAAAACAGGCTTATGTGCTTGTTGGGGGCCATCAGGGTGAGTTAGAGCCGGATGAAGATACTAATTTTAGCTCCACCATCGATTTTTTTTTAATTTTAACATTTTTTTTGTAAACTAATTTTAAATCTAACACTGTTTGTTTTTAATTTCCAAATCTAACACTTTTGGCCGCGCCTATTGCCATGGCACGGCTAAATACCTGTGTCGCGCTATGCATGGTGGCGCGGCGAGAGTATGATGTGGCGAAGACCGGGGCCGCTGACCGGTGACGTGGTAGGGCGCGGCGCCGCCACGCCATCCCTCACAGCGCGTCAGTCCCAGGCGCGCGCCGCGGGCACGCAACGGAGACGGCGGGCTGCTGCGCCTGCGCCACAGACAGGTGCGCGCCGCGGATGCGACGGATTGGGTCACTTCACTTTCGTCGCGGGCTACTGCACCTGCGCCACAGACAGGCGCACGCAACAGAGACGGCGACGGCGCAGCCTCGGAACTCGGAGAGCCCAAGCAAACGGGTTGCATTGCGTCGTAGTGTCAGCTAGTACGTGCATACGTCCGTTGGTCCGGCGTGAGGACGTGAGGAGGTTGGTCTGAGCTAGGACTGAGGTGGATTGGATGGATGGAGACATGGAGTGAAGTGAGGCTGGGCTGGGTTGGTGGTAATGATGGTGGTACAGGCAGCAAGGCAGACCGTGCTGCACGAACTACTAGCTATTCCATAGTTTTTTTATTTAGATTATACTTACAGTTAATTAGAATATTATAGTATGTAAAGCCAAAAAAACAATGTGCATAAAATTTAGATATATTTGGGCTACAGTCTTTCCATTTCTATTCCATAGTTTTTTTATCTAGATTATACTGACAGTTAATTAGAATATTTTATTCTGTAAAGCCAAAAAACAATGTGCATAAAATTTAGATATATTTGGGCCACAGTCTTTCCATTTCTACTGCTGCAGGTTGTTGCTATCTTCTTTCTATTGTTTTTTATACCTAGTGCTTTTTGTGCTGCTGCTCTCCTAGGCTAGGAAAATACTATTGTTCAAATTTACGGTCCCTCTCATTGAGCGCTATTTGTCATCTGAAGCTTGGTTGTTTTCCACATTTGAATTATCGATTATTTGGCTTCCAACGTGCCTGTTCTGTTGGTTTTCTCATGCAGACTTTAGGAAAACATATTGGCAACATCTAACTAGCAAAGGCAAAGGGTTTTGAATATAGCAGTTATTTTGAGAAAACTGGCTCAGTGATTGGTTTCTGATACTTTAATATTACTTACTGAACCTGGTTCTGAAGCTTTTCCAGCTAACAAAACAATGTATATGGAACAGGTTCATAAACCATTTTGAATATGCACCAATACTGGACCTCCTCTAAAGAACAGAAGACTTTGTGGGTGCATCGGCAATTCACATATTATTTAACCATCTACAAAGGAACCTTTTTTATAGCACCAGAAGCCTCATGAAGCTATTCTGATAGTTTTAGACCTCCAGTAGTGTCGATGTTTCACCACCGATAGCCTGCCATGGGGGTATTCAGGGCAGTTTGTTCGGGCTTCGGCGTATGTAGAACTCGACGGTAAACGCAAGAGAGAGTCGATTTATCCTAGTTCGGGCCCTCGATCGTGATCGAGTAATAGCCCTACGTCCAGTCGGCATTAGCCTTTGCGTTGGATTGATTGTCAAGTGTTGTGTTGCGTTATCTCTCTTCTCCAGGAACTCCGCCCTCCTTTATATAGCCAGGAGGTCAGAGTCCTAGTTGGTTTACAATGTAGAGTCCTAGTAGGATTACAGCGTAGTATTACTACTAGGATTACATGGGAGGAATCCTAATCAAACTAGATCTTCTTCCTTCCTTGAGGGGTATCCCGTGGGTCCCGCATCGACAAGCCCTTGAGCACTTCATGGTTGAACTCCGGAAGCCTTGTTTTGTTCTTCCAGGTCTTGCCGAGCAGGAACAAACGTCGCCCGAGTGCTTTCTTGAGTGAAACCATGTAGCGCTTCTTAGGATCTTCGAGTGGTGTGTGCTTTTTTGAAGAAAAAGTACTCCCATCTTGGTGTAGCCCCCGAGCCTCTTGCTATTTGGAACAAGGAGCTGGAGGGTCTTGTCTTGAAATTGCTCTGATTCTTCGTCGAAGGGCTCCCGAGCATATACCTGGGTTCTTTATCAAAAAGAACTCGGATATAGCTTGGTCCGGGTTCTTTTTGTCTCGAGGTCTTGAAGTGGTCTGTCTTGAAGAAGTCTTCTTGGTGACGTGCGCTTTTTCGAAGAAAAAAGTGCACTCACTGAGTGTAGCCCCCGAGCCTCTTGCTATTTGAAACAAAAAGTTGGAGGGTCTTGAATCTTATGTTTTTTAAAAACTCCTGTCTTGAAGAATTCTTCTGAGTGATGTGCGTTTTTTTTAAGAAAAAGTGCACTCACTGAGTGTAGCCCCCGAGCCTCTTGCTATTTGGAACAAAGAGTTGGAGGGTCTTGAATCTGAGTTGTTCAACCAGGTAACCCACGAACTGCAGTAGGCTATCCATATACCATTGCAAGTCAACACAGTTGCGCCACCGAGTACTTTCCATAATTAGCTTGCGTGCTTGATGTCTTCTTGCATGCTGATGTATGTCATGTCTCTTCTTTTATTTTGCTTGAGTAATGAAAGTACATATAAATATGCACGTGCATCCTCATATTCATGCTCATCTTGCTGACGCAAAATCTTCTCGTTCGACCATGATCCGATCCGAGCAAGGCAACCTAAATAATCCATCAAAAGGCTTCGGGTGGGCAGTCTCCTCACCGGAGACCCCGTATCACCCCCACCTTAGAATTTCCAAATCACTGCAACAAGGTCGACCTTAGCTATCGAGTAGTTGATCACCCCAACCGAGTAGTCGATCACCGTGACCGAGTAGTCGGACGTCCTGGCGACTTGTAGAGTAGCAACTGAGTAAGACAGCGTGGGGCGTGTGTCTTACCCAACGAAGTAGTGGCCAAGTAAGGCAGCCAGCGGTGGGCGAGCTCCTTATTTGATGACGTGGTCCAGAAAATAGTTCCCAGAAATATTCTTGCCTAGGTCCGGGTTCTTGCTCCGGAGGTGCCTTTGTCCAAGATTGTAGAGGAAGCCGAGAGTCAAGAATATCTAGATGCCGTTGAAAAGGTGGAGTCTGAGGTCGCATATTTAGCCAGGAGGATTGTGGATAATCTTAATATTGATATTTCTTCTCCCGATGACGATGCTTGATGTAATTGACCTTTGTACGCCAGCCTCTATAATAGGATATTATACTTCTTTTTGAATGAAGATTCTTTATTTTTCGTTGATGTCTTCTTTGCATGGATGTCTTCGCCTTGTTTATTCTTCAAATGAGTTGTCTAAGTGATCAGAATTTTTTCTGAGTAGTCGTTTCTTGGGCGTGGCGTGCATCCGCAGTTTAGAGTGGTCGTGTTCTTTCATCCATTGTAGGATAATTCCTTGATAGGTCGAGCGTTTGTATGGCTTTTATCTGAGCTTTGACTTGTCGAGTGCTTATTTGGCTTTCATCTGCGCCGTGTAAACAACTCGGGGTATGTAGATCGTTGTCTTGTCAAATCTTCTTGATTTTGTCAAGTGCTCGGTAGGCTTTCGTCTACGCCATGTAAACAACTCGGTATATGTAGATTATTGTCTTGACAAACTTTCTTAATTTGTTGAGTGCTTGTCTGGCTGCCGTGTAAACAACTCGGGTTAAGTAGATCTTTGTCCTGACAACCTTTTTGTTCTTGTTAGTACTGAAGAGACTTAGAACCAGCGATCTCAAGTATCTTCAGCTTCTTATCTTCAGTTTCTTTGCTTTCATCCGGTGAGCTCAAGCATGTTTTTAGCTTTTTGCTTAACTCGGAGTGTGGCCAGCATCTGGCTCTTTCCCTGGTTGTGAAAATAACTCATGATCGGTTTGGGTGTTAGCTTATCAGCTATCATCATCGGCGGGCTCAAGCATCTTTTCAGTTTTTTTGCTCTCGGCCGGTAGGCTCAGGCATAATTTCAGCCATTTTGCTCTTTGGTTCAGGTGTTAGCTTATCAGCTACCCTCATCGGCGGACTCAAGCATCTTTTCAGCTTTTTTGCTCTCGACCGGTAGGCTCAGGCATAATTTCAGCCATTTTGCTCTTTGGTTCGGGTGTTAGCTTATTAGCTATCCTCATCGGCGGGCTCAAGCATCTTTTCAGCTTTTTTGCTCTCAGTCAGTATGCTCAGGCATAATTTCAGCTATTTTGCTTTTTGGTTCGGGTGTTAGCTTATTATCTACCCTCATCGGTGGGCTCAAGCATCTTTTCAGCTCTTTTGCTCTCGGCCGGTATGCTCAGGCAAATTTCAGCTATTTTGCTTTTTGGTTCGGGTGTTAGCTTCTTAGCTACCCTCATCGACGGGCTCAAGCATCTTTTCAGCTCTTTTGCTCTCGGCCGGTATGCTTAGGCATAATTTCAGTCATTTTGCTTTTTTGGCTCGGGTGTTAGCTTATTAGCTACCCTCATCGACGGGCTCAAGCATCTTTTCAGCTTTTTTTGCTCTCAGCCGGTATGCTCAGGCATAATTTCAATCATTTTGCTTTTTGGTTCGATGATTTTGCTTGTCCGAGTTGTTTTGGTTGTTTCTATCCGGGAACCTTTCTCGTGTCTTCTCTTCTGCAGTAATCATCTTTTCTATTGTGCGTCTGAATTCTTTATTGTTTCTCGGGTTTTCTTTGCAGAAGTCCTGAAAATTGTCACCTAGCCATGATTTCATGAGAGAAAGCTTCGATTACTTCTCGTTTCGTGATGTCATGTACTTGAGCACGTAGTTCGCCAAATCGTCGATAGTATTTTCTGAGACTTTCACCCCCTTTTTGCTTGAGTCCTTTTAATTCTGCGTGGGTGATAGGGTGTGTAATGATACCTGCGAAATTTTCACATAAAACTCTTTGCAAGTCCTCCCAATTTCTGATTGACCCTAGATTTAATTCGTCGAACCATTAGAGGGGCATGGTTTCTAGGGCCATGGGAAAGAACAAGGTCTTGATATTGTCGTCTCCTCCGGCTAGTTCAATCGACTGCGAGTAAATCCTGAGCCACTGCCTTGGTTCGGTCTTGCCATCATATTTAGAGTGGTTGGATGGCTTGAACTTGTGAGGTAGTCGTATTGAAGCAAGTCTGTTCACAAAACAAGGGAATCTATCGTGCGTTCTGGCTTCTGTGTATTCTGATTTAGCACCTCCTTCTAGTCAACTATTGTCTTGGTGAGAGTAGTTCTGCGAGGCTGTCTGAATTGGTACTTTGCTTTTGGTCTTTCTTGGTTGTTTGACTCGATAGTTTTGACTATGGTCCCTTCTACTTTCTCTATTGTGACTTCCACTTGGTCTGAGTCTCTCGAAAGCAAACTTCCTTTGATTTTGATCTTCCTGTCTATGAGACATTGACCTGGCAGGTAGTCTTGAGCGGGTCTCTCCGTCGTGTACCCTTAGGGCTGTTGACCGGAGAAGGTCCTAGAGCTATTCCTGTTTTTCACCGAGAAGTGAGGTCGCTCCGAGTTCTTCTAGTGCTTCTCAAATCCTATTGTAGGGTGTATTCGCCGTGCGTATTTCTTCGACTTCTTGTTCTGATTTTCTTCTATTGTACTCGGCCAGATCTGACTCATATTTGATCCAAGCTTCCTTGCGCTGCCTAGCACAGCGTTGGCGTCTTTGTTTCAATTTGTTTCTTCTTTCTCTGGCTTGCTTCTAATTCTCGGTCTCACCATCGTGCCCCTAGATAAAGGGTGATATGTTGGACTTAGATTCATTCGATGACTTGATGTCAGGTGCTTCTAGGGGGACCAATGGTGATCGAGGACGGCAAACCATGAATACTTCTCGTGCGTGAATTATTCTGTTATCGGCGCTGGTTTCCATACTGTCGGAGTTGCTGACAACTTTAGTAGAGGCTTCAAGGTCGCAGATCGAGTCTCCTTCTTGGTAGGGTAGAATCGTTGTCGTCATCGTGCCAACTAGTCGGGTTCCGCTATCCTTAGGAACAGAACCTGGCCAGTGGACGATGCAGTTTTGAGATGTTATAGTTAATACCAGGCCTTCCTGAGCTCCTTTCAGTGGCATTCTAAGCACCGGATCGAGGGATCCTTCGGGTCATGCCTGATAAGATTTTGCCATTTTGTGGAGTTTGAACGGAAAAGGACTCGACTTCTTGAAAGGATTCTGAGTGTACTCCCAGTTGTATTCTTGATAGGCCGAAACCGCGTTCGGGAACCCTACCGGAAAAGAACTTGGCCTCTCGAAAGAACTCGGGTAGGACTCCATCTCGGATGCGGAGCTTGAGTTAGAGTTGGATGCGCAAAGCCACGAAATCTGAGTTGGATCGGACATCACGAGCTGTGCGAATCTTCCGGCGAGTTGATCCGTCGTAGTCGCTGAAATAGAAAGGTCTTCATGGTGATTCGAATCTTCAAGGAGACGGCTTTGGAGCTTGCCATCGTCATCTGCCATGTAGATCCATGAACCAAAGATGAAGGTTGATCCCATTGAGAAGATCATGTTGTCGAGGTTCGTCGAGCTCTCGGATGCAGTTTCACCGAAAGCCCCTACCTGGCGTGCCAGCTGTCGATGTTTCACCATCGATAGTCTACCACGGGGGTACCCGGGGTAGTTTGTTCAGGCTTCAGCGTATGCAGAACTCGACGGTAAATGCAAGAGACAATCGATTTATCCTGGTTCGGGCCCTCGATCGTGATCGAGTAATAGCCCTATGTCCAGTCGGCGTTAGCCTTTGCGTTGGATTGATTGTCAAGTGTTGTGTTGCGTTATCTCTCTTCTCCAGGAACTCCGCCCTCTTTTATATAGTCAGGAGGCCAGAGTCCTAGTCGGTTTACAATGTAGAGTCCTAGTAGGATTACAGGGTAGTATTACTACTAGGATTACATGGGAAGGATCCTAATCAAACTAGATCTCCTCCTTTCCTTGAGGGGTATCCCGTGGGTCCCGCATCGACAAGTAGTATTTCCTTTGCATGATCACATCAATTGTTCATATCATAGTTTGAACATTGGAGGACCAATGGTCATGGGTTCACTTTTTATTACTGTTGTGTATGCAGTAATGGATAAGTACCTCGGGAACCTTAGTTAGCGAAGTTGACTGAAAGGGCCACCAAGTTTGACAAACTCAGATAGGTTTCAATCATCAATGATGGACTTGGTGCTAATAGAAATTGAAGCACATCTTCGTGCGCACCTCTGTCTGTGGTAATTACTATTTTTGCTTCTCATGAAACTATTGGTTTAATTTGATAGTTGATACGTAGTTCAACTAATGATAGTGGAGTCAACTGTTTGTTGTTTTGTTTAGATAATAGGCATAACACTGTGCAGCTTCGACCACTATGACAGCAGAGAAAATTCATTACAAAGTCTAAAAAGTGTTGTATGACATAGGGAAAAAAACTCGGAACACTACCTTACATGATAAAAATCAAAAGAATGAAAATATCTATCTTCCCTGATTCTACGGTCTATTTTACAGCTTAATATAGTTTCCAGGATTATGTAATGCCAGTGTTTCCATAACTACATTTTTTAGCTGCTTAAAATTACCAAAGCTTGATGTGATTATTTCTCCAATGCTAACATAAGAATAGTTCCAGTTTTGTGCAGAAACTCAAAAGAAGCTATGTGAAAGTTAGAAGGATCCAACTGTTGTCGCAAAATTTCCATCTCAGAGGTACTTCCTTTCATGGTCATAACTTAAAAATGTAGATGAGTTCCTTAATTTCCTATTGTGCATGTACGAATACTTAATAATGCTATTTCTTTGTTCTCTGAGAACAGAGAATCAGGCAGGTTCATAATTGGCATCCACACCAATGGACCAAAGTAGCTCTCATTTGTATCCATTGATTTTTGCTTTTTGATTATGACAGTACACATAGGTGGTTGACTCCTTCTAAATGAAGTTTTGCAATATCGAATTCCAGCCTACTTTCAGAGTACAGGTTAGACCTCAATAGCATTGAATGAATTATATTAGGAAGAAAAAAATTACAACAATTTTGTGCAGCGCAGTCTGCCTTGCTGCCTGTGCCACCATCATTGCCACCAACCCAGCCCAGCCTCACTTCACTCCTCCATGTCTCCATCCATCCAATCCACCTCGGTCCTGGCTCAGACCAACCTCCTCACGTCCTCACGCCGGACCAATAGACACATGCACGTACTAGCTGACACTGCGACGCAACACAACCCGTCTGCTTGGGCTCTCCGAGTTCCAAGGCCGCGTCGTTGCCGTCTCCGTTGCGTGCGCCTGTCTGTAGCCCAATCCGTGTGGGGGATATACCCCCGGGTACTACAAGATGGTACATGGGCCGCACCATCCGAGGTGGCCCGGCCCGTGAGATCATGGCGTATACGACAAGATTACAAGTTGTACTAGATATTGTAATAGTACCAAATAGGATACTTTACTTGTAACCCTCCTCCTCCAGACTATATAAGGAGAGGCAGGGGTCCCCCTCAGGGACAGATCATATAGGACAATCCATCTACACCTCAATACAATACACCAAAGACACAGGGCGTAGGGTATTACGTCGATCAGACGGCCCGAACCTGTCTAAATCGCTGTCTCTGCGCCTTGTGTCACCATCTGGTTTCTAATTACGCGCACCGTCTACCGATAATCTACTACCTTGGGCATACCCCTAGGTAGACTGCCGACCATATTTCGTCGACAGTGGCACGCCAGGTAGGGGGTGTGCGCGTTGATCTTTGGCGCGCCAGGTAGGGGGTGTGCGCGTTGATCTTTGGTGAGCCAGATGGACCTCAACATCAGTAACATCGTCACCGTCGTCGCTCCCGCGGTGATCCTCGTCCACAACTCGGTCACTGTTCCTATCGTCAACCCGGCATCCCTCGACATTGTGCATCGCGATCTGCTTCCATCGCCGACGACCTCAGACTCAGCATCACGAAGCGACTCGTGGCTACACGCAACAGGACTCGTGCCTGATTACGCAACTTCACGCTTTCATGCGTGGAGTTTAGCGGCGGGCGGCAGCCCCTGTTCGGCGGCATGGTTTTGCATCATACAGCAGCAGCCCAGTCCGGTGTCGGGTCCTACCGCCGAGCACTTCGCTGTCGAAATCCTAATCTCATTCAATCGAAAGCTCAACAACCAATCAAAAAGGTAAACGTAGAATCAATCTACAGCACCGTCCAAGATGACGTCAGCAAGCAAGATGGATGTACGATCTACATGCAAGAGGGCATTAGACTACTACAACCATGCAAGCAATGAGGAGCTACACGTATTCATGTTTGTGCATATACGTTGCATATTTGGCCACGCCTCTTGCTCACTCGTGGCGATGCTCGGCAACCTCTCGCGACCGTGGACTACGGCATCAGATCAACACGAAGCAAAGCAGGCAAAGTAGGCAAGGACGTACGACAACATCACCATGAAGCCGACGCAAGCAAGCAACGCCAAGGCATATACGGGTATATACACGCATGAACAGGTCATCCAAACCACGTCCGACTCCAACTCAGACACGACGGGGGCTTTGGCTTCCGCGCTGATTGCCTCTGCTACGACAAGAGTCCGACATCTTCACGACATGACCCAATCCGGCATGCAAGCAATCAGGAGTTGTATGTATTCATACACGAACGCTTGCATGTACGTGCATCTACAGCACCATGCATACAAAGACCATGGATCATACAAGCAAGCCGTCTTTATCCAAGTCTCCACCAGCGGACGTCGAGGCCATGCGCTTCGCCCCAGGAACACAGTTCTACTTCGACGCTTTTTGACTTCGACATCAATGGGATCGACGCCGACAACTTCAACCCGTGCTCTGGACTTCGTCAAGCTACGCCACTACTCCACACGTTGCTGAGCTCCGACCACCAGACCACGTCTCGAGCAGCTCCGCCGAGCTCCGACCACGTCGACCACGGACCACGTCGACCACGTACCGAGCAGCTCCGCCGAGCTCCAACCACCTCGACCACCAGACCACGTCGACCACGTCCCGAGCGGCTCCGCCGAGCTCCGACCACGTCGGCCACCAGACCACGTCGCAATGATGATCGCCGCGAAGAACGGCGCTACGACAATCGCGACCACAGTCATGACGACACGTCGAAAAGCTCGAGGACCGGACAACTTCATCGCCACCGATCATATTTCTATCCAAAGATAAGTACACCTCTAATATTTATATTTAATATAATTTTCATTACGACATTTCTCCACAATGTTCTCGTCATGATTATTCTTCAAATAACGTTTGTCCATGTATACCATCTTAAATATAACATACAGCTATACTTAATGCAAATCCTCGACCAGTCATGTTGACGCTCGATGCCTCTAGAGACAGCCCTGTCTCCGGCTCCTCCCTACACGTGCACGAGCGTCCGCCCTCTGCGTTATGGGTGGTCGGCAGCGGCTCCTTAGCGACGCTTTGTTCTTCCTACACGTGCACGGGCTCCGCACCCCGCGTTATGGTTAACGGGCTAGCTAGGGCTGGAGACTCAGCTACATACTAATTGGTCGGGCAGTTTATATTAAGTATAAACACAAACTTCACATTAACACTGATGTTTACAAAGCACCAACTGCTTTATCACATCATGCTCATTTGCAAATGACTACTGAGCGTCATACGCTATTTCTTCACCGCTGATTTTTCTCCATAATTTATTATTTTGTACATCATGTACTACCGTTCTATGTATTTATATTGCAGTAATTTCGAGCTATGCTCGGGGACTTCGTCGCTCGCTCCTCGACCTGTGCTCGGGAACTGCCTCAATCACTCTCCGACCACGGCTCGGGCACTTCGTCGCTCGCTCCTCGACCTATGCTCAGGGAGACTTCGTCGCTCGCTCCTCGACCTGTGCTCGGGCACTGCCTCGATCACTCTCCGACCACGGCTCGGGGACTTCGTCGCTCGCTCCTCGACCTGTGCTCGGGGACTGCCTCGATCACTCTCCGACCACGGCTCGAGGACTTCGTCGCTCGCTCCTCGACCTGTGCTCGGGGACTGCCTCGACCACTCTCCGACCACGGCTCGGGGACTTTGCGTCTCAACTACATGTGACTGGCAACTCGCATACAGTTGGGATATTTTTTCTCACTTAGACCTTGCTACAAGGCTCATACCTCACCTTCCAGCAAGCTCGAGGACTACATCAGTACGATGCACCTGCCGGTGTATCTCGTATCGCCTGTACGACGATTGGGTTCTCAACTTAACTGGGAATTCTTTTTAGACCCTGGCACCACGTGCCTACGTCACCTACTACCAGGCTCGGGAACTAAGTGGGCACACTTCACCTTACGGTGAATGTGTTTGTTTTTGGACCCCTACGCCTCTGATGATCAAAGACGCTACGCTTCAAGACGCACTTACATTTCTTTTCAGAAATACAAGTGGGCACACTTCCCAGGACGGAAATCTTTTTCTTTCTTCTTAAGAGCACCATACATTCTTCGGACAACCTACTTCTCCGGCGACAACGGTGGTCGAAGATGTCAAGAACTCCAGCCTCACTATTCGGAGAAGGTTAAAATGGCGTGTCGCATCAGAATACATGATGCTCGGGGACTAACTGTGGGGATATACCCCCGGGTACCACAAGATGGTATATGGGCCGCACCATCCGAGGTGGCCCGGCCCGTGAGATCATGGCGTATACGACAAGATTACAAGTTGTACTAGATATTGTAATAGTACCAAATAGGATACTTTACTTGTAACCCTCCTCCTCCAGACTATATAAGGAGAGGCAAGGGTCCCCCTCAGGGACAGATCATACAGGACAATCCATCTACACCTCAATACAATACACCAAAGACACAGGACGTAGGGTATTACGTCGATCAGACGGCCCGAACCTGTCTAAATCGCTGTCTCTGCGCCTTGTGTCACCATCTGGTTCCTGATTACGCGCACCGTCTACCGATAATCTACTACCTTGGGCATACCCCTAGGTAGACTGTCGACCATATTTCGTCGACAATCCGCGACGAAAGTGAAGTGACCCAATCCGTCGCATCCGCGGCGCGCGCTTGTCTGTGGCGCAGGCGCAGCAGCCCGCCGTCTCCATTGCGTGCCCGCGGTGCGCGCCTGAGACTGACGCGCCGTGAGGGATGGCGCGGCGGCGCCGCTCAAAGATCGGTGGCGCGGCAGACCCTGCCACGTCACCGGTCAGCGCCCCCGGTCTTTGCCACGTCATACTCTCGCCGCGCCACCATGGCAATAGGCGCGGCCAAAAGTGTTAGATTTGAAAATAAAAAATAAATAGTGTTAGATTTAAAATTAGTTTACAAAAAGTGTTAAAATTAAAAAAAAAATTCCCACCATCCGCATATCCTTTGTCTAAGCAGGTTTTAAGGGCTCTTTAAGTGAAGCTGTTTGGTGCAAAACGGCTCAATACCAAGGTTCTGGAATTCAACCGAGATAGTCCGAATTTCGGTGAAATTCGTCCATTTCAGTTAAGCTAGAAACGAATTTTGTGCTTCAAATCTCGAAACTCGCCGAATTGAGTCCGAAATTCAACAGATATTCGTCCGTTTCGGTTGGGACCGAAATTTTTCTAAAATGAATCCTAGAACCTTGCTCCAAACAGCCAGCGGTGGAATTGTGTCAAACGAAACCTTAAAGTTGTACTTGTGTTGTGGAATTCCAAAATCAAAAGCAGCGAGGAGCCAGAAATTTTAGGAATGGCGGCTCGCAATACAAATGGCTTGCAATAATGATCCTCATGTTCTTTGTTGCATTCCTGCTATTTTTTCATTAATCAATTAAATTTCACCCCATTTGGCTTTTTAGATGTCTATTGTGGTGAAGATGATAAAGCCGACGACGCTGAACCAAAACATCATTAGTTTTGTATCCATGTTTCCATCAAATTTGTTGTTGATCGAGCATGGAAGCTAAATATCATTTAAAACAATGCATTTCATGAAAAACTATGGGCCCTAACCGTGAAAATCCACCATCATACCGTCTCGTCCATGACTCATAATCACGACTTGCGTTTATATACAATCCAATCACACCAAAGAATCTTATTTCTTAAACATATCGATAATGATAGGACGAGCACGTCCGGCTGGCCGCACTCTTTCTCAAAAAAAGAACTCTCCACATGTGGTCGCCTGCTCGTCCCACTCCCCGCGGCGCCTCCATCCCGCGCCATCCCCCGCGGCGCCTCCGCCGGCCCATGCCTCCACCCGCTAGGCCCTCGCCCAGCGCCTTCTTCCCGCCCCTACCTGGCCAGAGCTCGTCGACAGCCGCCAGCGCCAGCAATTGGCACATTCCTCTCAGCCAGAGCCCGGCGGCGGCCAGCCCCTATTGTTGGCCTGTCCCCGCCTCCCTCTCCGCCTGCCTGCGACAGCGGTAACCGGCAATGCGACCAAAGCTCGCCGGCGGCCTGTCCCCGCCACCCCTCCGCTCGCCTCCAAAATGGGCCGCGACGGCGCTGTCCTCTGCCTGCCCATCCCCCGCTCTGCGCTACGTCGTACGAAAGAAGGAGGGTGAAGAACGCATGTTGCAAGGGTATGTTTCAAGTGTTCAAATGTTTTAGAAATACGTTGCAAGTGTTTCATGTGGATGTTGCAAAAGTAGATCGGGATGTTGCATATGTTGCATATGTTGTACACGTATATCGTAAGCTTTTGTTCCCTATATTTTATCTGTTTTTCCGACGTATGTTGCAAGTGTGTTTATTTGAATGTTGCATATGCTTCACACATATGTTGCAAGTGTCTTATCTAGATGTTGCATATATTTTATAATGATTTTCAAGTGTTTTTAGGTGTTTTTTCAAGTGTTTTAGATGCATGTTTCACGTGTTTCATCTGCCTTCGGACGTATGCTACCAGTGTTACATATAGGATATTTTAAAAGTAGATCAGGGTGTACATCTCTCCTCCTCGCTTTTCTGCTGCCTTGCCTCAACGTCTCCTCCTCCTCCTGGAGCTGGCTCGGGCATCTGCCGTCCCTCCCTCTCTTATTGATGCTGTTGACATTAGGGCGGCGTGGCCCCGCATGAGCGCGTGAAACGGCGTGGGAAATAGACTACAGGGCGCGCCTTGTCCGCATAAACATATTGGACCTAGTCAGTACCCGTGCGTTGCCGCGGAAGTCATCGTAGTCATGATTAGTCCTGATTTAAATATGAATCATTCCAGGAAAGTCAATTCAAATTCAGGACCATTGCACATTACAAAATAAGGATGATTAGAAAAAGTAAGAAGGTTTAGTTAGTTTGGAGTAACTGTAGAGAGTAGTTATGATCATCCTATTTTTGTATAGGATAAGAATTCAGTTGTAGCTGTCGTAGGTTGATGTTGATATCTGGGATCAATTACTGAACAAACATGATACGCATATGATACCCTCCTGTACTCAAATTTGTTGACAAATAAAATATTAGTATATATTTATGGTGCCTGTCATCATGTAGAGGCAGTACTGGCAATAAATTCATCATATTTGACAGGGTTTAGACTGGCACAAAAGATTAGACATGTTTTTGTAAGGAAGGATCCTAGTGCAATATATCCGGAAGATAGTAAACTCAACTGCAGAGCTCAATTATTGTCATACAAAATGGTCTTAAGAGCAATATAGGTGGGTGGGAAGGGGGAGAAGGTTTTCTAGTTCAGGTTAGAATCACAATGCAGAAAAGATTAAAATGCAAAGTCCATATAAATAGAGAGTTGAGAGGTAGCGGTAGGAGCTTATACAAAATAGAGCCAAGATCGTCACCAACATATTCGGTCTACCAAAAAGGGAAAGAAATACAGTAAAGCGTACTTGAATTTTTGAGCACCAACAGTCACAACATACGAAGTTCTATGAACCTGGTGCAAGCCTAACACTCTGAAACAGAAGTATTGCACTTGTTGGTTTACAGATCATAATGAAAGATCTTGTGGAAGAAAAGGAGGTAAAAGAAATATCTGCTAGTGCTAGTGCCAAAATATGCAGTCCCGGAAAAGAGCAGCTGTGAAAGGATCTGGATTAACATGAAGGGCTTACAATATTTTGAACCCATGATCAAAGAAGCCGAGGCTCTATCTCCTTTCAAATTAGGAAATCATGTGGAGAACTTGGAAAGTGAACAAAGTGAAACGGGTAGTTGGAGAAGGTCCCAAAAAAAATATGAGTCTGTCTACCCAACAACCATGTGTTTTATGCAGTTTCAACACATGAATTTTTTTGCACCATAGAATTAATGTGTTTTTTCTCCTAAAACACATGTGTGTTGTATAGCATTTCTGAAAAAATATTCGAACAGAAAGGTAGTTGCTTACCTTTTAAATATTTAAACCGCCTGATTCATGTATTTGTAAAACAGCTCCTGCAAAAATGGTACAGTATGCTTTATTCAGTGTGCATACACAGTAGCTCGAAGGTGAAAGTTCTCAAGCATGCCAAGTAGCACTGAAGGGCACATAAATTTAGGTTTGGGGTGGGCACAGGCAGACAGATGCAACGAACTGCAAATAAATAAGAATAAGTAGCAGTGATGGAACGAAGCTGAATGTTCTCAATCAAGCAAAGTAGCACTAAAGGCACATATAAATTTAGGTTTTGGGCATAGGAAGACAGATGCAACAAACTGCAAAGAAATAAGGATAAGTAATAGTGATGAATTGACTCTGAAATGATCGTTCTACGTAAACCCGAAATATGCATCGAGCATTTATATGTAGCTTAGTGCATGGCAACTGAAATTATCATACATCTTTGCGACCTCAACCTTAGTGCAACGAAACACAGAACTACTTATGTTGTACGCCTGCAAGTTCTGATTATCAAAGTGGTCGTGAAGTCATCATACTCTGGTAAGCAGAAACAGAAAAGACATCTGCTTGTAAGAAACATCCGTGCACACCATCTAAAGATGGCTGACCTATAGTTTGTAAACTTGTAGAGAGGAGACATGATGTACCTGGTTGGGGATGCCTGCCTGAGTCCGTGGTCAGGGATTGTGTGGCTGCATGTAAAAGAAATCCAAATAGCCTTTGTAATTTCAGTCATGTTCATTAAATCCATAAATCAACGGGCAGGGACAACTGCTGCCACACATGATAAATAACGCAAGAACTAAATTGAAATGGGAACCTGGACTGCTAGGCACACAATATTTTTACTTAAAGTGAGTTACGAATCTACACATATATAAATGTGAAAGAAAAGAAAGGTTCAGAACCAAACCAAAGGTAGAATGAAATAGTGTCAGGTTTTAGATTTTTTATGATCTATTTCATGCTAAAGCTCCTTTCATAAACCGTTCCACGTGTAGCAGGCCTCCTCCATTCCTGGGTCTGCACAAAAAGAATTAAAATCCCAAAAAGGTCAAATCCAATCCCAGGGAACCCTAGAGCATGACGGCCCAAAATTTGTCACCCACTTCTTGGTGTGCACAAAAGAAGCAAAATCCATAGACGTTGGATTCGAAATCCACCCCCACCGAACCCTAGGACCTGGAAAAGGGCCAAATTTTCTCACCTTGAACAATAATAGGACCTACGTCCGATGTGCGCGCCATTGGATCTTGCGTGCTCCCGCGCTCGCCCATGCCGCAGGGGTCGCCCGTGTTACCTGGTCCAGGTGCTGCGGCGACACTCGCTGTCACCCCGGCATGGGTCGCTCTCTGGTTTGCGCGGCTTCTGGTGTGGTTGCCTCCCGCGCCGTGTTCCGCGCTCCACGTAGGTTGACGGCCGCGGAGGCAGTCCCTCTGAGGCTGCGATGGCGTTGGCCTATGGCGTTGTTTGGGGGGGCGAAGACAGGCGGCGGCGGAGTGCGGTAGAAGAGAACGTGGCTTTTTCTTTTGCTCTTGCACTGGGTTTATTGGGAAGAGGCAGAAGGAAGGTTCAAGGAGGCACGCGTGTGAAAGCCCTAGTTTGATTTTGAATAATTGACGAAACCTATGCACTAACCTTTGGCATGAGTTATGATATGAGCTAGGTTGGTGCAATCCAAGTTGTGAAGCATGGTGGCACTCAAATAGTGATGTTGATCACATGAAATGATGAGATGGCCACATGTGATGATGATCAAGTGCTCAACTTGAAAAAGAAGAAAGAGAAAAACAAAACCCTATGGAGATCAAGGCAAAGGTATAATTAGGGATTTTATTTTAGTGATCAAGACACTATAGAGAATGTGGTCACATTTAAGATAGATGGTCGTACTGTTAAGAGGGGTTCTTAACTAGACAATTCGGTCATCTAGTGCCACTAGGTGTTGGACTTCATGCATTGCATTTAGGCCTAGTGCACATCGGAGAGCAAGCGAAAATATTTATCAAAAATGATTTGAGAAATACTAACTTGGCTCTAACATGTTTTGAGAAAACACTTTGAGAGTTAGCATCGCTTGCGGAAAGTTGCTCTAAGTTGTCGTGGAACAAAATGCGAAAGAATTTGCAACTTGGGAAAGGGGTTTGGTGTCTGAGTGGCACCGCCACCCCTTGTCCGATGGCACCGCCGCCCCTAGGGCGGTGCCCACCTAGATCTAGCAGAGAATGCCGAGAGTGGCTGGTTTGGGGTGGTCACTAAACACGCTAGTGTACACCGCCATGGGCACGGCGATGCACCGCCTGGTCACCGCCATGGGCTGTTCGGTGCCACCACCGTTTTATTCCAGAGAGCAGGGGTTCTGGCTTCGGTCACCGCCGTGGGCACCGCCATTAGGACGGTGGTGCAGCACCATTTTATTCCAGAGACTTGGTCTCTTGGGGGTACGACTGGGTGGTCACCGCCACCCCTAGGGCGGTGCACCGCCTGGTCACCGCCCTGGGCTGTCCGGTGCCACCACCATTTTATTCCAAAGAGCAGGGGTTCTAGCTTAGGTCATCGCTGTGGGCACAGCCACTAGGACAATGATGCACCGTCATTTTATTCTAGAGACTTTGTCTCTTGGGGGCATGGCTAGGTTGTCACCGCCACCCTGTCTGGTGCCCCAACGGCTAGTTTGTGACCATTAAAATTCGACCGTTGGATAGGTCACTGCCATGTCCGATGCTAGGCACCGCCCTATCCGGTGACCTCGTAGAAATAGCTCCAATGGGTATAACGGCTCTATTTGCTTTTGTGGCTATAAATAGAGGGTGTGGCCGGCCTTGGCAACTCTCTTGGCACCTCATACACTTGTGTACACCCTTTGGAAGCTGAGCAACACACTCCACTCACTTGTTCACTTGATTTTATCATCTTGAGTGAGATTGGAGAGCCTCTAGTGCATTGCATTGAGTTGCATCATCTTGTGGCACTAGTTGGGTGATTTGGGCTAGTTATGAGCTTGTTACTCTTGGTGTTTGCTGACACCTAGATGGCCCGGTGATTGGAGTATCATTGAGCGGAGTTGGTGATTGTCTCCGGCCTCGATTGGTTGCTTGTGAGGGGTCTTGTGCCTTCCCCAGCAGAGCGCCAAAGGCAACTCTAGTAAATTGCTCATGTCATTGAGCTACATCACTTGTAGATAGGTTATTGTGGTGTCCAATTGTGTGGACGAGGTTCGTGCAACACCTCTTAGCTGCCGAACCACTAAGTGTTGGTCAACACAATGGGGACTAGCGTGCCGGCAAGCACGTGAACCTCGAGAGAAAAATCTTGTGTCTCTTGTGTGATTAGATTTCTCCCGATGATTGGATTGTCTTCATCTTATGATTAGTTCATTCCTCGATGCGGCGGTATAATCACCATACTCACTCTTTTACATTCCTTGCAAACTAGTTGTCAAGCTCTTTAGTGTAATTAGTTTTGAGAGCTTGTCTTGCTTGCTAGTTTAGTATCACCTAGTGGAGCTCTTTAGTGTAGACTTGTTGCGAGCTCTTAGTGAGTAGTGACATAGCCATTGTTTGTGTCTAGTGATCATAGCAACTAGAATTATTGGATATGTGGCTTGTAACCCTTGTAGAGCTGGACCAAAGTTGCATTTCGCTATTTAGGTTACTAACCACTTACTCTAGTGTGTTTGTTGAAATTTTTATAGGCTATTCACCCCGCTCTAGCCATTTAGGACCTTTCAAGTAGTATCGAAGCCATGGTCATCGTTTGATTGAAGGCTTAACAACCTCGGCTTCAAAAGATGGCTCAAATTGTGTTCAACCATGTGGGGGGCAAACCACCATTCTTTGACGGTACATGCTATAACTATAGAAAGAGAAAGATGAAAATGTACCTTGGTTCAATCAATGACCAATGTGGGATGTGACCAGAGTGACTTTGTGATTCTTGGTCCAGACAATCTCACCAACAATGACAAGGCAAACAAGCAATGTAATACAATGGCTCTAAACACAATCTATAATGCCATTGATTCCAAGGTGTTTGAGAAAATCAAGGATTGTGAGAGAGCTAGTGAGGTGTGGAAGAGATAGGAAGAAACATATAAGGGCACACCAGCGGTGAAGAGTGCCAAGCTATACATCTTCAAGGACAAGTTGACAAGCTTCAAGATGAAGCATGATGAGAGCATTTCAGAGATGTTCCATAGATTGTAAATAATTATCAATGATTTGAAGGATTTGGAAGAAAAGATCAATGATGATGATGTGTCTCATCGGTTCTTGATGTGCTTACCCCTAGATTTGAGACATTGAGATTGATCATCATTAGAGAAGGATTGAAGCAACTCACCCCTAACCAAGTACTAGGTGATGTCATGACACAAGAGACATACCATATGGAAAGGGAGGAGGTTGACAAGGATGACAAGAAGAAAGATGAAGACAAGAAGAAGAAAAGTGTAGCATTCAAGGCTAGCTCATCATCCAAAAACAAGGGCAAATCTAAAAAAAGAATCAAGTGATGATGAAGATGCTAGTGACATTGATGATGAAGCCATGTCTCTCTTTCTGCGCAAGTTTGGAAGATTCATAAAGAAGAAGGGCTATGATGCAAGAAAGAGAAGAGACAACAGCAAGAACAAAGAGTATGTGAGGAGATGCTACAAGTGCAAGAGTCCGGATCACGTTGTAGCAGATTCTTCCTACAATAGTGACAATGATGAGGATGAGAAGAAGAAGCACAAGACAAGAAGGAGAAGAAGATGACCTTTCAAAAGAATAAGAAGAGTGGAGGCTATGTGGTGACATGGGATAGTGATAGCTCTTTGGATAGTGATGACTTTAGTGATGATGGTAAGAAATCTATCAAGAAAGCACTAGCAAGCATCGCCATCAACAACAAGTCTTTCATCTTCAACACTCCATCGACATGCCTTATGACAATGCCTACCAAGGTAAAATATGATGTGAGTGATGATGATTGTGAAAGTGATGATTGTAGGAGTGATGAAGAGGAGTACACCAAGGAGGAGCTCATGAACATGTGTGACCAAGTGCACACTTGCTTTGAGATAAAGAGAAAGGAGTGCAAACAATTGTGCAAGAAGAACAAATCTCTTGAGCAATCCTTTGATGATCTAAATGCCTCTCATGAGAGTCTAAGGGAAGACCATGAGATGCTTGGCAAAGCTCACTCTAAGCTTGAAAAGTCTCACTCCTCTCTCCTCAAGCAAGTCAAGGAGGAAGAAGCAAAGAAGGAGCAAGTGATTGTGTCATGTGATGTGGGACTAACATGTGATATTCTTGATGAATCTTTTTATAAACCAATTGTTGTTGCTCCCACTAACCCCTTTTGTAGCACCACCACTACTATTTCACCTTTGAGTGATGGTTTTACTTATGATGCCTCACTAATGGTGGAAAATGAGTCCCTCAAGAAGAAGGTGAATGAGCTTACTCATGCCTTAGGCAATGCCTATGGTGGAGATGCCCGCTTGCTAAAGTGCTTGGGTAGCCAAAGGTTTTATCTCAACAAAGAGGGATTAGGCTATAACCCCAAGAAAGGCAAGACGGCCTTTGTCACTTCCAAAGCTAGCTTTGTGAAGGGCAATGATCAGTTTTGCAATAGATGCAAGCAAGTTGGGCATATAGAGCAATATTACAAGACTAACACGAACAAGCAACCTAATGTATCATCAATTAGATTTGATTCTTGTTATATGCTTGTTAAGGGTGCCAATGGTGTGAAGGCTAAGTTCATTGGTACGCCAATTATGGGCCCAAAGAAGAAGGCCATTTAGGTACCAAAGATCTTGGTAACTAACCTTCAAGGACCTGAGCAAGTTTGGGTACCTAAGAAGAATTGATCTTCTTTTGTAGGTCAATTATAAAGTCAAAGGAAGACATTGGGTGCTTGATAGTGGGTGCACACAACACATTACCGGTGATTCAAGAATGTTCAATTCAATCAACTCAAATGATGACAATGAAATTGATAGTATAACATTTGGTGATAACGGCAAAGGCAAAGTTAGAGGGCTTGGTAAGATTGCAATATCTAATGATTTGAGCATTTCCAGTGTGCTACTTGTAGAGAGCTTGAACTTCAACCTATTATCGGTAGCTCAACTTTATGATCTTGGTTTCAAGTGCATATTTGGAGTTGATGATATATAGATCATAAGTGTAGATGGCTCTAATTTGATCTTTAAAGGTTTTAGATATGAGAATCTATACTTGGTTGATTTCAATGCTAGTAAAGCTCAATTGTAACATGTTTGCTCACTAAGTCTAGCATGAGTTGGTTATGACATAGAAGGCTTGGTCATGTTGGAATGAAACAATTAAACAAGTTGATTAAGCATGATCTAGTTAGAGGCTTAAAAGATGTCATATCTGAGAAGGATAAACTTTGTAGTGCATGTCAAGCCAGAAAGCAAGTTGGCAACACACATCCTAAGAAGAGCATGATGAGTACATCTAAGGCATTTGAGTTGTTGCACATGGATTTGTTTGGACCGACCACTTACACTAGCATTGGTAGAAACAAATATGGACTTGTGATTGTGGATGATTTCACTAGATATACTTGGGTGTTCTTTCTTGTTGACAAGAGTGATGTGTTTACAACCTTCAAGACATTCATCAAGAGAATTCACAATGAGTTTGAAACAACCATCAAGAAAGTAAGAAGTGACAATAGAAGTGAATTCAAGAATACAAGAGTTGATGAGTTATGTGATGAGTTTGGGATTAGACATCAATTCTCGGCCAAGTACACTCCTCAATCAAATAGTCTAGTTGAGAGGAAGAATAGAACCTTAATTGACATAACAAGATCAATGTTGAGTGAGTACAATATAATTCATTCATTTTGGGCTGAAGCAATCAACACGGCTTGCTACTATAGCAACCAACTCTATTGTCATCACATGATGGAGAAGACATCATATGAGCTCTTGAATGGAAGAAAGCCCAATATTGCATACTTTTAGGTTTTTAGTTGCAAATGCTATATATTGAAGAAAGGCACTAGATTGAGCAAGTTTAAGAAGAAATGTGATGAATGTTTCTTGCTTGGTTACTCAACTACTAGCAAGGCTTATAGAGTTTGAAATTTGGCTAGTGGTACTCTTGAGGAGGTTCATGATATAGAATTTGATGAAACGAATGGCTCTCAAGAGGAAGATGAGAATCTAGATGATGTAAGAGGCACTTAATTGGTTAATGCAATGAAAAACATAGACATTGGTGACATAAGGCCTAGAGAGATGATTGATGTTGAAGATGACAAGAATTAAATACTCTCTAACTCAAATGTGCAAGCTAGTGGTTCTCATGATCAAGTTCAAGCAAGTGCTAGTGATGACAAAGTGTAAGATCAACAACAAGTGGCTAGTTCATCATCTCAACCAAGTAATCATTCAAATGCAAGTAATCAAGTGCAAGTGCTTCAATCAACCAATGTTGCAAGAGATCGTCTATTAGATTCTATCATTGGTGGTATCTCAAAAGGTGTACAAACAAGATCAAGATTGACATCATTTTGTGAACACTTCTTATTTGTGTCATCCATTGAACTAAGAGGATAGATGAAGCTATATTGGATGTTGATTAGATGAATGCTATGTATGAAGAGCTAAATAACTTTACAAAAAATCAAATATGGGAGTTAGTTGAGAGGCCTAAGGATCATAATATGATTGGAACTAAATGTATCTTTCGCAACAAGCAAGATTAAGGTAGGATAGTAGTAAGGAACAAAGCAAGATTAGTGGCTCAAGGTTACACTTAAGTTGAATGTCTTGACTTTGGAAAAACATATGCCCCGGTTGCAAGATTAGAAGCAATTAGGATCTTGTTAGCCTATACTTGTGCCCACAACATCAAGTTGTACCAAATGGATGTGAAAAGTGTATTTCTAAATGGGTATATTAATGAGCTTGTGTATGTTGAGCAACCTTCCAGTTTTGAAGATGAGAAGAAACTCAACCATGTCTACAAGTTGAGAAAGGCTTTGTATGGATTGAAGCAAGCACCTAGAGCATGGTATGAGAGATTAAGGGATTTCTTGCTCTCTAAAGGGTTCAAGATGGGTAAGGTTGACACCACTCTCTTCACCAAGAAGATAGGTAATGACTTGTTTGTATTGCAAATCTATATTGATGATATCATATTTGGATCAACCAATCAAAATTTTTATGAAGAGTTTGGAAAGATGATGGCTAATGAGTTTGAGATGTCCATAATTGAAGAGCTTAGTTATTTCCTTGGTCTTTAAATTAAGAAATTGAAGAATGGTATATTTATGGGTCAAGACAAGTACATCAAGGACATGCTCAAGAAATTTTAAATGGATGATGCAAAGTCAATTAGTACACCAATGGAGACAAATGGAAAGTTGGATAGTGATAAAAGTGAAAATATGGTGGATCAAAAGATGTATCAGTCTATGATTTGAAGCATACTCTATGTAACCGTATCAAGGCCGGATGTAATGTTTAGTGTATGCATGTATGCAAGATTTCAAGCCTCACCAAGAGAAAGTCATTTGAAAGCAACCAAGAGAATATTGAGGTACATTAAGCATACACAAAATATTGAATTGTGGTATCCCAAAGATGCAAGGTTTGAGCTTATTAGATATTTGGACTCCAATTATGCGGGATGCAAAGTTGAGAGAAAGAGCACATCGGGCGCATGTCAACTATTAGGAAGATCACTTGTGTCTTGGTCATCAAAGAAGCAAAATAGTGTAGCACTTTCAATCGTCGAAGTGGAGTACATTTCGGCTTGTAGTTGTTGTGCTTAGTTACTTTGGATGAATGCCACTTTGAATGACTTTAGAATCAAGTTCAAGAAAGTACCGTTGCTATGTGATAATGAGAGTGCAATCAAGCTCACCAACAATCTGGTTCAACATATAAGAACAAAGCATATAGATGTCCGTCACCATTTCATAAGAGATTATCAATAAAAAGGAAATATTTGTATTGAGAGTGTGGGCACTGATGATCAAGTTGCTGATATATTCACCAAACCACTTGATGAGAAAATGTTTTACAAACTAAGGAATGAATTGAACATACTTAACTTCTCAAATTTGTGTTGATGTACCCCCATTATATGGCATGCCTCTTCTTCAAGTAAAGAAAGGTAAAGTTGATTGATATGTGATTCATTCATTACTAAGGACTTGTTTAGTGCATCTAGTCATTCCTATCATGTCTTAGGCTTATTCATACAAATTAAATGAATTTGATGCTTGTATGATACCACTCTTGCTTGCTAGTTTAGTATCACTTAGTGGAGCTTTTTAGTGTAGACTTATTGTGAGCTCTAGTGAGTTGTGATATAGTCATTGTTTGTGCTTAGTGATCATAGCAACTAAAATTGTTGAATAGGTGGCTTGCAATCTTTGTAAAGCTAGAGCAAAGTTGTATTTCGCTATTTAGATTACTAACCACTTGCTCTAATGTGTTTGCTGAAAATTTTTATAGGCTATCCATTCCTTTAGTCATTTATGACCTTTCAGCGTGGATCGGTGGAGGCAGTTAGGACCTTTCAGCGTGGATCGGTGGAGGCAGTTAGGAGGCAGAGAAGATTGAGAAGGAAGTTCGAAGGAGGCACAGGTGGGCTTTTGTGGAGGCAGGGAAACGAACGGTACTGGCCTTCTAGGCAGACCAAATCAACGGCAAGGAAGGCAGGGCGGCGGGGCTGGCTGGAGTGCAAGATTTGAAACGAACGATGCTGGCGTTGTGGGCAGACTAAATCAACGGCAAGGAAGGCATGGTGACGTGGCTGGCTGGAGTGCAAGATTTGATATACAGAAATTAAGAGAATGGTATATATATATATATATATATATATATATATATATATATATATATATATATATATATATATATATATATACACACACACTAGTAATTATATATTAAAAATTAATTAAGAAGTGCGTAAGACCGTAAAAGTTTAATTGTTAAACGGCATGCTCGCTTGTTGGTTTCAGTCAGGACTTATCAGCCAGCCAATAGTATTTTTCTTTCGCAATAAACCAGCATCAGTCAAACTTATCACACAGAAACCAACCAGCAAACAAAATCGTTGACCTGTAGTAGGACTACCTCTAGGAGGGTATGCGAAGGAGAAAGACTCCTAGTCGGACTCCACACATTGGTGAATGAGAAACAGAGTCGGACTCCGTATATTGGTTTGGAATCAGATTCATCGCCCATCTCTACTCCATCCATCAGCAATTGCCGCATCGATCAGAAACAATGCCGCGCAGAAAGGTTGGGCTCATCCCACCGAACGATAAGACCACGCATTGCCCGCCCCTACTTCTCCCTCGATTTCTCCATCTATAGCCTTTAGTTCTCCATCGATTTCTCCATCGATCAAAGGCAAATCGAACGATTGGGCTAATCCGCAACCGAATGGATCTCGCCGCGAACCACGCGAAGCGGAAGGATAGGCCGAAGAAGAAGGCACGCGGGCTCGCCACACTCCAACCGGCGGCTGCGCTCGTCTACGCCGACGACGGCGGCGACCATGCGGCGGCCCCGGCGAATGTGTGGAGGTCGGAGGAAGCGCCGGACGGCGGCGCCCTTGCCCAGTACCCCGCGCTGCACATGCCCCGCAGGTACGCGGAGTAGGTGGCCAAGCTCGACGAGGTGTGGCAGGAGGGCCCCAGGGAGCTGGATCGGTGGGACGTGGCGCTGGAGATCTTCACGCTGGAGGAGGCGTACCGGCTGCGCCGGTTCGTGGACAAGGTTTCGCAGCCCGTGAACGAGAGGAGGGGGACGCTGGGTCTGCCCGTCCATGATGACAACGGCGGCGACGACGTGGTCGATGGAACCGCGTTGCCGGCCGGGTCCAGTGCCGTCACGCCGCTGGGGCACGACGACGGCGGCGCTCCTTGCGTCGGAAACAATTTCGTCATGGGTGTTAACAGCAACGTGCGCGTGCCGGGCAATGGCAGAGATCGTGTCCTGCAAGACGATGGATTCGTGCAGCCGTGCAACACCATCAGTATGCATCCTGACGCGTCAGGCATGGACGGCTACCAGCAGCATACGGAGGCGATGGACAATTGGACATGTACGGCTACGACTACGACAGAATCGACACTATCAACCAGCAACTCGCGTGTGACGTCTGTCAGCAAAGCACGGCGCAGCATGAGTATGGTTTCCAATGCATGTGCAACGGTGGAGTCCAGCCTACCGACGGCAACTTCGCTGGTGCACCACTAGCCCTGCCCCTTGCCACGAGCTATGGTGACGACCTGATGAACACCGGCACAAGCCTGCAAATCAACGACCCCGATTCTCTGCATTACCTCTGTTATCCGGAAGACATGCAACTGCAGGACTGCAACTCAGGGGAAAATGATCTTCCTTCCGTTCAGTCTATAGAGCCATTGCCGCCTGCAGCACCGAGCAATTTTCCAGAACCGAAGGACATTAGGGCGCTCCTAGGGTCCGGCCGTTCGGATGGTATGCTCCCGCCGGCCGGCAAATAATTTGCGCGCGCGTGGGCAGACTGTTTCCTCAGCGGACGGCTTCTTTAGTGTGCCCGCATATTGATTAAGGCCCCCTTTGTCAGGGCTCCTGTCGGCCGATCAGTAGCCGATATGTGACACTGTAGACCACCGGAGCCAGAAAACCGAGCTTCGCCGGCTCCGTGAAGAGCGCCCGAGCTACAGTGAAAGAAGAAATGAGGAGAGAGAAAATTGGCTCCGAGCTACCGTGTTTCTACAGTGATATGCGCAGCGATTGTCAAGCGGAGCCGGAGCTGTCCAAAGCCGTGCCAAAGAGGGTCTAAGGGGTGTTTGGTTCTTTAGTCACTTCTAAAATTCATGTCACATTAAATGTTTAGATACTAATAAGGAGCATTAAATATAGATTAATTACAAACCAATTATATAGATGGAGGCTAATTTGCGAGACGATTTTTTAAGCCTAATTAATCTGTCATTAGCATATGTTTACTGTAGTATCACGTTGTCAAATCATGAACTAATTAGGCTTAAAAGATTCATCTCGTAAATTGGTCGTAAGTTGTGCATTTAGTTTTATAATTAATCTATATTTAATACTATGTATATATGTCAAATATTCGATGTGACATGAATTTTAAGACGGACTGCTGTAACCAGACCGGGCCTTAAAAACCATAGCGTAGGTGGGCTGATGTCACATCACTGGTGGATTGATTTCATAGCGTACGTTTATGCACAAAATTGATTAAAAGGCATCCACTAGGCCACCATGCATGCAGTCATGCAAAAATCCAAGTTTAAAAATATAACCAAACCGAGATTCCAAATTATAATCAAACCGAGATTCCAAATTAAATTTCGATTGTACCATTGCGTTTTTTATAATAAAATCTTCAAAACAAGATCTCACTTAGGTATGTTTAGATAAAATTTTATTAGCGAACATTTTTTATATAAAGACTGAACATTTCTTTTTATTGAGCAAATGCAATGTTCTAGGTTTATAAAACAATGTTTCGTCTCCACAAGAAAAACGTTCTCAGTTTAGAAAAACGGTATTCCATATCTAAGAAAAGAAATTATAGATTCATGTATTTTGTATTAAATATCTATAAAAAATAAAATAAAAATATAAAATGACTAACAAAAGTATGAAACATATAGAAATAAATAAATACTAAAAATGACATAACAAATACAGAAAGACACATCACAAATACATAAACATAAGCAAAAAAACATCATATTTTTATATGATGTGAATTAAAAAAGATCATTTCTGTCCCATGGAGGGAGCTGCTAAGGTCTGGGCGACTTGACGATAGCCTCGTGTTGATAATTTTCCCGCCTGGCAGTGCGTCCGCTGTTGCGCTTGGTCACATTAGGCCCATCCTGCATCACTCTCACTGCCACCGAACACCCACCCCCACGTACTTGAGCGCGAAACGCACCACACACCTCTTAGCTCATGCATAAAAAAGTAGTGAGCATACCGAGAGAAGGAAAATAAATATTTTGGTACATGATGTAACCCGGACAAAAGCATCACATAGAAAAAACATAACTAAAGCATAGAGCAAATCACAATTAAAAAGAAAAATCCACTTAAAATGGTAAATTAAAAAGATCATCACATGGACATTATTTAAACAATCTAAAATATGCCGCAGAACATCTCATGGAAACTCAAAGATAATCGTGGAACATGCATTGATAATATATGAATATCCTAAAATACGCGGAACATCACATGTATAGTACATGAACGTCACAAAAATATATAGAACATTTACATGAACATCACATGCATACTACGTAAACATCGTAAAATACATCATAGAATATCACATGTATAGTATGTGAACATCACTGAATATACCATAGAACATGGTATGTATGCTACGTGAACACTACATGTATATTACGTGAACATCACAAAAATATATCACAGAACATCACATGTATACCACGTGAACATCACACAATAATGATAGATCATCACATGTATACTACATGAACATAACAAAATATATCATAGAACATCGTGTGTATACCACGTGAACATAACAAAATATATCATATAACACCATATGTATACGAGATGAACATTACAGAATACATAATAAAACATCATATGTATACTACGTGAACATACAATACATCATAAAAATATCACATAATACATCATAGAACATCACATGTATCTCATATAATATAGTAAGTAAAAGTAAAAAAACAAAATTATTAAATTAATTAATTAAAGTAAATTAACAAAAAATAAAAATAACAAATGATAAACTATACAAAAAATAAAATTAATAAATAATTTGAATAATAAGAAAAAAAGAAAATTAAAATCACACGTGTACTATCGAACTTAACTTGTATCTCATATAACATATAAAAAATTTTGAAACAAAAAAGAAGTTCATAAAGTAAATTAAATAAAGAAAGGGAAGAAAAGAAAAAAAAGAAAAGAAAAAAGAAATAGAAATATAAGAGAAACAAAAATAAAGAAAATAATTAATTAGAGTAAAGTAAAAAGAAATAGAAGAGCAGTATTCTAGGTATAGGTTGGTGTAATTGGTATTATAATATGCAAAAACAATAAAAATAAAAATAATAGAAATGGTGAAGTATATAGAAAACAGTAAATAAATCTATAACATAAATAAAAATGATAAAATCTAGAGCAAAGAATAAGAAAAAAATAAAAAACACGTAATAGAGAAAAATTTAAAAGAACACCACATAGATACTTTTCAACATCCTAAAAATATACCATAGAACATCGCTTGTATACTAAGTGAATATCACTAAATAAATCATAGAACATCATATATATACTTAGTGAATATTATAAAAAAACATCAAAGAATATCACATGTATACTACGTGAACATCATTGTATATTACATGAACATCACATGTATACAACACGAACATAAAAAAATATCATAGAACATCACATGTATACCATGTGAATATTAAAAAACATCATAAACATCACATATATAACACGTGATCATCACAAAAAAATAATAGAACATCATATGTATACTACATAAACATTAAAAAACATCACAGAACATGCCATTATATACCATGTGAACATCGCAAAAAACATTACAGAACATCACATCTATTCTATATAATCATAGCATCTAATGGAATATAGAAAATAAAAAACATAAAAAATAATTAAGTAAAGTTAAATAGAAAAATGGAAAATAAAAAATCTATAGAAAACATAAAAACAAAAGAGAAAAAGGAAAAATAAAGAAATACAAAAAATAATACAGTATAAAAATAAAATAAAATAAACAAAATAATTAATTATAATAATTACAGAAATGGCTATAACATAGTTCCTGTTATTCGTATTAACAGCTACTCTAACGGGGATGTTTTTATGTGGTGCTAACGATTTATTAACTACAGAATAATGAAAATCACATGAATCAGAAAAATAAAAAAAAATTGAAGAAAGAAAATAGAAAATAATAAGAAAAGGAAAGAAAAGAAAAGAAAAAAGAAAAAGTAAAAAAAGAAACATAAAAATGAAAATGAGAAGAACAATAAAAAATCACATAATAAATAAAACAAAAAATATAAATAAAAATGAAGCATGAAAAGAAAAAAAAGAAAAGAAAAGAAAAAAAGAAAAGAAAAGAAAAGAAAAAGAAAAAAGAAAAGAAAAAGAAAAAGAAAAAGAAAACATACGCACTTACCTACGCTGCACGCTGCTCTGTAGTCGGAAATCCCACATCCAGGCTTCACTTTTGAGTGGGCCGCGCGTGGGCCTTCAGCGCCCGTGGGAAAGCCAGCAGCGCGGGAAAAGAGCGCGGGATGATTTGCGCGCTCCGTTCGGCGCACGGCTTCCGTCCGGCCGTTCGGACGGGAAGCTTTCCGAGGACATTACGGTATAGGCTGAGCGGATTGACACTTTCAGAGATGAGGGAGATTGGGGATTAACCGAACAAGTCTTCATGATTGTCAGTTTGAATTACAAAACGGACATCGAGAAACTGAAATCACAGTCATTTATCTTCCTTTCATCGCTTATGCATTATGATGTGCAATCTATAAAACCAAATCGTTTCTGGTTTTTTTTCTTCTCACAAAATGCAAGTATATGAATTAATCACAGCTCGCCCTTGCTCCTGTACACAAATCGCTTCGAAAAGTACAAGAACACGGCTACATCTAGAGCGGCGAGCCCCGCCAGGAGCCAGTAGAAGTAGCCGAGGTGCGCCCGGTTGAGGTTGTCAGAGATCCAGCTCTCCCCACTGCCGCCCCTGTTCGTCCAGTCGACCGCCGACACGAGCATGCCACTGGCGTAGCTCCCCGCGCCCAGAGCGGTCAGGCTCAGCGCGAGCCCGACGCGCTCAGCGTCGGGCACCTGGTCGTAGAAGAACTCCTCCAGCCCGATATCGGCCAGCACCTCCGCCAAGCCCATCAGGACGTACTGAGGCACCACCCACCACAGGCTCATCGGCACCGCCACGTCCGGCGGAGTCCACCACGCCCGCGTCCCTGGCCACGCGGAGCCGCCTGCCTTCCACGAGCGCCGCGACGACCATGGCGATGCCGGCGCCGATGCGCTGGAGAGTGGTGACGCCCGCGTGGTGCCCCGTGACGCGCCTTGCCACGGGCACGAAGGCGCGGTCGTAGATCGGGAGCATGGTGACGAATGTGAAGCTGACTAGGCACTGGAGCGCGGCGGCTGACACGGTCAGGCCTCCCGAGCCGACGCGCCGGTCCAGTGTGCTGCCTTGTTTGGTGAACAGCGTGTAAACTTGCGAGGTGAGGGATGCGTAGACCATGCCACTCAGCCATACTGAGAGCAGCTTAGCCCAGAGCCCTTTGCCTTCGTCAGGCTCTCTGTTCAGAAGCCTGCACAAATGGAGGGCACCCTGCACTAAGGCGCTGAGGTGGGCACATGAGATTGCAGAAGTTCACGGATGCTCACCGCTCCGTGCTAGTGGCGTCCTTGCGTCTGAAGAACCTCGCGGCCCATGCGCTCATGGTCGCGACGAGCGGGCTGCCGTCGTCGACGGGTTGCTCGGTACTGCGATACGTATGCTACTCCAGCCAGAACGTCAGTCGTCAGTGACACCTCGTACATGGATTGAGATCAGCACGAAAAAAAGAGCGAACTAGTGCAGTCATCCAAAAGCATTAACCAGCGGATAGAGCACGCTGGCGGCTAGGATCGCTCGGTACGGTCCGAGCCGCGAGTCGGCGGCGAGCGCGCCGACGAGAGGCAGCACCTGTACGGTCCCAGCCCATGCGTTGACGCCGGCGGCCGCTGACGCCGTGGGCATGCCGAGCGGGCCGGTCAGGAACATAATAAGGTTGCCCTGCACGCCGTAGAACCCGATACGCTCCAAGTGTCCGACCACTGCAGAGCCACGGTTAAGGCAGAGCAGGTTAGTTTCACGTGACAGTGATATACAAAACCGAATCAAGGTCTGCGGGATTTACCGATGAGATAGGACGCCGCGCGCCAGACCCCTCGGCCGTCGGGTTTGGAGCCGACGGACGGCCCGGGTCGGTGCAGGAGCTCACCGGACTCCATTGCTGCGCCTCCGGAGGTGGAGGTGGAGGCGTCTTCCCCTGATCCGAGGAACAAAAAGGACGCGCGTCTAATGTCATATCGCTGTCAGCGTCCCTCGTGCTGCGGCGTGGTTGATCTGTCTGGATCCGATCAGTCGTCACTCGTTCGCTCTCTGTTTTTTTTATTATTATTCAGTGTGCGTTTAGATTGGTGAAACGCATCCGTTCCTCGACGGAATCGCAATAATTCAGTTAGCTAGCTGCTGCTTCCCAAGCCATGGCGAATTGGCGATCTCAAGTTCTCAACGAGGTGACAAAACATGAAATGTTGTTCAAATACGAACCAGCTCAAAAGAACATAGTGGAATGAAGAAGAATTGCTATCAGCTTTAAGATATCAATAACGGCATATTGATCTATTCTGTTCATTGCAGGATATGAATTCAGTCTGCTTTGAGAAAGAATCTAAATTTAAATCTGAAACGTTTATTTATCTAATAATATAGTTCCCTACCAAACACGATCTTAGCTTTCAAATGCAATGTCCCATTCAAAATCCAGATATCATATGGCAAATATAATAATATATACGGAATTTTGTCAGCATCTTTCTTTTTATTTCTCTCTGTTTGATGTGCTTGCGAGAGAGTTTACTTGCAGGGATGAAATTATTGTGCCTTCACACGGGTATCACGTAATTTTGTTAGTATATCTAACCTGCTAAGCACATTTGGCTGATTGTTTGGCGCTGGTGTTGTTGTATGCTAATCGACACGTGCATCAAGCAGAAAATACTTTATGAGCCCATGGACAGCTACTATGCAAATATGGTAAAATTTTAGACCATTTATATTAATCTTGCATTTTACAGGACGTGCATGTGCAAACATCACTACACATGTAGCTTTGCCCCTCTATCTACTGTTACCGGCACTAAGAAACTGACACTAAGCTGTCACACTTTTTGTTTTGGAAGAAGCGATGGAAGCTAAAGTCCCCGCCTGATATATTAACCATAGATGCCGAAGCTAGTTCGTAGTGGAAGACTTTTAGCTCGAGGACTGAGTCCTGCACTACAAAATGAGGAGCAGCAGAAGGAAGCGAGTTACATTTGAAACATATTACACCAACCCCTTATGGACTCCCTTTGGGGCCATATTTATGTATGTATACCTTTTAAATCCTATTTATGCATACCTTTTAAACACCATATTATGCAAAATGACTCGTATAATTGGTAGCCAAAATCATTAACATACCTGCATGACTTTATAAACTATGAATTACTAGAAAATTGAACAAATTGACAACCAAATTAATTAATTAGTTAGGAGCAAGTTAGTCTTTTGTCATACTCTTTATTAGATACTAGGGGCATGTTCGCTTCACTTATCAGCCGGCTTATCAGCTACAATTTACAATATTTTTCTCTCACAGCAGAGCAGCTTCAACCAGCTTATCAGCCGGCTTTAATACCACGTTCTACTCAGAACACATTTGTACAAGAATTCGTTCATGTAGGTCTCTATTCGGTGCCTATAAATCTTTCTGGTTCAGTGTGCTTGCTCAAAGATCTGAATTGTAGCTTCATAGCTAGACTTTTCTGTAGACGTATCTGCTTGCAAAATGCAAGAACGCGGCCACCTCGAAAGCGGCGAGCCCTGCCAGGAGCCAGTAGAAGTAGTCGAGGTGTGCTCGATTGAGGTTATCGGAGAACCAGCTCTCGGCGCCCCAGTTCCTCGTTGCCCAATCGATCACCGAAACAAGCAAGCTGCTGGCATAGCTCCCGGCGCCCATGGCGCTGAGGGACAGCGCGAGCCCGACGCTTCGCATCGCGTCGGGTACTTGGTCGTAGAAGAACTCCTCGAGCCCGATCTCAGCGAGCACGGTCGAGACACCGATCATGACGTACTGAGGCACCACCCACCACAGGCTCATCGGCAGCGCCACGTCCGGCCGGTCCACCAGGCCCGCGTCCCTGGCCACGCGGAGCCGCCTGCCCTCGACCACCGCCGCGATGACCATGGTGACGCCGGACATGGCCATGCCGGCGCCGATGCGCTGGAGCGGCGTGATGCCCGCGTGGTGCCTCGTGAAGCGCCTCACGAGCGGCACCAGCACGCGGTCGTAGACTGGGAGCACGGCGATCATGGTGACGCTGACGAAGACCTGGAGCGCCGCGGGCGGCACGACGGGGCCCGTGGCACCGCCGAGGCGCCGGTCCAGCGTGCTGCTCTGCTTGGTGAACAGGGTGTAGAGTTGCGAGTAGATGGCCGCGAAGACTAGGCTCGTCACCCATATCGGGAGCAGCTTGGCGACGAGCCCTTTACTTTCATCCTCACGTTCTGGAGCTACAAGCCTACATAAGTCAAGAATGTACATTATGATGAGACCTTTATGTCACATTAATTGCAAGAGAACGTAAGCAAACGTTCATGCTCACCGTTCGGCGGTGGTATCGTCGGTGGCATCTTTGCGATGGAGGACCCTGGCCGCCCAGTCCCACGCGATTTCAGTGAACGATCTGCCGCTGACGGGTTTTTCGGCACGATAAGTTCGTGTGCCAAGCAAGAAGAATGCAAGATATAACACCATCGTGGCCCAGCACGCGGCGAACCCGATGGCCCAGCCGAGGTTGTCCTCAACGTAGCTCAGGGCCGCGGTGGCGATGGCGTAGCCCCATGATATGGAGAAATGGAACCAGTTGAAGTAGGAGCTCCGGGACGCGGCGGGCGCACTCCGGTCGCCCTCGGCCTCGCTCGTCGTAGCGAACTGGTCCGCGCCGAGCGCCTCCACGCACGGACGGTGGAAGCCCTGCGCCAGCGCCAGCAGGTAGAGCGCGATGTAGAACAAGACGAGCCGGGCAGATGAAGGGGAGGCGGAGCTCCCGGCGTGAGGCTGCGGTGTTTGCAGCGTGGATGAGACCGTCAGCATTCCCAAGCTCTGTCGATCATCGTTGCAGTTTGAGTTTAGTAACCGATGTCATGTCATCATGTAGGAGGGCGTCTGCCCAACAGAGTTCTACGAGTGACATCTTCAGTAGGAGAGGTTTCAGAAACAGGGACTGGAGATTTCCGACTAAAAACCTTTTGCTCGTAAAAGGATATGCGGACAGCACGGCATCAGCGTGACATACTGTTTCAGAGCTCGGCATGAACAGTTGCCAGTCAGTCTAGAGTATAGACAGCACTAGCTATAACGTGGACCGTCGAGGGGTGTGGGAATGTGGGATCTGTTTTGGCAGGGCACGACGCAGATTGCATAGTAGAGTTGGCTTCCTAAGGTACGAAAACAAATGGATGTTACTTAAGGGCCAAATTGAATCAATCTAAGGTAAGATCGATGGTACTTAAGGGCGAAAGTTTAGGCAAGCCTTGTGGCTTGTGTTACCATCACTCCAGTATCCAAATGGCCCAAAACAACTGTTATACTATACAGTACACAATCAAAATCATCGTTTTTTTGTAGAAATATAGTACTATACTGCAAGATTCTACAGTACAAATGACCAGAAAGAAAATCAAATAATGTGTTTGGAAGACTGACCAGCAGATAGAGCACGCCAGCGGCTAGGACCGCTCTGTACCGCCCCAGCCGTGAGTCCGCGGCGAGCGCGCCGACAAGCGGCAGCACCTGCACCGTCCCGGCCCACGCGTTCACGCTGGCAGCAGCGGCCGCCGTGGACATGCCCAGAGGGCCGTTCAGGTACATGATCAGGTTCGCCTGCACGCCGTAGAATCCGATTCGCTCCAAGAACCCGACAGCTGCGCAAAGGTATGCCGAGTTAGCTGATTAGTAGGAGTAGCTTCTAAAGTGATCAAGATCTTGAAGATTACCTAGGAGGAAGCGCGCTGCGCGCCAGCCGCCGCGGCTGTCGGCAGCTTCGGAGCCGACGGACGGAACGGTTCGGGAAAGGAACCCGCCGGACTCCATGGCCGGACCGCCGGGAGCGCTGCCTCCGGCTGGCGTGTAAAATGGCTCGGGCGGCTCTATTGACCCCCGAAACATATCACGTGCGTAGGCGTGGGCGATATATTAACCAATTGATTGATGGTTTCCAAATTGAGCTGTTTATTGGGATCCCTGATCCCTCGTATATTTTAGTTTATTTATTAGTTTATTTATATTTTGCATAGTTGTATACGAGTACTAACTATTTTGAATGCGTTTGGTGGAGCGTCTCCAGACTCCACCCGTTCCAGGAGCCGCTTCACTCCAGCATCTCAGCAACCAAACGGAAGCAACAGCAACTTCACCCAGTACGCGAAGTCATACAAAATGCGCTGAAAAAACAAGATTCCACCGGCTGCCTGGCTAGCCGCGCATGCAAGCGGGGGGAGGGGAATTTTTTACAATTTGGCCCTTTTTTTAAAAAGTTTCTCACAAATAGATCCCTGGCGAAAAGAATTCAGGAAATGGACCCTTAGCTAGGCGCCATTGATGCTGGCGTCGAGCTCGGCGCCAGAGTCTCTGGCGCTGAGCTCTTGGGCACGGTCGATGACCTGCCTCGGGGGCTCAGCGCCAGCGCTTGTGACTGGCGCCGCGCCGAGCTCGGAAATATCTACCGGGGCCCCGTCCTTTCATTCTTCTTCTTCCTCTCGCGCCCTAGCCCCGCCGACGCCGTTCGCCCTTCCCTCACCACCGCGCCCTCCCCGCAATGCGCTCCCGCGCGCCACCCCCGCGCCGCGCAGTGCTCGCAGCCTAGTGCGAGCCCGTGCCAAGCCGCGCGGGCTGCGCGCCGCCGCCCCGGCACGCGCCGCGCCGCCGGCCCGCGACCGCGCCGCCGCGCCCGCGCCGCGCGAGGACCGCCACCCCCCCCGCCAACACGCCGCGCCTCCTCGCCGTGCAGAGGCCGACGCCTGCTCCCGCGCACGCGCGCGCCCGAGGCCGTGCCCCCGCCAATCACCCACCGCCCCATGCCGCGATGAGGCCGCCCCCGCCCGCGCCCGCCCCCTCGCCGCGCCGCGACCCTCCGCCTCCCCCCACTGCCGTTCGCGCCTTGCCCTCCATCCGTCGGCCCGAGGCCGCTGCCCGTCGAGCCGAACTCACCGCGCGTAGCCCCGGGCATCCCGTGCTCGCCGCGCGCCACCGCCAGCCCGGATCTTCGGCCTGACCCACGCCCATCGTCCGCCGGCTCGAAAAGGTAAAAATTATGAATATGCAATGTACCTACTTAGTTGGTATTTGTTATTTATTAGTTAATGTGATGACTCAGGTAGTTGATTTAGTTAGTGATCTAGTGAGATATATATGTAGATAGATAGAAACATAAACACATAGGCACATAGATATAGTTAGATAGCTACTTAAATATGTAGTTACATTTTTAGTTATCTACATATAATCTAGCTATTTAGTGAGTACACTGTAAATATATACGTAGTTATTATCTTGATTACTTAATTTGTAGTTAGAAAGTACTTGTTAGGTACTATCTATCGTTTAATTTGGGCTAAAGGACATGTGTTTCATTACTTGTTTGAATTAGATGGACAACCTAGTGACCATATATTATAGAGGCACCGTTGAAAGCGATCGCTATGGATATGTTGAGTTTCTTGACATGCAAAGCGTGCCTGTGCTATTCAATGATAGGCCTTCATTTAGTGACATGGTTGCAAGGGCTCGGGAGGAGCTACATTGCCTTGGAGATGATGACATTGTAGTTGATGGTGTACTGCACCTAGGTTGTCCTCCGAACATCTTCAGACGAATGATCTCAATTGGTTGTGCAGATCAGTGGAAGAACTATGTAAGATCGGCTATGAAGAGTCAGCTGCAATGTTTGGACGTGGTTGTGCGTTGGGTGTTAGTTGATCTCATCCCTCATGGGTTTACCCCAGCAATGGATCATCAGGCATACATCGACCCTCCTGTTCCGGAACGTTACCTGCCTATACAGATTGCATCTACGGTTCCCGATGCTCAATCTGCCCCCAATGCGGTATTTGGAGATGGTTGTCAGACTCATTTTTTCATGGCAGATCCTCCTTATGAGATCCCTTTGACATAGAATCATCCGAGTAAGTGTCTTAACCGTATGATTTTTGGGAGCTTACCCTATTCCTTACATATATTTCTTTCATTCTTTCCTCATTTCTGTAATGATGTTGCAGGAAGACTTTGTATGTTCTCATTTGGTGGCAGCAGCTAGGCATCGTAACTATAATATCAAGAGGAGGAATACCTCACAAGTTCAGTATCGACACGCTTATGAACACATGGAGCCCCCGCTTCGTGCCTTTCTAGGACCCTAGAGAGTGGCCTCCATATGATGGGCCGAAGTACATTGCGGATCTAGCTTACCATTGGAACAAGCGTGGATCAAGGTAGAGGACGAGGCATAGGATGGTTATGGATCAGATACCCAGAAGAATTAGGCGTGGGAGAGGAACTCCATTTGTTACTGATCCCGACCAGTACGAGTACGAAAAGTGCGGTAGACTTGGCCATAACTCATGAAGTTGCCATTGACAGATTAGTGAGGTAGGACTATTGGTTTATATTATTATTTTATATTTGTCGTATTCATATATTTAATTATGCAAGTCTCAATTTATGCTTGTATTTGTGTCAATTACTTACATATTTCTAAGTTCATGTTTCATTGTATATTGAAATTCTAATTCATTCACTTTTTTGTAGGATGGAGCAATTCCACCTGCTCGACCCGACGTACGAGGCGACCCACCGAGAACGTCTCGTTGCACTAGGGCAGGTAATAATCTATAAGTTTTATTCGTACATGTGTTCGTGAAGTAATAGGAGACTATGTTTTATTCGATGCAGGACCTTCCGCACTTTTGTCCTAGGACCCACAGTGGGTTCTTGGACATTCGGTACGACGACAGGTACACTCCTTTCCTATAAAGAGCTGGCCTGGATGTCATCTCTTTTTAGGTTCGTCGTGGGTTGCCCAAGTTCAACTCAGCGGCGATAACTGCGTTGGTAGACAGGTATTAAAGTGAATCATTGCCTCCATTCATGGGCATTTGTTCATGTGATTGACTTTTTGACAAGTAATCTTGCTTTGTCTTAAATATAGGTGGCGGCTGGAGACTCACAGCTTCCACCTACCTTTCGGGGAGATGACAGTCTCGCTCTAGGACTATCAGAAGATGCTAGGCCTAAGGATTCATGGCAACCTAGTCACCGGGTAGTGCAGGTCAGTGGGCTGGAGAGCACGAGTGGAGGCCTTCCTTGGGCATGAGCTTGGTGAGCAAGGGGCTCGCACTTCTAGAGTTCCCATCTCCTGGCTACGTGCAGAGTTTGTACAGTGCCCGAGAAGGCAGATAAGGAGACGGTTGGGTACTACTGCCGGACGTGGATCCTACACCTTTTTGCCTGAGTTCTCTTTCCCAATGCCAGGGTGACAGTGCGTCCTAGATGTGGATCCACTGCCTCAGTGACTGGGACCAGGCGGGTCAGTACAGCTGGGGCTCTACAGTCTTGTGTTTTCTATACCGACAGCTATGCGAGGGGTGTCGTCGGTCTTCGTCCAACCTGTCATTTGGTGGATGCGTGTACCTGTTACAGCTGTGGATGTGGGCTCATCTTCTAGTTGGCCGTCCAGAGGTTCTAGATCATCGTGAGTGGTTCCAAGGTCAGCCTCCAAGTCGCCAGCCGACGTGGGCGTACCTTTGGGACCAGGTTAGGGTTCCGCACATGAGGATAGACCGGGTGTACATTGAGTACACGAACGAGCTCGATACGCTGACGGCGTCTAGTGCAAGTAAATTTTATTTTCCATGCTGCTTTGAAAAGGATTAGTATACCATCTAACATCTTATTTGGACATGTTGTAGGTGGAGTGGGAGCCGTATGGTGGAGAGGACACACTTCCTTTTCAGCTGAGCAACATTTGTGGGGCCGATGACGACTTCTATAGGATGAGGTGCCCTCTAATCTGCTTCTATGCTGTTGAGTTCCACCTGCCAGATAGGGTTGCACGCCAATTTGGAGTGAGACAGCTTTGGCCTATGGCTCTATTCTCGACTGGCGTTGACTTACACAAGTAAGTGTTTTGATATTTCAAATGTCTTATGATGATGGTCCATTTCTATTAATATGGTGACACGTACATGGATTCATGTAACGATGACATACGTGCAGGTTGGATCGTCAGAGGAACAAGAAGATTTTTGACTGGGAGAGGCACCACCAGTCCTTCATTAAGGAATGGGAGGAGATGCACGACAACATGGACGACAACAACGAGCCACACATGAACCGTGAGTTCAGGCGGTACCAAGCTTGGTACCAGCGTGCGACACGGTGCAGGCTAAGGCTATAGTGGACCAAAGCTGACTACGCCGACATCGAGTCCTCCGACGATGAAGACACGGCGTATGACCAGTCGACTCATGTAGGAAGGCAGGTGGAGGCAGGACCAATCTTGGACAGAGTGGTAAGCCAATTGTCTTATTTTTATACGTTAAGTTGCATAACAATACATTAGGCATTCTTGGACCGACATTAGGAGTTATCTATTGTAGTTAGTGCAACCTTCGAGCCGTATAACCCTTATAATACGTTAGATTCTTGTACAAAAGAAAACAAAACCTAATGCTATCTGTTCAGAAGTATTATTATTGAGAACTTTGTTGTAGGGCAATACACTGAAATACTCAGTTGAAGAGATCGAGCGCGTTCGGCCGAGAGTCAATGCCGACTACATACTTGGCTTCCTGGACATAAGATTAAAAATATTCTTTCAAGCATATCATTAATATGTTATATTCTTCTAGTTAACATAGTTTTGTACAACAGAGGCTGTCACATCATCTACGCCATGCGGCTGGTCGTTGTGGTTGCAGGATAGACACAACGCAAGACGTGTACGTTCCTTCCATAGGAAGAGGAGGCTTGGGTTCCTCTAGTCAAGTAGCTATAGGGGACAGGGATGAGGACGAGGACAACGACGACGACGACGATGACGTGGACAAGAGGCACGATGAGCTTGACCCCTCTCAGCTCCATGACGCTCCCTTGACTCATCCTACACCGCCTCTAGGCACTAGGTGACGCCGTCCGCATGACCCTTACACTCCAGGCACCAGCGCTCTGGGTCACAAGGGTAAGGACAAGAGTAGGAGGTAGTGAGAGATGTGGTAGCTGTTAGTATAAACTATTATAGGATTTTGTATTTACTTTTCTATAACTATTTAGGACTATATGAACATTGTGGACTATTTGGACTTTGCATGACATATTATGTTGGTTGTGATGTTCGTTGTGGTTGCATTATGCTCCTTGGATGATTAAATGTTTGGAATATATATTGATGTCTCTGTTTGTAACTGTGGATGCTCCTAAAACAAGACCGTATCTTGCGAATTTTTCCCATGAACCTTTAATCATACTATACTTCTACAAAGGCACAAATATAGTACACAGATTAACTATAAATTTATTAGAACATGTATAATCCAAACGTATTGTACATACGTTTTGTAGATGAATCTAGGATTACCAAGCAACAGTGAACAAATCTATGCTTTTCAGACAATAAACATAGACTTTTCAGATACACAGACATCATCAAATTATCACATCACTGATATAGTACTGGCATGCAAGGAAGCACAACTCCACTCTATCTCCACCATCCATCTTATGACTGTTTGATCCAAGGGCTAAGGTGAAGAGGCACACAGGATCACTGACATGGCACATTGAGAGGCCTCCATTCCTCCTCTCAACCTATAAATAACCACTCACTCCCTTTCATTCACACACACAATAAGGAAGAAGAACACTCCTCAGCATTTGCTTTTGTTGCAGTATCAATGTCTGGAGGGTCGTCCAGAGAGAGGAAAGGGGAAGGAAACTACCTGGGGGTGGGAGGGTCCTCTTGGTCCTGATTTCTTTGAGGAAGCTCTTTATGAGAGGTTCCTAGTTGAGAGCAAAAGTGATTTCACCAAAGAGACACCACTAAGAGGATACAATGAAAGGAAAGAAGAGTGGCCAAAATGCATGCATGGTGAGAACTGCCTAGTGCAGATGTTCACCGAGAGGAATAGATGGAGGTCATTGTTTCTTCAAATGCCCACGAGTATGGGTAATTGCTATTACTATTTATTTCTTCAATATATTTGTCTTGTATATCACTTACACGACATACTTATTGTAGTCTTCCTGGGCCAAAGAAAACTGTGGGTTCAGTAGATGGGTCGATCCTTGACCTATTTATCCGCATGCGGAGTACATCTACTACCTACAGGACCATATCTTCGATCTAGAAAGGGAAGTTAGCAGCGGTTACAAGGACAGCCGAACAGGACGATAATAACAATGGTGCCGATTCACAGGAGGCACTCTACAATGATCCATATTGCACCTGCCCTAACCACAAGAAGAAGGGGCCTCCTCCGTCACCCCCGCCACCACCACCAACAACAACAACAAGAGGCTACTATGGAGAAGGTGCAACACAATTTGCTATGTGGCCACACTACTAGGATGCCTTTATCTTTTTCATATGTACCCAGGTTTAATTACCTAAGGCATGTTAGGTTTAATTATCTAAGGCATGTTAGGTTTAGTCAAAGAAAACTCTGTACCCAGGTTCGGTACATGTAGTCACATGCCATTTAATGTGTTTTGTATGTTGATTTATATAATACCGTACGTCGTTAGTTTTTTTTTTTGCAACACGTGTTCATATTTCAATACGTCTGTATCATTAAGCTAAATATTAAGACCATAGATAATGAAAACAACCACATAATGAAAAGTTCAATACTATGCCACATTACACAACATATTAATACTACAACCACGTGCCGACAGTAGACATAGGGGCAAATGCACTTTCAAATCCTTAGTCTGAAACGTACTGAGTAAGCAACTCATTATCCGAGTACCAGTCCTCTACTACAATCCTGTTGTTGTGGCTAGGCTCAACTGCATTGCTCTGACCTGCCTGTCGCTTGTAGTAAGCGGCCTTCGCTTCATCTGCTGCCGCTGCGGCCTGAGTGAAGAACGCGTCGTCATCCTCCTTTGCCTGTAAGCCCACCTATGCTACAGCGATGAGTTCGCTCAGTCTGCCAGTGTCGTCCTCAGCCTCCTGCTCCTGAATGCCTGCCTCTGCTAGAGCGATGAGCTCGCTAAGTCTGCCAGTGTCGTCCTCAGCCTCCTGCGCCTGCATGCCCACGTCTGCTAGAGCAATGAGCTCACTCAGTCTGGCAGTGTCATCCGTATCCTCGTCTCCCTCATTAGACAACACAATCGGTGATTGAATGGTGCGACCAGCTCGTGATCTATGGTCATCTAACTTCTTCTCCTCATACCTTGCACGAGCCACCTCTGTGGCATGTTCTCCGCTGCAACCAATCCCTTCATGTATAAAATGCAATCAGTTAGCAACGTGATTATATTACATTTAAAACTAGGCAATGAAAAAAAGGTTTTCAAGCACTCACTGGCACATAATGTAGCAACATGCTCATTCAAGACCTACATTTGTACTCTTGTCTCCTCCCTTGCCTCATTCCTTGCCCTCTCCTCCTCTAACGGCATCCGCCTCTCCAATCCCTATTTGTTAAGCCCAACATCGATCAGGTTACAAATACCGCGTTGTCTAGTAAACTCACGTATCTTTTCTTTGTGATGTTTAACGAATAGGTTGACGTAGTCAGGTCCATATCCCATCTTCCGTGTAATTAGTTGCCGCTTCTTCAGTTCATCCAAGAACTTAACTTGACCATCATAACATTCCCAACTGCATTTCCTAGTGCTCTGTTCAAAAGAAATATTATATCATATATGTCTTAGCAAAACAAACAAAATACGATTTCATGTTTACCAGAAAAATAACGAACCTCATCATACTCAATCATATGGCCGCAATAATGGCCTATTCTAAGCTCCGAAGGGACTAGGCCATAGTTGGATTTTACACCACATTCGCACATGACAGGAGGTGTTTTGTAGATTACCCTTTCTTTCTTCTTTTCCTTAACCCTCCGCGGTTCTTCCGGCCATTGGTTCTTAGGACCATACAACCACTCCTTGAAACGACACTTCGCCATTGAAAACACCTAAATAATGAGACATTAGTTCATGAACACATATAGCTCAAGATTTCAACACATACACTTTGCACTTACTTCATGCTTGTTTGGACACACAAACTCCAATGTATTCTCAAGGTTTATCACAGCTCGATCTCCACAATCGCACAGAGGAGGTTCCTCGAGTCGTCTAACTGTGGCTAGGTGCTTCTCCTTAGCCGTCATTATCAGAGGGTTAGGGGGGTGGAACCCACCGCTTGAAGTGCTCATGTGGATGTCTCCCTCTAAACCAATCATCAAACAAGAGGTACCTAGGATCAAACTTGTCTCCACCATCGATCCACTAAAAGAAAAGGCACCTCTCATGGTCCTACACAATGAGATTCCAACAAAATATTAGTAGTATACTTACACAAATAAAGAAAAAGGATAGTGCAAACAATTTCTTACATTAAACTGACTACATGTGTAGAAGCAATGTGCCGTTGTGTCCGGATGTTTCGATTGAAAAACATGGGTCGGAAAACCACAGTCACAGTTAGGGACAGGGAGGTCAGGAGAGACAGGGGCATCTTTGCTAGACGCGTCGGGGTATAATTCTCGAGGACGACCCCGTTTTCGCCAAAACTCCTTCCAAAACATTTTTTGCATCTAACAAAATGGATGTAATTTAACAAACATAAATCAAAACATCACAACTAAATATCAATGGGAACCATAACTACAATACAACCAATTTCGTTCTAAGAACCGAAAGCAGTTAACATTAAACCCTAAACCTAGGGTTTCTCATTTGATCCACAACAATGAACCCATAACATAACTACATGCGCCTAGGTTTGCTAGCTTTTTCCACGCCTTGGAATCAACCTACGGTTGTATAATACATATATTGAGGGATACAATAAAACCCTAAGTGATGACGATTCTTAAGTCCAAAAATCCAACTAATATATACCTAATCGATGCGAAAAAAACAAGGAGGGGAGCGAGGATACCTTGCTCTCGAAGATCTACGGATCAAATCAAGGTTTTCAAGGTCCAATATGTCGATTCGTGAGGTAGGGTGAAGTGGGGAGAGGAAAACCCGAGAGGGAGGAGAAAGAAGAGGAAGAACACTCGTGCAAGAAGGTTGGGCTGGGGTTAAATGCAGGGAGCTCGGCGCTAGTCACTACGGCGCCGAGCTCAGCGCCAAGATCTACGGCGCCGAGCTCGGCGCCAGTAACTCTGGCACCGAGCCCCCTGGCAGGTCATCGACCGTGCCTAGGAGCTCGGTGCCAGAGACTCTGGCGCCGACATCAATGGCGCCGAGCTAAGGGTCCATTTCCTGAATTCTTTCCGCCAGGGGTCTATTTGTGAGAAACTTTCAAAAAAAGGGCCAAATTGTAAAAAAATTCAGGAGGGGAACATACTACGCCAATAGTGGGGCTAGAGGGTGTCGGGGATGCCATTAGGAAGGACACCGGCTCTCTAGCTTCTTAGGTGAAGCCCTGCCAAACACACTAACTCAAGAAACAACTTTGTGAGAGAAGTTCCCCTAAAAAACAAAAACTTCGTGAGAGAAGTCACAAATTCTAACTTCGTTTGGTAGCGATCCGTGAGCAGCTCCGAATGAGCGTCACCCCCCCCCATATTCCCTTTCGCTCTGCATCATTGAAGAAGCTCGGTGAATCACGTCGAGGAGTCAAAAATTAGTAGCTTTGGCTGACACCCTCTCGATTCCCATGGGTCTGACGCGGGGCGATGTCGGATTTGCCTCGACAACTGAGAAGAGGGAGCTTTGGGCACCACTCGGGTTCACGCCTACTCGCGGCATTGGTTGGCAATGAGGATGTCGTCATCTTTGTTGTCGAAGGCCACAAGGACATCGTCGTTGAATGGAGACTTGTTGTGCGGTGGTGGGCTAGTGGCATGGGAGAGGATAAAGTGGAGATAAAGAGAAGAAAAGATTAGAGTAAGAGTATTATTGACATTTCATCTTTTTCAACAACTCGAGGAACTGTTTTATCAAATATTTTCTTACTAGTGAAACTGGAGCTAGAATCAATTGTTTCATCAGAGAAGATATCGCTGGAGCTGTTTTAACTGAAGTTGGAGCTACATGAAACATGCCCTCTGAAATACTGCTCTACGAAGTGCATCCTATTAGATAATTAGGCATTTTCATAGTCAATTTAATCCAGAAATAAAACATCAGTAGGTTCGTGACGATATGTATGTGCATGTGTATATCTCTAACAAACGCTACAACATGCAAATATGACATATAAATCGATACAGTAAGAACGCAAAGTGCGGTAATCACAGAGTAAAGATTGTACCCAGTGGAGGGTCTCATGCCGAGGGCATCGGAGGCTCCATTCGCACTAGTCAACATAGTGCGTTGCTCGAAGTCGTGGACCACAGTCGATGCAGGAAGGTGTTCGCAGTGCAGTCCCACGAACAGTCACTAGAAAGAAGACGAGTTCCACGATCAATCACTAGAAAGAAGACAGGTTCCGCGAGCGATCACCAGGAAGAAGACGTCGGACGAGCAGTCGCGGAATTGCTCCCTAAAAACCTAATCGCCGCACACCCCATGCAAGGTTCGCAGGCGGACGAGGGTTCCAGAGGCACCTGCTCTCCCGCTACTCCGTACGCGCAGAGGTACGGGACGAGGAAACCCAAAGGACGGCTAAGATGTGGTCTCTCGGAAGTGAAGCGGAGGATCTGGACCGACGGAGAACTTCAGATTTATGGCTGCGACGGGGAGGGAGAAAGGCGGCGGAGGATCCTAGGAGACGGAGACACGAAGAGACGTAACTGACGCAATCAGTTCGCCTCCACATAAAGGAGAGAAACTACCGTGATTATGTGGATTAAGTGGCAAAACCTGGCCACGCCCGCCTGTCCGCTCGCTCGTCACCCGCCCGCTCGCCACGCCACGCCCATGGCCTCCTCGCCCATGGCCCGGCCTGGCCGGCGGCGGCGGCGGCGGCGGCGCGCGCGCACGTGGCACTCCTTTGTCCTTTTCTTAGCTTCTCAATTAAGATGGATAATTTCCAATCAAACAAGCTGAGTAAACGTTCAGTCAAAATCCCATACGGTATTAAAGCATACAACGCTTAATGTTACGTATCATAGGGTTTTATTTGATTTATTAAATATTATACGAGCCAAGCCCATAATATATCCGACACATCCGTGACGTTCCGTGACGCGCAAAGTATTTTTATACTTGCAATGTTTCAAGAATCAGAGATTCACAGCTCGGCTTTGTTTGTGTAGACATATCGATTTGCAAAATGCAAGAACGCGGCTACCTCTAGAGCCGCGAGCCCTGCCAGGAGCCCGTAGAAGTAGTCAAGGTGCGCTCGGTTGAGATTGTCGGAGAACCAGCTGTCGCCCTTGCTTCTCGTCGCCCAGTCGATCACGGACACAAGCATGCTGCTGGCGTAGCTTCCAACGCCAAAGATGCTCAGGCACAGCGCGAGCCCGACGCTGCGGAGAGTGCCGGGCACCTGGTCGTAGAAGAACTCCTCGAGACCAACCTGACCCAACACTCCGGCGAGGCCCATGAGAACATATTGCGGAATCATCCACCACAAGCTCATCGGCACAGCAACCTTCGGCCGGTCTACCAAGCCCGCGTCTCTGGCCACGCGGAGCCGCCTGACTTCCACGAGCGCCGCGACGACCATGGCGACGCAGGACGTGGCCATGCTGGCGCCGATGCGCTGGAGCATCGTGATGCCCGAGGCGTGCCCTGTGAGGCGCCTCGCGAAGGGCACGATGATGCGGTCGTATAAGGGGAGCATGACGATGAAGGTGATGTTGGTCAAGCACTGGAGCGCAGCGGGCGGCACAACGAGACCTGTCGCCGTGCCAAGGTTCCTGTCCAATGTGCTGGCCTGCTTGGTGAACAGAGTGGACACTTGCGAGAAGATGGCCGCGAAGACTAAGCTCGTCAACCATATCGGGAGAAGCTTAGCTACGAGTCCACCTCCGCTCTCAGGTTGTGAAGCTAGAAGCCTGCAGAAGTCAAGAAGCTCCATCAGGACAAGACCCTTCTGTGACATACCCGTGTCTGCAATATACAACGTAAAAGTGTTTGCTCTTGCTCGTGTTCACCTTTCAGTTGGAGTGTTGTCCTTGCGACGGAAGACCTTCGTGGCCCACGCGCGCACGGTCTCAGCGAACGTGCCGCCGTCAGCGGGTTGCTTGGCACGGTACGTCCGCGTGCCAAGTAAGAAGACGGCAAGGCATAGCACCATCGCGGTCCAGCACACGCCGAACCCGACGGTCCAGCCGGCGTTGTCCTCGACGTAGCTCAGCCCGGCCGACGCGATGGCATAGCCCCAGGATATGGAGAAGTGGAACCAGTTGAAGTAGGAGCTCCGGAACGCGGGCGCGCTGGGGTTGTCGCTGTCGCTGGGCGTGAACTGGTCCGCGCCAAAGGTTTCCCCGCATGGCCCGTAGAAGCCTTGCGCCAGAGCCAACAGGTAGAGCGCGACGTAGAAGAGGGTGAGCCGGGCAGGAGACGCCGATGGCGGCGAGCTCGCGGTTGGCATCATGGATGAGGCCGTCAGCATTCCCAAGCTCTGTTATCATTAAAGAATGGTAGAAGAGTGTCAATTGTCAAACATGATTGGGCTTGCGATTCAGGATTACCATTATCTCTACTTCTAAAAAGATCAAACATGAATAATCAACACTCCAGTTTCCGCGTGCCTCCGATTCGGCTTGCCCTCGTGCGATATGCCCCGCTCCGACAGGTGGGTCCCGAGCTCCGTCCCTCCTCCCTCATTCTCTCTTGAGCCGTCGAGTAGAGCGTCTCTCACCTAACCTTGATAAAAGTAGCAATAGTTGCGTGACTTTTACAGCTTAATTTATATAGACAAACACTTAGCTTTATTATTGGGCTTCTCAATCTCTGGCTTACGACGAATGGGAGCCCACGACAAACGTGAGGCGCACAACGAGCGACAGCGTGCACAACAACGAAGCAGCGTAAGGCACCAGCAAATCTTCAGATCCGGTGCCGTGCTCTAGATCGCTGGGGTTTGATACTGGTGTCCTGGTCTCCTGGTCTCCAACCATTAAAATATTTGGCCTCCCTATCTCCTGTTACCACTCGTGGGATTTGATTCAAGCATGCTGCGTATCCTAATTTCCTCCACAGCTCTTCTGTACTCCTTTTTCCTCTTTACAAATTTAGCCTATGTGCTAAGTGCCATGGACTTGTATACCTCAATCAATGTTGTGTTGCTATCACTATGTGCTGGACTACTTGTGCGCAAGTGTATCTCGTGTGTTGTTACCTTTCTAATGACTGCAGCGTTTTAATTTAGGATGCGATTTACGCCAGGACGGGGACGGGGACGGGGACAGGGACCCTAACGTCTCCTGTGAACATTCACAAGGATGGGGTTGGAGAGTTATTTTCCCCACGGGACAGGGAGGTGAAGTGATCTCCGATGGGGATTTTTCCGTTGCTATCCCTAGACAATAGACATGTAGTCGGCTAACTAGGCGCGGCCAAAAAGTCCAAAGTCGTCCAGGCAGCATCTGCCAAACTCAAAAAACCAGTGGGGCGGTGGATAAAAAATGACACCGAGAGCGGATAGAGACTGAAGAGAGTGTAGAGAGTGTAGGAATGCACGAATATGTGAGATGTTTTTTTTTTAACTTTGGTCCTGTTTGGTATTTAACTTTGGTCCTGTTTGGTATGTCTTTAAATAGTTCTGACTTGGTGGAGGAGATAGAAATGGTGAAGCAAAAAAAAAATAGTAACTTTATAGGCTCCTTATTCATTTTAGAAATAGAGATAACAATAATTTATTACTACAGTACACAAAGAAGCAAAGCTAGAATCTGCTAGAGCTCTACCAAACGAAACCATCAACCAAATAAGGCCACATGTCCACTACCGAACCCCTCAAAATCCTAGTGCATGAATCTACATCTTTGCGTACGAATAGTTGGGGGCTGATTTTCGTTGGCAAGAATCTCCATAGTACCCACCAGCTAGAGCCTGGGCCTGTTTGGTTGGCAAATTTTTTGGCGAAATGTTACTGTAGCATTTTCATTGTTATTTGATAATGAGTGTCCAATCATAATCTAATTAGGCTTAAAAGATTCGTCTCGTGGATTTCGTCTAAACTGTGTAATTAGTTTTATTTTTTATTTATATTTAATGCTTCATGTATGCGTCCAAAGATTTAATGTGATGAGGAATCTTTGAATTTTTTGGCAAAATGAAGTGAACTAAACTGGCTCTAAGATAAAGGGGAGGAAGAGCTTCACTGATACGTTGCGGCTGGCCTCCACTGATACGTTGCGGCTGGCCGGCTGTTGGGCTGGTCCAGCAGAGTGATTTTAGGCTGTGTTTAGTTGTAGGAATTTAGATTTTGGGGTTACTGTAGCACATTCATTTTTATTTGGTAAATAGTGTTTAAACATGGATTAATTAGGCTCAAAACGTTCGTCTCATAATTTCCCACCAAACTGTGCAATTAGTTTTTCTTTTCGTCTACATTTAATGCTCCATGCACGGGCCGCAAACATTCGATGTGATAGGTACTGTAGCAACTTTTTGGAATTTGAGATCCAACTAAACAAGGGATTAGACCTACAGTGTTTCCAACAATTTTATGGAAGTCTAGCTCCACGGTGAAAGTGTTCCACGATGAAACTGATGTTTTGAATCTGATTCTTGAAGCCAAAGCTCTCTCAATCAGACTTTAAAGAGCTGATGGATGTGGCATGTGCAAACATATAGGACAAAGGAACCGCCTTTTGATGCGGTAGTGGAGTGCCACTGTACAAATTGACCCATGCAAATTATAGTCCACATTTTACACATAAACAAATTTCTTTCAACGTTTTATTGTAGGTAGTGGGAGTGCGTGATAAGTAGCACACTCGTGGATACTCTTATGTGATAAAATATAGTAGATTTTCACTTCCCATGAGTTAAACTATTCTAAGTTTGATCAAATTTATTGAAAAAAACAAGAATATTGATTATCTCAAATGAGCTTCAATAGATATATAACAAAATCTATTTTCATTGTTTATCTTTTTGGTATCATAATATAGATTCTTATTATTTCAACAAATTAGGTAATAACAACCAAAAATTCATTTTATCTCTTATGATTCAGCGAGCATGTGTGCTCTTTCCAATTGAAGAAAAAAAGGCTTATGCATTTGGCAACTGAGAAACATTTTAGATTCTCAGTAGAATCACTATAATCCTTACTAAATGCCACAAAAAGAGAAATGTCTTAGAGAAAATCACTTGAAACCGATTCTTATTTTTGTACTAGCTAGTCTAGAGAAATACCTAAAACCTAGTTTTTTCTGATTTTAGTTCTAGTATTAAGAATTCAACAAGCTAGCCAAACGGCTTAACAAAACGATTGACTCATCAAAGAAACGTTTCTGAAGGAAATCTGAATCTGACGTTTCGACGAGAACCAAATGCACATGAGAATGGTGTGAAGTGCGTACGACTTGCCTTCTTTGTCATTGCAAAAGTTTTTTTTGTTTCTTTATTCATGAAATCCAAAAGGAAAAAGTGGGTCGGCAGAATAATCCAAGGTGGAAAAGGAACAACTTGACAGAATAAATGCCAAGAACATTTTGTATTGGAAAGACATTGGCACCGTCTCATTGTAGCTTTATTCTCATTCATGAGGTGCAACATGAACTTATAGCTCAGGTGGTTAGATCTCTTGTGATAAAATCTTCTTATTCGGGTTGACGTAGGCTTAGGGCAGTCCCAATGAAAGAAACTAGTAGTTTCTATAACATAGGATAGCGCACAAAAAGTACTGCTTTACAACACATGGTTTCTATGAATAATAATTATTTTCTCTTTCTCTCTCTCAACTCTATCTTCTTTCTCCAATGGGAGTACGACACGAGCTCCATAGAAACTGATGGTTTCTCCTCAATAGCGATTTCATGGTTTCTTGGTGCATTGGGTCAAGAGAAGACCTGATTTCTTCACGAGGAAACAATTTCTATGATTTTTGCTCTCTTTCTTCATTAATTACGTTGTCATGTCAGCGTTTTGCCTACGTGACAAGTCATTTAATGATGATAGAAATCATCATCAATACACCATTGGGACTGCCCTTAGGGCAGTTCCAGTGGGGTATTAATGATAGTTTCTATTTATCTTAATTACTATGATAACTCAACAATTTGCTGACGTGACACGCAAATTAATGAAGAGAGAGAGTACAGAACGAAGAAATCGTTTCTATGTGAAGGAACGACGTGCTCTCGCGAACCTAGACACGAAGAAACCGCAAAAACGGCGTTGGGGAGACACGACTCCTTTCCATCGTCCTCCTCCGGATCCAGTACGCCGCCGCCGCCGCGCCAAACCTTGCGCACTTCTCCTCCCACGCGGCCGTGCGCGCGCTTCTCCTCTCCGCGTCCAGGATCCACTCGACCAAATTTCTCCGCCCTCCTCCCGTTTGGCCAAAGCAAGCGGACGCGGAAAGACTGCCGCCGCCATTGCTGGCGCCGCCCGTGCTTGCCTCTCTGGCAGCCAAGGCCGCTCGACTACGCCGGCCCGACTTGACCTCCGCAAAGAGGCCACCGCCTGCCCGTCTGCAGTCTGCACGTATATCGTCATTGACCTCGCCCACAACTCTGCTCGTAACGGAATGCAACATGCTTGACGTCGTCCCTGCAAAGTCTCTGTTCCTGAAGACAGCATGCTGATTCGATTTGATTTCATGGAATACTTTTGCAGTCGATGTTTCCATCAACAAAGCTTGTCCGTTGAGTTTTGCATCTACTTTTGACTAGAACATGTGAACTGTACCATGATTTGTAATTAGCATGTGAGCTTGCCTTCAGTTTGCTCCTTAATCATTATCTTTTAAGCTTGTGTGACTGTACAAGCTTAATGTTTGGCCGAAGCAATTAGCAACATTAGAGTGAAGCTTACATGCTGCATATGAGGCATGAGCCAGTGTTTGGCCTGACGTAAGGTTGATGAGAGAAAGCTAAAAAGAGGCATCGTTGTCTACTTCTACTACGAACTGCTTTGTTGTTTAGGAGATTGATTTGTGGCCACGTAAGTGCTACATATATCCTTGCTACAACAGATCAAGCTCTATTTGTGAAGCATGCCTAAGATCATTAATTTTTTCTGAACTTAGAAACTACTATAGAAACTATGTATTAGAGAGTTTAGGTCTAAATTAGAATTTATTAGTCTTGGAAACTGCTTCTAGAAACTATGCATTGGGACTACCCTTAGATTTATTTTAGGACTTAATATGTGCATTACTTCGTCAATCGCGATATTTACTAACTCAATCTTTTGGGCTCGATGGGTTAGAGTGTACGTGCATGTGTTCGTAAATGTGAGTGTTTGTACACATATATGAGCCTTTATGTTTGTACCATGATTCGAAAAAAACTAACATTTACCGATAACAATTAGCAAATGTATAAACTGTAATTTTTTTCAATAATATTTTCATTATATTGTAGATCCAAAGTTTGAGGATGAATTGTGGGAACTGTTCTTGGTGTTCTTTCATAAGGGTCCTATTGATTTCTGGCTTGTCCTTTTAGACATCGACGCCTCACAAAATAACATTAATAAGGTCGGTGTATAAGCTATTTTCAGAATTTCAGCGGGCCCATGATGTATGTAACGTTCACGCCTTAATAACGCAAAGACTATTGTGGCCAACATTCCCAACTGCGAAGATAGTAACGTTGACGTTACCTCATTAAGGGCTAATTTTAAACAGCCCTTGGGTTAAATATCAACTCCTATTGCAAAATTTATCTACAAAAACTCGTTTAAAATCACAATCATACTACTATATTTATTAGTATTACTATACACCTCATAATCACCACGTAACAGAGTGTAGAACGCTAGGAGGGGTAGATAACAAGCCAACTAAACTTTTTTAGGCTTTCTTCGAAATTAATATATTCTTAATTATTAGGAGGTTTAAACTTAAAAAAAAAGCTACGAGCGGAGTCAAAATAAAATTTTATTTAAATCAGCTATTTTAATTTTAAAAGAAAACAAATATAATCAGATATTCAGATCCACCAGTGCAACTTCATGAAGCCGAGGAAGAGAAAGGCCAAGATGTGAGAAAACAAATACTTTCTTTGGAATGCAAACTGACCAGAAGATAGAGCACACAGGCGGCCAGGACCGCTCGATACCGTCCAAGCCGCGAGTCAGCGACGAGCGCGCCGACGAGCGGCACAACCTGCACGGTTCCGGACCACGCGTTCACGCCGGCGGCCGCGGCGGCCGTGGACATGCCGAGTGGGCCGGTGAGGTACATGATCAAGTTGGCCGACACGCCGACGAACCCAATACGCTCAAAGAATCCCATCGCTGCATGGGTAGTAGCAACAGCAACAGTGACACTTAAGCATAAAAACCTGCGGACGAACTAGGGAATTTGAACGACTTGCAATAATCTGCATGATTACCGACGATGAAGAGGGCGGCACGCCAGCCGCCACGGCCACCGCCGGGTTTGGAGGTGATGGGCAACGCAGGTCCGGGAAGAAGCTCGCCACCGCCGGACTCCATCATATCAGCCCTCCGGAGGATCCGAGGATAGGAGCACCGAGCACGTCGAGCCCCTCTTGCGGCTTTGTCTCGTGACTAATGGTCGCAGCACCGGTTGGTGGTCCGGGAGACCGGGACCGTGTAGGTGCTGCCGCTCGCGAAGGCGTGGTCCGGGACCTATTGCTACCGTTAGCGAGTATTTCTCGCCGGGAAAAAAAAACAGCACTATATATATTAATATTACTGACGGGGCCGGGACTAGCTCCGCTATGCAAACCATTAAACCAAGGTCGTCAGGACGCGTAAAGTCGTTCTCAGCAAAGACATTCGTAGCGTTGGTAAAACGTAGAATGTAATAAAACATATAGTTCCATTATTTTGTTTCATAGACATTTAATCTAGTGATTCATCATGAGTTGGTAAAGAAGTGAGAGGATGAAACTCATTTCTTCTCTTTCTTCTTAAAAAATTGTCACTTTATTGAAAACGCTTATATGATAACTTATTAAATACAAACAAAACTCAATGAAACTTCCACCGAGAATGACCTAAACACACTCGTGTCATATGCATGCCCAAATATCCACGCCTGCATGTCGGTGCCCTAATTCGGAAATAGTTGTTTTAAGTTATTGATGATCCAAGCATCTCCGGTTTGGAACTCTTTTGTACCAAACGTGCTAGAACAGGCCGAATGGCAGAGTAACTACTAAAGTTTGCTAAAAGGAAGTACTCATCATAAACGTTGTGCCCGTTTGGAGGGGCTCCAACGGGCTCCAGCTATATGACGGCTTTGGTCGTCAGAGCCCCAAAACTCTAATTCCTCTGGTTTCTCCATTTTGCGGTTTGTTTTTAAGGAGTCAGACTCATTTACATGCCAAACAGTACTTTACAGTGCTCTTGGAGCCAGAACCGAAACACTCGTTTTTTCGAAAGGACGGCAAAAGCTTTGCCGCGGATTTTATTAGACGATATAAAAAGAAAAAGAGCAAATACAACTCCCTATTTACACCCAGCGTCCCCTGCTAATCAAAACGGAAACCAGTAAAACGGCAGAAAAAACAACTATACAGGTAAAAAAACTTAGACTAAGGGACACTCCGAAAACAAGAACCCTGGCCCAACTGAAGAAAAGGTCTACTGCTAGTTCGTCGTGTTATGAATTGGAGCCGTCGTCAAAGAAAACTGACTTATATCATCTTTGCACAAACTTGCGACTTGTCTTGGGCTCAAACTTTTTTGTTGAAAAGTTCGCCTATTCCTCTCTTTCCAGATATTCCACCAAAAATAGATTATGATCCTGTCGAAGCACCGTCTTTGATTTTTGTCAACTTTTCTCCTACATCTTCGCCAGTAATCATGAAGCGACCCGGTTGTGTTTATGGAGCTTAGGTCAGTTAAACTGAACCATATCTTGATCAACTCCCACACTTCCTTAGACTAGCCACAGCGTACTCGATGCTCAAAAGAAGTTTGCCTACTCGATGCCAGAAATTTTTTTTTGCTTCCACAGCGTTCAGCATCGAAGCAATTAGTGCATGTGGGACCTTCCTTCCTCTTGCTCCCTCCGTTTTTCTTCTACTGCCTGCTACTCCGTACTTCAGTCATCAATGCCCAGGAACGCCTCGGGAGAGAGAGCGTGATTCGGCATCGATGCTTCGACATGATCCGGTGCCGAATATTTTTCTCAACTCGGCATCGGCCGCAGTGGTGGGCACCGGGGCTTGCAGCTTCTCTCTCCTTTTCAAGCACCAGTAAAACCATACATTGTGGCCAGTCTTAGTGAAAGGGCAATCTTTACACAGGTGCGTTCCTGACATACATGGACCGAAGGCAGCGAGGCCAGCAATATTCGAAATAGAACCGAACGGGGATTGCCGAAGGCAACAGAGCCAGCAGGCCATAGTCTCCCCCATTGGTCAATAAACTGAAAGATCCTTGAGATGATCGACACATCCGCAGTGCTAGTATGTTCCGACGATCTGCATAACATGGGCATACAAACCCCTTGACAGCCACGCAGGGCCCAAACTAAAGCGACATGAGAGTCCCAGGCCACCGATGCCCAGGATGAGATGCCAGTAAGAGCTATCATTTGGAGAAACCGCCCCTACTGTTTCCCGAGGCAATGTGCCTCAGGCCATCTCCATGCGTGTTGCTGGTCCTTGCTTCCTGGGGTTGCCCCCCTTCTTCATCTTCTTGGCACCGTGCTCCACCAGAACCTGAAGGGCCTCCATGCTCTTCTTGGTTAGTGGTTGATCGAGGTGCTGCGAGAACGACTCAATGTTAGGAATATTTGCAGCCTGATTGTCTGGAGAAATTTCTCCCAATTTCTTGACTAGCAAGTCCTGAGCTATTTGTATAGTATCTTTTCCAATTCTGGACTGCGCTTTGGCTGTAAGACGCACACTCTTCCGCTTGGTGACTGAGGATGCAACTCTGTGGCTTTTAAATTTTGGTTGGGGTTGTGGGTTGTTTAGTGTAGCAGGGTCTGGTAGTAGAGGCAGGTCTACCTCTGTAGAGATGGATGCAAGAAAGAGGTCTACAGGGCAGTTGTTTGGCAAGCCATTTTCATTTCCTGATTGAACATGTTCCTCAACTATAGAAGTTTGGTTCTGTATGTCATGGTTTGCATTTTCAGCATGTTCAGGTCGAGGTGTTGTCAAACTGTCTAAAAGTGGCGTGACAAGTTGCAGTGCTGCTTCACTTAGGCCAGGATTAATGTTGATCAAGTTGTTTAAATCCCCCAATACTTCCCGCCCCTCTACTAAAACAGTTGGGTCTATGAGTGACGGTGAGGGAGTTGTGAAGCCATCTACTTGTGACATGTTAAAAAACTTAGTTGTATTCATAGGACTATCTGAGGATGGACTAGTGACAACATTGATATCCTCCATTTCTGCAACTGTTCCGGAGCAGAAACATTGATATCCTCCAGCTGGTGAGTTCTAACCGAAACACTCGTGTCATACGCACGCCCACATATCCACTCCTACATGTGGGTGCCCTAATTCGCAACCAGTTGTGTCTTGATCCTGTCATCTTGAACTCTTTTGTAGGAGTACCAAACACGCTACGACCAGCCAAATGGCAGATCAGCTGTTAAACTTTTCATAGGTACTTCTTTTGTCCCTTTTTAACTATCATTCTCAGTTTTCGAGAAGTCAGATATACTCAATCTTAACTAAATATATACAAAAAATATTAATATTGTGATACAGAATTAGTATCACTAGCATCTAGGAGGCATGCTAGTGAATTCATGATTAATCCAAGAGAGCAATCCCACCCTTGAGCACTTGTGGAACTTGTTCATCATTAAGTGAAGCGTTTGTTACTTTTGGAGGTGAAGCCTCCCCGGTGAACTTCTATGCTTGTGTGGAGGCCCGAACTTCGGTTTTGCGAGAAATCAACTCACAACATGTCTTGCAACCTTGGGTAACAAGTAGATTCAATTATATAGGTGTAATCCTAGTTGATTTGAGATTTAACATTACCCAGGTCAGAATTTCTGATCCCAAATCAGAGTTTCCAACCTTGGGAGATTCGGAAATTCCATGCCCGCTATCTATTGCCGATTTTATATTTTTAGGAACGCCAATTCACCGCCTGTGGGCGACATCTTGGTCCTTTCATACGCAGTGCTATAGTATAAGTGTTTATGTTTTTAGATTTTTGAGGAATCGTACAAATTCAAGGATTTCTACTCTTGTCTCATTTTGCTGCTAATTTTGAACCCATGTAGGTCAAACAACACAAATGTTATACCTGCTCAGAAGTGATTACAAGATTGAGATGGTATGGATGTTATTATTGGAATGGTTAGACCACACTGTCCGATACAGTGGATTGTACTATGCTCATTCAATAGCTTATTTATATTTGACGGCAATGGGACACGATTTACAAGCATTGAAACTGGCCCTTTGGGTGTACTAGGCACTAAGGAACGGGAAGCGAAGCCGCAAAATAATTACGGCGTTTCTCCCGTGACGGAGAGAAATCTACGCCATACTAATTTTTCCGATAATTGCTCCATCATGTTTTGTGGCGGGCCTGGCCCGATCTTGTGCTCGGTCACTGCTAGGCAGCAGCGTGCGCGTGTGCTGCCTTTTACCTCTCTCGTCTTTACAACAGGTGCACGCATGAGCCACCCATTTAAGGGCTCTTTGGGACTACTCCACCAACCCTGCTCATAGCCTCCACGATGGAGCTGCTCCACAAAAGAAAAATATAGGGTTTGTTTGGCAGGGTTCTGGCTCCTCTGAAAATGGCTCCGGCTCTGGCTTCTCTGAAGGAGCAGCTCCTCTGGAGGAGCTGAAGCCGTTCTGGAAAATGTTTGGCAAAACGGCTCCTTCGCACTAGACGACGTGAACCCACAGCAAGGAGCCGCGCGAAGCTCGTTTTTTAGGTTTCTCCTGCACAGGCAAAAAATGGCTCCGGCTCTTGACCGGCTCCCCGTGCGGAGCCCTTTCCAAAACAGGCGTTTGGCACAGCTCCTGCAGGAGCCGGAGCTGAAGCCCCTGCAGGAGCCCTGCCAAAGAGGCTCATAGTTTCTAAAGCACTCCTTCAGGTGCTCTCTCAACTTTACTTTTTTTTGTTAGAGTAGAGTTTGTGGAGTTGCACCTGTTTCGCTAAAAAACATGGAGCGGAGCTGAAAAACATAGAGCAAAACTAAAAAAACATGAAGCGAAGTAGTCCCAAACAAACCCTAGGTTGAGTTAACATTTAGCCAAAATTCGATGTGAGACTAACACTTCATTGCACCAGCATTTATTCAGGCCTTAGAATTTATTTTGATCTTAGTTGAATAAAATTGGGCCAGGCCTAATTAAAATCCAACATTTACATGTTGTTTTAACATACGCAAAGTATTTTTATACTTGCAAAGTTTCAAGAATTACAGATTCATAGCTCGGCTTTGTTTGTGTAGACGTATCGATTTGCAAAATACAAGAACACGGCTACCTCTAGAGCCGCGAGCCCTGCAAGGATCCCGTAGAAGTAGTCGAGGTGCCCTCGGTTGAGATTGTCGGAGAACCAGCTCTCGCCTTTGCTTCTCGTCGCCCAGTCGATCACGGACACAAGCAAGCTGCTGGCGTAGCTTCCCACGCCAAAGATGCTCAGGCACAGCGCGAGCCCGACGCTGCGGAGAGTGTCGGGCACCTGGTCGTAGAAGAACTCCTCCAGACCAACCATGCCCAGCACTGCGGCGAGGCCCATGAGAGCGTACCGCGGAATCATCCACCACAGGCTCATCGGCAGAGTCACGTCCGGCTGGTCGACCAGGCCCACGTCTCTGGCCACGCGGAGCCGCCTGACTTCCACGAGCGCCGCGACGGCCATGGCGACGCAGGACGTGGCCATGCTGGCGCCGATGCGCTGGAGCATCGTGATGCCCGAGGCGTGCCCTGTGAGGCGCCTCGCGAAGGGCACGATGACGCGGTCGTATAAGGGGATCATCACGATGAAGGTGACGTCGATCAAACACTGGAGCGCAGCGGGCGGCACGACGAGGCCCGTCGCCGCGCCAAGGTGGCTGTCCAATGTGCTGGCCTGCTTGGTGAACAGAGTGTACGTTTGCGAGTAGATGACCGCGAAGACTAAGCTCGTCAGCCATATCGGGAGCAGCTTAGCTATGAGTCCGCCCTCAGGTTGTGGAGCTAGAAGCAGCCTGCGCAAGTCAAGAAGCATCGTCAGGACAAGACCCCTCTGTCAGTGACGTTGACGTACACGAACCTGCAATGCAACGGAAACATGTTTGCTCGTGTTCACCTTTCATCAGTTGGAGTGGTGTCCTTTCGACGGAAGAACCTCGCGGCCCACGCCTGCACGGTCTCAGTGATCGTGCCGCCGTCGTCGGGTTGGTTGGCACGGTACGTCCGCGTGCCAAGTAAGAAGACGGCAAGGCATAGCACCATCGCGATCCAGCACGCGCCGAAACCGATGGTCCAGCCGGCGTTGTCCTCGACGTAGCTCAGGCCCGCGGTCGCGGTGGCGTAACCCCAGGACATGGAGAAGTGGAACCAGTTGAAGTAGGAGCTCCGGAACGTGGGCGCGCTGGGGTCGCTGTCGCTAGGTGTGAACTGGTCTGCGCCGAAGGCTTCCCCGCATGGCCCGAAGAAGCCTTGCGCCAGAGCTAGCAGGTAGAGCCCGACGTAGAAGAGGGTGAGCAGGGCAGGAGACGCCGACGGCGGCGAGCTCGCGGTTGGCAGCATGGATGAGGCCGTTAGCATTGAGAAGCTCTGTAATGATTGAAGTATATGGTACAAGAGTGTCAAGTGTTAATTGCCAAACATGGTTGCAGTTGCTGCCTATGAGGCTACGAGTGCCCGATTCAGGATTACCATTGTGATCGCAGAGTAGGAATTTCCTAGTTCGTGGGCATGCAAGTACAAGTGACATCTCTGATCTCACTCCGAGAGTATTGAAAACCCTATAATGTTTTAAACAACAAATTGACAAATTTGGTACGGCCTCAGTCCTAGAATATACCTACTTTTGGTTTTGTGTTAGATATAAGACTATTTTTTTTTATCAAATCTATAGAAACAATAATTAACATCTATGGGACTAAATAAGTACATTGTCAAAATAAATGTCATCGTTAATCTAATGATAATATTTAGTGTCTAAATGATATTTTTTCTTATAAGTTTGGATAAATTTAATCTATTTGGTACAACTTATAAGTTATTTATGATCAGCGCCGAGAGAGGATAGAGAGTGCAGGAATGCGCCGATATGAGAGGAGTCAATTTATCAACAATATTGATATATGACGGGCGTCCAGAAGGGACGGACACACCCACGGAACCAACTCACCCACATTCTTTCCTCGAGTCTCACTCCCGCAGCCTCCCTCGCTCTTCCTTATCCTTTCCTCGAGCCACACTCCCGCAGCGCTCGCGCTCCCATTCTCTTGCCGCGCCCACTCGCCCGCCGTGACGGACACCGCACGCCGGCCGCCCCGCCCGTCCACCGGCGCTCCCTCCCTCCTCTCTCTCCCCCTCCAGTGACCTGCTACCCCGCGTCCCCAGTGACCTGGCTCCCTCCCTCCCTTCATCCCTCCCTCCCCCGCAACCTCCATGCCACCCCATGCTCCTAGCGACCTCACTCCCGCTCCCCCCACCGGAGATGAGGACGACGGCGGTGGCGGCTCCGACGAGGTAGGTCGTTCCTCCTCTAGATCTGAGCCCTCCTCCTCCTCTGAATCTGAGCTCTCTTTCTCCTCTTCCTCCTCCTCCCCCTTCTCCTCTGTATCTAGATCTGGATCTGAGGGACGCGGCTATGGCTAGGGTTCCAGCGAGCTCTGTTGCAGTAGCCTTGTTTTGATGTTGCAACAAGTAATGTTTCTTTGTTGCATTAGTCTCTTTTTCCTGATGTTGCATCTCGCATTGTGCTTTATGTTTGTTGTTACAGTAGCCTTGTTTTGCTGTTGCAACAAGTAATATTTCTTTGTTGCATTAATCTCTTTTTTTTATGTTGCATCTCGCATTACGCTTTTGTTTCTGTTGTTGCAGTAGCCCTGTTTTGCTGTTGCAACAAGTATTTTTTTCTTTGTTGTATTAGTCTTTTGGTTCTGATGTTGCTTTCTCGCATTGCGATTTGTTCTGTTTTGTTGCAGTAGCCTTGTCATGGTACTGCAACAAGTAATATTTCTTTATTGCATTAGTTTTTTTTCCTGATCTTGCATCTCACATTGCAGTAGTTTGTTCTGTTGTTGCAGTCGCTTCGTTCTGATGTTGCAGTAGACTTATTATGATGTTGCATCTCACATTGTGCTTTGTTTGATGTTGCAAACAAGTAACACTTGTGATGGGAGAGTGGTGAGGATGCGACGCACCTAGTGGGGCGCGGCGGGGGATGGGCGGCACGATGGAATGGTGGGGGGACGAGCCGCCGCTACTGGCGAGTGACGCCAGAGTCGAACGGACCCGAGGCGCTAGGGTGCTCCGTTGTTTTGGTCAGGATCGAAACGAGTCTACTGTTCCGAGCGGGGGGCGTTCCGTGCGGGTGGGGGGTGGGGGGGGGGGGAGGGGGGCGTGGTTTCGTGCATGGGGGATGGGACACTCGGACGGACCCGAGGTGCGTCCGGACTCGCCCCTGAATCCAGGCGTCCAGGCGCTAGGAGCGCTGATTTATCAAATAAAATATGGAATCTTAACGAAGTTCGGATGGAACCTGTAGGAGGGTTGGGTTTTCATCTATTACCAAAAAAACATTTTAGATTGTTAATCTAAAAAACTATGAAAGATGTTTTTAACATACTTGCAAACATGCCCGTGCGTTGCAATAGGATCCAATACGTAGTGAGTTGTAGCACGGGTCATGAGTTCGAGTCAAAATTAAATTAATTAGTGGTAAAAATATTTGTTTCTTAAGGAGTCAAAGATTAAAATGGTCGTGATCTCTTATTTATTGTTTGTTTTTACTCTTATTATATTTTTTACTCTTATTATATTTATTAGAACATGAAAAAACCAGGTGGAGAAAATAGTGAAATTAAAATAAAAAAAAGTCGAGCTAGTGTAAAAACATCCACGAGAAAAAAAATCTGAGCATACTCGAAGCCAATTAAGATTCCTATTCCGGTTACTCGGAGTTGAAGAGATCTAATTGGATTAAGATTCTTAGTTGTCTATATTATTATATTTTTTCTATTTGGATTAAGATTCTTATTCACCCGAAATCGGAGAGATCTAATTGGATTAAAATTCCTAGTTATATAAAGAGAAAAGCTATCGGCGGTTTTCCACATTCACAAAGTTAGGTAAGGGATGACCGAACAAAAAATAGGTATAGAGAAATTTTGCCTCTTTATTATTGGGTATAGAATAAGATCATGTTTGCTATGGCTTTAAATGGTTTCAGCTTCTTGCAACAATATACAATATACAGAAGCAGTAGTGGTAAATAAAAAAAATAGTAGCTTCATTAACTTGTGATTCATTTTAAGAACAGAGATAAAAAAAAATAACTCTTTGCTACAAAGCACAAAGAATTTAAAGCTAAAACTAACCGAAACTCTACCAAATTAGACCTTAGATCCACCAAGCGATTCCATAAAAATCCTGGAGCATGCATCTATATCTTTGCGTATGAACGGTTGGGGGCTGATTTTCGTTGGGAAGAATCTCCACAGTACCCACCACGTTCGAGAGCTTATGCGTTTAGCAGTGACAAACATTTCATGTTCTCGATAGAATCATTAGAATTCCTGCCAAACGCCAAAAAAGAGAAATATTTCGAAGAGAATCACTCAACACCCATGTTTTTGTATATTAGTCTTTTTTTTACTATCTTTTTGTATATTAGTCCAGATAAACAACCAAAACTTCTAGTTTCAAAAATTCAGCAAGCCAACTAAACATTTCTACAAAGTGATTCTGATTCATCAGCGTTTCTGGAAAAAAAAATTAGATCTAAAACATTGCTACTAGAATCTGGATCCTGCTAAACACGCCCAAGAATGGTGTGAAGTTGGGTACGAGATGCCTTCTCTGTCATTGCAAAAGTTGTTATTATTTCTTTATTCATGAAATCCAAAAGGAAAAGGAGGGTCTGCGAGGGGTAAAATATAATAATATATACAAAGTGAGACAACTGGACAGAATATATATATAGGCTATTCTGTAGCTGGCCGTAGAATAACTTATTTTATAGCCACCTTGATTTACGATAATGTTTGTACCAATTTACGATAACATGAATATACATTTACGATACTCATGTTATTACAACTCACGGTAATATTTACCATAATGTTATAGTAAATCTCTTAGTAAGAAGTTACTGTAGTCTCGTAAATTAGTATAGTAACTATCGTAACTCAAAGTGGCCACAGAATAAGTTATTCTATGACCAGCTGCAGAACAATAGTTATATATATATATATATATATATATATATATATATATATATATATATATATATATATATATATATATATATATATATATATATATATATATATATATATATATATGCGCCAAGAACGGTCATTGGAGTTTTATTCTCATTTCAATGAGGTGCAACATGAGCGTATTTTAGATAGATAGTTTTTTTTTCTTCATGAAATCTGCTCATCTAAATTCAAAATTTTAACTTGACGTAGTATTTATATTTTTTAAAAAAAATATTTTAGAATCTAAAAGATGTAGGACCTGTTCGTTTGACCTACTTCAACAGTACTTTTCAGTGAAGGAATAATATTTTTCTCTCACAACAAATCAACATAAATAAAATTTCAGTGAATGTATAAATCCCAAGATTTACCGACTGTGTCTTTTGGGCTCCTACATTCGTAGGTGTGAGTATTCAACGTATATACGAACCTTTACTTTTGAACTGTGATTAAAAATCTAACATTTGACGATAGCAATTAGCAAATGTATAAACCGAAAAGAAACACTTCGAAACTGTTACTTTTTAATAATATTTTTTATTTTCATATAGATGCAAAGTTTGAGGATGGATTGTGGAACGGGTCTTCATGTTTTTTAGGCCAATCTCAATGGATACTCTATTTAGGTTTTATTTGCATTTAATACTATGACATATCAGCATATTTAATGACTTGGTTAATTATATATGAAGAGAAATAGAGGATTGAACTCGTTATCTCAATTACCAATACAAAAACTGACGATGGTGTTGGTAACAATGTCATAACACTCACCGCTCATACTAGCATGAGGGCACCCGCAATGGGTGACTTAAGCAAGCTGTCTAAGTATTTTTTTACATTTTAATAAAAGAGAGAGAAAAACTAAAGCTAGTTTAATACAAACGTTCCAAGATCATGTGATCAAGTACATATTGACTATAGTTTATAAATATCTTATAGCAAAAAGGACGGGTCAAAGTTGTTTTTTAAGACCCTGTCAATATCTAAAACGACTTCCTTCGGAGACATGGAGAGAGTATATACTAAAAGTTAGCATTATTGAAGAAGTTAGATTAGAAATAATAACGACTAGCTTATACCATTGCAGGGGCCCTAAGAGGCCTATATTTATTTCTAGCTTGTCCTTTGAGACATGACGACTCCTCGTAAAATAACATTAAAAGTATGGTGTGTAGTGTGCTAGAAATATTTTTCAGCGGTCCTCCGAAATATACAATGCCCACGCTTTAATGACGCAGAGCCTCTTTATTTTGCCCAAAATTACCGACTGCGAAGACAGCAACGTTGATGTTACCTCATTAAGGGCCAGTTTTTTTTAAGAAAAAAGAAAAACTTGATTAAATATCAGTTCCTAACAAATACTCCCTCCATCATACTGGTAACTCAAGTTGCTTAGGATAACATTTAGCTTACCAAGGAGTACTCTTATACACGATATTAGTATTACCATACCGCTCATAACCACAAACTACATGATACAGTGTATAACGATAGGGGAGGGGTGGATCAAAAAGTAACTGAATATTTTGTAGGCTTTCCTTGAAATAATATATTCTTCTTTATTAGGAGGCCTAAACTTTACGTGCAGAGCCAAAATTGAATTCTATCTAAATCAGCTATTTTTATTTTTTTTAAAAATATAATCATATCAATTTTAAACAAGCCACCGAACCTGCTCAAACGAACTTTTTATCCGTAACTACAAGGTCCACCAACTTCATGAAGGCGAGGATCGGAAAAGAAAGGCCAAGAAGGCAAGAACCAAGATGTTTTGATTTTTGACTCTATTTTAAATTATTAGACGTTTTATTTTTCTAAATATGTTGATTTTATTATATATCTAGATATAGTGTATATCAAAGTACATAACAAAAACTTTAGAAAAACAAAATGTGTTTATAATTTCAAATTGATAGTAATCCCTCCACTCCAAATTATAAGTCATTTCAATTTTTTTAACATTTTTTATAGACAAAGTAGCACTTTAGATCCTGGGTTCAACTCCCTGTGCGAGTAAATATTTCAGGATTTAACGACGTTGTGTTTTCAGTGGTATGCGATGTTCGTGTCAACGACGAGGCGCATATGGTGACTTCGTCAATCTCGAGGATTTGCCAGCCTAGTATTAGAAAATGTTCACAGGGGTATGGTTTGCATGCGTGCGTTCACAGAAAGAGTGTATACGCGTTATGAGTGTTTGTGTTATACTGTGTAATAAAAAAACATCTTAAGTTTGGTTAAAATTATAGGTAGAATTACAATGATTTATGATACACTATGAAAATATAATTAATGAGAAATCGACTCATTATCATGAATGTTATTTTTTTATATAAATTTATCAAAACTGAGATTTTTTTACTTTTAAAAATTTACAATTTGGAAGGAAGGAGTACTTTTTTTTACAAACTGACCAGAAGATAAGAGTGCACAGGCGGCCAGGATGGCTCGATACCGGCCAAGCCGCGAATCAGTGACGACCGCGCCGACGAGCGGCAGCACCTGCACGGTTCCGGACCACGCGTTCACGCCGGCGGCCGCGGCAGCGGTGGACATGCCGAGCGGCCCGGTGAGGTACATGATCAAGTTGGCCGACACGCCGACGAACCCAATACGCTCAAAGAATCCCATCGCTGCATGGTAGTAGCAACAGCAACAGCGACAGTGAAGCATGCAAACTGCGGACGAACTAGGCAACTTGAAGACTTGCAATCTGCATGATTACCGATGATGAAGAGGGCGGCACGCCAACCGCCACGGCCACCACCGGGTTCGGAGGTGACTGGCAACCCAGGTCCGGGCATAATCTCGCCGCCGCTGGACTCCATTGGTATCCCAGCCATCCGGAGAACAGGTGCACGTCGAACCTTTTGCGGCTCTCTCGTGACTAAGAGCATCTCCAACCATCCTTCACTCAGCCCCCAATCCAGCTTTTGAGAGTCAAACCATAAAAACAGCTCTCCAACGGATCCCTCATCCGACTCCCACCCGATGAGAGACCCTCATCCATTGCCTCCCATCCCTCACATGTAGGGGACCGCACGAGATCCCTCATCCACGGCGGGAGCAACCGCCGCGAGCCTGCGCGCGCTCGGACAACTCCGCTCGTGCCTACTCTGCGTTGAGAGAGTTGATTCGTTTCATCACCACGAGCGGCGTGGGCGCGGCGAGGGGAGGGCAGCCTCCGACGGCCACGGGCGTGGCGCAGGGAGGGCCACCACGAGCGGCGTGGGCGAGGTAGCCTCTGCCGGCCACCACGAGCGCACGCGGGCGAGTCCGCCTCCGGCACGGGCGAGGCTGCCTCTGCCGGCCACCACGAGCGGCGCGGGCTCCACAGCTGCCGCCCACTGCGCCACCGTCGGTTGCGCCACTGTCAGCTGCGCAACCTCAAGCAGGTCGGATTTCCCTTCCCGCTGCAGCCGCCGCCGCTTCCAATTGATGGATTTTGGCCCAGATCTGCCTCTTGCAGCGGAGCAGGCAACTCCCCGCAAGGAAATGACCAACAAATATGTGGTAATCTCACGTGCCTTGTTCGAATTAATTCCTATATGAGTAGAACAGAAATCCCCACTCGTCACTTCTCTGGTTGACAGTGCCAAGCTTTCACTGTTTATGATTTCTCATTGTTTTCTCATGCTTATGTTACTTAGCTACTACGATCTGTTTGATGAATTGCAGTAGCACAATCTTGTAATTCTATGTTTGAGATGTGAACTTGATTAAAATATTGTCAGCATTCTCATGTTTTGAGTAATGCTGGACATCCTTCAAATTCAGATAGCAATGCTATTTTTAGTAGCAAATTCAGATACCAGTGTTGTATGTAGTAGAAAATTCAGAAAACTTGCAATATAAATCTGAATACAATAACTTGCAATATGCTTCTACTTGCAATTTAAACAGATTTTTTGGTGTGAATCTGATGCTTGTGTGCTCCTGGATTCTTTGGCCTTTAGTTAATGTCAATTATCTTTAGCTAATGGTTGGTCAAGTAGTGAACCTGAGACTATGGTCCTTATCTGAAACTTATTAATTGTTGGTCAAGTAGTATCAAATATATGCTGTTGAAATCTGATGCATGTGTTATCTCAGTTTTAGTTAATCGTTGTTATCTGAACCTGGTGTCTTTAAATAGAAGGCACGATACATGGTGCATGCTTAATAAAACGATGAGTACAAGCCTCGATAATAAATTACATAGTACATGATTACAAGCCTGAATAAATTATATAGTGCTAAATTACATAGTAAAATGATGACTACAAGCCTCAATAAAGTACATGGTACATGATTAATACAAGTCTGGATGACGTTGCCAAAGATGCTCAATTAGGTCCTCCTTAAGCTGGTTGTGGGTTTCCATGTTTCTAATATTGTGATGAGCTTGCATGAACTCATGTAGCTCATGTGTGCGATTACGAACTTCACACTGTGTAGGTCTCACTAGCTGGCCAATACCCTCATAGTGGAAGTCGTCTTCTTCATTTCGCTCATCTTCGACTATCATGTTATGCATAATGACACAAGCTGTCATAATTTCTCTAAGTGTTTCTTTATCTCAGCTACGAGCTGGCCCACGAACAATGGCAAAACGAGCTTGTAAAACTCCAAAGGCTCGTTCCACATCCTTTCGTACTGCTTCTTGTGCCTTGGCGAAGTATTTCCTCTTATTGCCATGCGGATTAGTTATGGTCTTCACAAATGTTGCCCACTTGGGATATATACCATCTGCTAGATAATACCCCATTGTATAATTATGATCATTGATGGTAAAATTAACTTGAGAAGCCTCCCCTTCGGCTAGCTTAGAGAAAAGATGTGAACGGTGAAGAACATTGATATCATTGAGAGGCCCTGGCAAACCAAAAAAAGCATGCCAAATCCAGAGATCTTTGGAAGCAACAGCTTCAAGGATGATAGTGGGCTCACGCTTATGACCGGTATATTGACCATGCCATGCCACAGGGTAGTTTTTCCATTGCCAATGCATACAATCTATGCTACCAAGCATTCCTGGAAAACCTCTATACTCACCTATTGCAAGTAATCTGGCAGTATCATGCTCATTTGGAGATCTTAGGTATTCACCTCCAAACACTTCGACTACAACTATAACAAACCTTTTAAGACTCTCTAGGGCCGTACTTTCACCAATGCGAATATATTGATCCATAAAATCTGCCGATACTCCATAACTGATCATCATCAATGCTGCAGTAACCTTCTGCAAACATGATAACCCAAGTCGTCCACATCTATCTCTTTTTTGCACAAAATAATTGTCATGTTGTTCTATAGCTTGCATTATGCGAAGAAACAGAGGACGGGCCATTCTAAACCTGAGCAAAGAAATGAGAATAAAAAAACTTACACATAGAAAGAGCATGAGAAAAGAGGGCAAATGAATTGACCAAGATATTTGCAAACCCGCGTCGGAATATAGATTCCCCATAGGTTGGATGCTCCGAGAAATAGTCATTGTAGAGTCTAAAATGGCCATTTTCTCTTTCTCTATGAATATAGTTCCGGCCAGGTATAGAACCTCCCCAACGTGGACTATTCAAAGCTAGATATTGAGTGTGGGCTTGGTGTAATGCACTAAGGATGAGCTCAGGCTCATCATCATCATCCGAAGATGAGGATGAATCTAAGCGGGAGAGACGACTCATTTCTGGTGGAGAAGGAACAACAGAGCAGAGAAGGAGCAAAAAACGAATGAGTTGGTGTATGAACCAGGTGAGTGTGCAAGCATATATAAAGATAAAATCAGGAGACGTTGGAATATAGCCGTTTGGAGTAGAGCCATTTGAAATAGAGCCGTTCGAAATAGAGCCGTTCGAAATAGATTCGTTTGAAATAGAGCCGTTTGAAATAGAGACGTTGCAACAAATTTGCTGGAATATGGACTTCTAAAAAGAGACGTTGAAAATTTTGTCATTACAAAAAAATGGCCATTGGAATGTAGCCATTAATCAAAAGTATAAACGGTGAAAATATTGCTGTTAAAAATGGTTGATTTGTTAGTTACAAGATATACATAAAATAGAGGTGGGAGAAAGTAGGGAGGCAAATATGAAGGATCGGATGGAGTTCACAGCTAAGTAGGGGATGTAATTTGGATGAGGGAGCCCTACTTTCAAAAATAGGGGTTCAAAATTTGAGGGCTCGGTTGGAGATGCTCTAGTGGCCGCAGCACCGTTTGGAGTATTCCGACGCCCTATTAGCTATTAATTGCTGCCGTCAGTGAGTGTTTCTCGAGGAGAGGATGACGGGGACTAGCTCAGCTATGCAAACCAAGTTCGCTCAAGGGAAAATTGTTATTTTAAGTCAGGACGCATAAACGCACTCGTGTCATACGCACGCCCACATATCCACGCCCAACCAGCTGTGCTTTGATCCTGGCATCTTGAAGTCTTTTGTAGGAGTATACCAAGCAATCAAACACGTGGGGAGTACCAGACAGTCAAACATGCTACGACCGGCCGAATGGCACACCAGCCGCTAAACTTCATTCTCACTCTCCGTCAAACATACTCAACTCTATAACTAAATATATACAAAAAAAATATTTATATTTATAATATACAATAAGGAATATTAGATAAATCGTTGAATTTATTTTCGTAATAAACTTCTTTGGAGATACAAATGTTAACAATAATTTATATGATCATAGTCAAACTTATAAAAGTTTGACCAGCATGAATGTCATATCGGTAATGCTTTGTTTAGGGCGTTCGGACACCCCGTTCCCATCCGGACGCATCGAACCAGCGATGCTGCATCTAGAAACCAACGCTCGATCTTCTTCCTGGCGCCCCCTCACATCCAGAAGTCGACGCTCAGTCATGCGACTCTTCTCCCGTCACTCTCTCCCTCAGCAGTCGGTAATAAGGGAGCTCCCTCTAATGACGCCCCTGCTCCTCTCCACCGTGACGCCCCTCCTATCCTCTCCTCTCCTCTCCTCTCCCTGCCGCGCTCGGAGTGGCAGGATGCAGCCGCCCTAGCCGGTAGCCTGGTACTGCTGGCTACACACTGCTGCTGCCAGCCCTCGCCCGCGCAGATTTGCCCCACCCGCTGTAGTGGATTAACGGCGCCAAAGCATAGGGACACGCCACTGTCTTCGTCACCAAGTTCTTCGGCAGCGCCGGCCTCATATCCTTCCTCACCGTGCGTTGTCCCTGAGCCGCAGCGCCAAGGTAGGAATGCCGCGGCCGACTCCACCGCGGCAGGGCACCTCCACCGCAGCGGGTGCCGCCATCTAACGTCGTGGCTGCCTCCACCGCGACAGTTCGTCGCGCCGCCCTTTGTGCTGAAAACGCGTGTTGTAAATGTATGTTTTAGATGTTTCAGAGGTATGTTGCAAGTGTTTTATATGGATGTTCCAAAAGTAGATCGGGATGTTGCATATGTTGCAATGGTTTATACACGTATGTTGCAACCATCTGTTCCCAATGTTTCATCAAATTTTCAGACGTATGTTGCAAGTGTGTTTATCTAGATATTACATATGTTTCACACATAAGTTGCAGGTGTTTTATCTGCATGTTGCGTATGTGTTGCAATGGTTTTCAAATATTTTCCACGTGTTTTTGCAAGTGTTTCAGACGCATGTTTGAAGTGTTTCATATGTCTTCTTTTGTATATTGCAAGTATTGTATCTGTATGTTTCAAAAGTAGATCGGGTGTTGTACATGGGATTCGCGTGGGAAGCGGGTGGGGGCGCCAACGATCCCCACGCGCTCACGCGGCATGGGCCCGTGTGGCCGCGAAAGCAGGCGCCGGTAGGCGCCTCCAAGTGGCATGGGCTCTCGCGTGGACGCGCAAAACAGAGGCGCAACATACTTTAGCCGCGGACGTCCGGGCGCTAGCAGTGTTGATAGTTCGATACCATAGCAACGCTTAAGAGCAAGTACAATAATGGGCTTATAGCCAAGGTAATGCTGATGTAGAGGAGAGAAGAGAAGAGAGAGATGAGAGCTTGGCTCTCAGAGCAAGTCCAATAATAGAGCCAAGTGTTTGTCTATTAACCAAGTTGTAAGAGTCAAGTTATGCAATAATGGTATGTTATTTGTCTCTAAGAAACTTTTTTATTGTTATTTCCACCCATGCTCCATCTTCTCTTTCATAATCCTTCTCGCATTCATTTAATGTATGGGCCCATCAATGTTTATGCTTCCGTGCCTAGCTTGTTATTTGTATGTGAGCCCAACTCTCCTCTCTTCTCTCCTCCGCATCGGTATTTGTTTGGCTATAAGCCATTATTATACTTGCTCTCATGCGAGCAGCAAGCTGGGCACGAAAGCATATGGATTAGTGGGCCCAACTAGCGAGTTTTGTGAGGAGGATTAGAAAAGAGAATTTTTTTTAAGATAAACAGAAAATACTTATTGTATAACTTGTCTTTTATAACTTGATTATTAGCCAAGCAATTGGCTCTATTATTGACCTTGCACTAAAAAGATAGAACAAGGAACCATCACCAACTTAGCTGAAATCTCCTGAGTCCTGTCCCAAGCCATCATTTTGTCGTTATGTCCTTGATTCTGACTATATATTGTAATAAAATTATGTTTTTTAACTGAAAAGAACCTTATTGATACTTATCTTTGTTTACTGAAAAGAATACTAATTTGCAATGTGAGCCTGTTGTTCCTCTGCACTCTGTTTAGTGAACTTTTCTCCTGAAACTTTGTATAGCGAATAGAATCCATGTTCTATCATCTTGCTATTAATTCTTATGAAACACGCTAGAAAAAAAAGATAAATCAAATTAATTCTTTTAACATACGCAATGTATTTCACAGATTCATAGCTCGGCTTTGTTTGTGTAGACGTATTGATTTGCGAAATGCAAGAACGCGGCTACCTCCAGAGCCGCGAGCCCTGCGAGGAGCCCGTAGAAGTAGTCGAGGTGCGCTTGGTTGAGATTGTCGGAGAACCAGCTCTCACCCTTGCTTCTCGTGGCCCAGTCGACCACGGACACAAGCATGCCGCTGGCGTAGCTTCCCACACCAAAGATGCTCAGGCACAGCGCGAGCCCGACGCTGCGGAGAGTGTCGGGCACCTGGTCGTAGAAGAACTCCTCGAGACCAACCTTACCCAGCACTTCGGCGAGGCCCATGAGAACGTACTGCGGAATCATCCACCACAGGCTCATCGGCACAGCCACGTCCGGCCGGTCGACCAGGCCCGCGTCTCTGGCCACGCGGAGCCGCCTGACTTCCACGAGCGCCGCGACGACCATGGCGACGCAGGACGTGGCCATGCTGGCGCCGATGCGCTGGAGCATCGTGATGCCCGCGGCGTGCCCGGTCAGGAGCCTCGCGAGGGGCACAATGACGCGGTCATATAACGGGAGCATGACGATGAAGGTGACATTGATCAAGCACTGGAGAGCAGCGGGCGGCACGACGAGGCCCGTCGTCGTGCCAAGGTGTCTGTCCAATGTGCTGGCTTGCTTGGTGAACAGAGTCGACACTTGCGAGTAGATGGCCGTGAAGACTAAGCTCGTCAACCATATCGGGAGCAGCTTAGCTATGAGTCCGCCCTGCTCAGGTTGTGGAGGTAGAAGCAGCCTGCACAAGTCAAGAAGCTCCGTCAGGACAAGACGCCTCTGTCTGTGATGTTGACTTACACGTACCTGCAACGGAAACGTGTTTGCTCGTGTTCACCTTTCATCAGTTGGAGTGATGGTGTCCTTTCGACGGAAGACCCTCGCGCCCAACGCCTCCACGGTCACAGCGAACGTGCTGCCATCAACGGGTCGTTGCTTGGCACGGTACGTCCGCGTGCCAAGTAAGAAGACGGCAAGGCACATTGCCAACGCGGTCCAGCACGCGCCGAAACCCACGGTCCAGCCGGCGTTGTCCTGGACGTAGCTCAGCCCGGCCGTCGCAATGGCGTAGCCCCAGGACATGGAGAAGTGGAACCAGTTGAAGTAGGAGCTCCGGAACGCGGGCGCGCTGGGTTCGCCGCTGTCGCTAGGCGTGAACTGGTCCGCGCCAAAGGCTTCCCCGCATGGCCCGTAGAAGCCTTGCGCCAGAGCCAGCAGGTACAGCGCGACGTAGAAGACGGTGAGCCGTGCAGGAGACGCGGACGGCGGCGAGCTCGCGGTTGGCATCATGGATGAGGCCGTTAGCATTCCCAAGCTCTGTACGTAATCATTGAAGTATGGTAGAAGAGGGTCAATTGTCAAACATAATGGCTGATTTCTGGATTACAACTACGGAAACGCTCTAACCTAAGCGTTCGAAGTCCGGACTCTCCACTCACTCTCTGTGCCCCCCGCGCCGTGCCCACCCGCCCTCTACGCCACCGACACCCGTGCCGCCCCCACCTATAGCCCTATGTGCCTGCCGTCCTGCTCCGCGTTGCTTGTGAGCTTCGTGCCTCCGACGAGCACACCGGTGACCTCCACGCGCCACCCACCCGCGCTCTGCGCCACTGCCGCCTGTGCCACCCCCACACCCACCATTTGTGCATCGCCGCCCAACTCCGCGTTGCCGGCGAGCTTTGCACCACCGGCGAGCACACCGGTGACATCCACGTGCCGACGAGCCTCCATTCGCCGAAACAGCAAGGTGATGTTTGTGCTAAAAGAGCATGTTGCAAACTATGTTTCAAGTGTTTCAGAAGTATGTTGCAAGTGTTTTATATCGATATTGCAAAAGTGGATCGGGATGTTGCACATATTGCAATGGTTATACACGTATGTTTCAAGTATATGTTCTAAATGTTTTATCTGTATCAGACGTATGTTGCAAATGTTTTCATCTGTATGTTGCAAAAGTTGATCTAGACGTTGCATATACATGCATGTTGCACACATATATTTCAAGTGTTTCATACGTCTGTTGCAAGTATTTTATCTGAATGTTGCATATGTTTGCAATGCCTTTCAAGTGCTTTCTAGGTGTTTTATAAGTCTTTCATCTGAATGTTGCATATGTTTGCAATGGCTTTCAAGTGTTTTGTAAGTGTTTCAAAGGTATGTTTCAAGTGTTTCAGCTATTTTTGAACGTAAGTTACAAGTGTTTAATTTAAGTGTTGCACATGTTACAATGGGGTCCACTTGTCGTAGCCACCTGTTGTAGCTGCTGGGTGACATCCGACGATGTGGGCCTGCTGCTGGGGCGTCGCCGAGCGGGCGTAGATGGGCACGTAAAAACCGAGCATAAGCATGAGGGCCCACGTGGTAGAGCGTGCTAAAAACAGCTGCTGCAAGCTCCTTCTCTTACGCGCGCGGCAGCGTCCGACAACTATGTAGCCTGTTCGTTTCGACTGAATTGGCTTATAAGCTATGACTGAAAGTACTGCTGGCTGATTTGATGTAAGAAAAAAATACTGTTCAAGCCATAGATTATAAGCCAGATACGAGTAATACAGGCGACACGAACAGGCTCATGATCCCAGAGTAGGAATTTCCGTGTTCGAGGACGTGCAAGTAAAAATTCCGACATGACAATAACTGACATCTCTGATCTCCCTCTGAGAGTATTGAAAACATATAATCTTTTAAACAACAAATTGGAAACGTGGTACTACCCCAGTCCTAATATGTCTACTTTTGGTTTTGTCTTAAATAAAACTATTTTAGTTGAATCAAATTTGTAGGAAAAATATTTAAAATCTATTACACCAAATATGTACACTGCCAAAATTTATTTGATCCTTAATCTAATAATACTTTGTGGTGTCTAGATGGTATTTTCTCCTATAAGTTTCGTCAAAATGAATATAATTTGACTTAAAAACAAATCTAGAACAGCTATCTTACGAAAAGGAGGAAGTATTAAAGCTGAATGAATGTGTGAGATTTCAACTTCTGGTAGAGAGACTATGTGACCTAGATGCACGCATTCAACAAGTTTATTCACATTCAACAAATCTAGATGATATTGAAACAAATCTAGAATAGCTAAATTATGAAACGGAGGAAGTATTAAAGCTGAATGAATGTGTGAGCTTTCAACTTCAAGCAGAGAGAGTATGTGACCTAGACGCCCGCATTCACCAAGTTCATATGTCCGTCACATTTCTTAACTTGTTGGGCCAAAATGATAGTCATAAAAATTGCGGTATGGAGGGTGTGCAATTTACTCTAAAAGTTACTAGAGCAGTTGTCCATCATAAGATAGATGTATGCACCTATACTCACCGTGTGATCAGAGTGAGTATTACAGTGCCTAGTCAGCTAGCTGAGAGTCTGTCCACGCCACAGAAATCCGATGTGGCAGAAAGAGAAAAGCAGAGAGAATTGGACGGACGCGTACTCTTTGGTCTTTGCTGAGCTAAAACACAATAAACGGCGGACCGAGCCTAGCTCGGGTGGCAAGTGCCCAGGTGTTGGGGCTTGCCGGGCGGAGTGTTCGATCCCCGGGGGAGTAGAATTTCCAGTCTCGCACCCATATTTATTTTGTGTAGGTCCTGGACAATCACGTGGTGCTATAATGGGACTACGACGTGCCCGTCGTCTACGAGCCTTGTGGAGCTTCGGTGATCTGCAGAAGGATGTTTGAGGTGTATGTGCGTGTGTGGTGGTGTAAGTATGTTGTGTTGAGTATAGATACTACAACTTGTACACTAGGAGTCCAGGCTAAAACACAATAAATGAGGAAAAGGGCTCATCTAGAATGATGCGGGCACGGGACTAGTGCTTCATCCTCCGCCCACCTCGCTCTTGATCCCGTGCGCCGGTTGCACCGCGATGAGCAACTGTCCACCAAATCTTCTCGTGCCACTTAACATATCGTGTCCAAATTGAGTCCCTGCTCTAAATCTAAGTCACCCAGACCAAATCGAAGGATGAATATAGTCCCAAATCCATGCCCAACGCCGGCAATCCCTTTCACGTATGGATCCGGTGCCTTGTTTCAAATTTCCACCACCAATGTCCTCCGCAGCATGGTAGCTCGCCAGCTGGGAAGGCAACAACCATTGAGGACTCCAACCAAACGTGGTAGGTATGCTGCCTTCTTACCCAATGCACGAGAGCCGCTTCAGATACGAGCACACAACCTCTTCTTCCTTGGCTCTTCTTTCTCGGGTCTTCTTCTTCCTCACCAGCCTCGCCTCAGCCCGCTGCCCAAGCCACAGGCGACCTCACCACCCGACGCCCACCCCCTCCGCTCCATCCCCGTCCTTCCCTAATCCTAATCGAAGAGTTCGGCAGTGACTCCTCGCCCCTGCCTTTGACTCCTGTCAGTGTTTGATGATCGGCAACTCATCACAGGGGTACTCCAGACGGTGTTCGAAGGGCTTCGGCGTACACAGAACTTGACGGTAAACGCAAAGAGATGAACGATTTATACTGGTTCAGGCCCTTTTATCGAGTAATAGCCTTTACGTACAGTCGACATGTAGCATTTTGCGTTGGATTGATTGTATGATTGTTAGGGTTACAAGGGGGTGCACCATACCTCTCTTTGTATAGGGGCGAGGGTAAGGACACGTATCTAGTCCTAGTCGGTTACAAGAGAAGAGTCCTAGTTCTATTACAGAATCTAGCTTTCATAGTAAGCCGACTAAGTCTATCTAGAATAGTTTGAAGTCCACGCCACCTTGTCCCGCGTCCTTCAACAAATCGTGGGCCATCCTAGGGCCTATCTAAGTAGTACCCCCGTGGGGAACCCCTAGGACCCTAGTCCGTCAAGCCCCCAAGCGCGTCATGGTCATGGTTTAACTCGAAAGCCTTCTTGTTCCTACTGATCTTGCCAAGGAGAAACAAGCGTAGCCCGAGTGCTTTCGTGAGTGAAGCCATGAGGTGCTCTGTAAAGCCTCCAGGTGACGTGCACTTTTTAGAAAAGTGCACTCACTGAGTGTAGCCCCGAGCCTCTTGTTGTTTGCAAAACAAAAAGTTAGAGAGTCTAAAAAACATCCGTAGAGGATATGTACCCGTAGCCCCCGAGCCTGTCCGAGTACTTGTACTCGAGACAAGGATCTGAAAAGAATATACTCACGGATGAGAGTGTCAGCGAAAATTATTGCCCTGTCTGCTTGTACATAAGCATGTAAGACATGTCGAACTCACATGCAAAGCTTTAGTACAGTTGGTCCAAAGATGCTTAGAATATTCAGAGGAATATGCCATCAAAGGTGCTATCCGGTGTATTGTGACTTGACATGTGCTGAGAAAAGGTCGTCTGTACACTGAAAAAGGTGTAGTGGGACGCATTGTACCCTTGTAGAGTAGCACGAGAGCCTGTGTAGAAGTCAGTAGCTTGTCCGTGTATTCCGCGTGAATCTGGTCCATAGACCACACCAAGACGCCTATAAAAACCCTCCTGGTGAACACTTGAACCTCAGTTGTAGAAGAAGCAAAGTGACTCAGAGTTTGAAGCTTGCAAATATGGTGGTGAGCGAAGTTGACCAGCCCTTGGGAGTACTCGGTTGGTATAACCAAGAGCTGTAGTGTCTAGAAGAACTCTTGTGAGAGGGTTTAGAGGTAGGCTAAATCCATAGTTGTGCATAGTAGAGTAGCCTGGAGCTACAACTATAAGAGGTCTTGTGATGGCTGGTAGGGTGGCACATCCAGCAGTCCCATATCAGTTCTCCTAGGGTGCCTGTCGATGTCTGTCCATGAAGAGTTGTAAGTACAGATGGTGTCGGCTGGGTGGCAAGATGTGCGAGTAGCTCATCCTTCATACCAGCCAGTAGGCTTCCTCTTATAGTAACTATGCTCCCAAGGGTAGTTGCCCAACAAATGTTTATAGTCGGACATTCTACCCTAGGTTCTAGGCTAGGACACACTGCACTTCTATTATCTACCCAGATGCATTACTCTTCTCCTTTTGGATCCAGGTGCATCGGGTCTGAAAGTACCTACTGAGAAGCACTTAGAGTATGAACGAGTATATCCAATATACCCTAGTGGATTCTGTAAAGAACTGGATGGCTGAGTGGTTTTATGCGGGGAACATGTGCCCCCCTAGAGGTGCATAGCAACACCACACCGGTACCCAACAACCGCTGGGATAAAGAGATGCTGAGTGCGATGGAACTTTAAGGTATTCGTCCTTTCCTCAAGCAAATCCGAGCCATGAAGGACCAAGGCATTAGTGGAGTCGAAGTGGTTGTCAGCTTCATCAGGCATCGAGTATAGCCTCTACAGGAGAGGATACACTATGGGTTCGAGTACACTAGGCCAAAGAACCCTGCCTGAGTAACCACTGATGAACTGATGGAAGATGAAGTTCTAGATAGAATTCAGAACGTGCTTGCGTCGGTACAGGTGATACCACACCAGTACCCGGAGCGTGATCATCATAATCCTCTAGCCACTGTAAATATATTGACATTGTAGTTTGTAAATATCTTAATACTGTGAAAAACTGACTCCTATGTGTTGATGCAGGAGTTCGGGTGGAATTTCAATGATTTGCCTGCCCGTCTTCCGCGTCCCGATTCTAGAGGAGTTGGCAAAAGGGGAGCGGCATCCGGCGGAGCGGACGGAGGGAGCGCCGCCTCCGCCATCCATGTGGACTAGGAAGTCAGGGGCAAATCTAAAGGGAGCTTGGATGTCGTCATAGTCCAGGCAAACCTAAGTGCCAGGCAGGGAGCCACTGGCGGGAAACGGTCGTTGGAGGCCGAAGTTGCCACTGGGAACGGGGTAGTGCTGAAGAGGCCCATTCGAGCCTACACACTAAGACCAGGTAAAAGATATCTGAACTATCTCTATGTAGTCTAAATTTTACCTTGTGCTAAATCCAATTCATAAACAGCTACTGCACATGAGGCTATGGAGGAGCAGATGGAAGAGGAGGAAGACACCTCATTTTCTGTCAGATAGTAAGTATTCTTTACGAGTAAAATTCTATTACTGAATTTGACATAGGTATACTTGGTGATGTTTATTTGCTCTTGGCAGGATGCCGCCACCAGACCTGTTGAACACCCGGGTGCCAACTCAGGGTGACGGGATCACACTTGGACAGGATGCTAGCACTATGAGTCATCAGGAGAACTCAGTGATGTCAGCATCTGTATCAAGCCTGGAGTTGGGTGGATCGTTTAGTGGTATATTGCTAGGGAAACCCACCCTAAAGAAGAGATCCAGTGCCAAGTAAGTGTCAAAGTTTCCTTTGTATATTATTTCATTCCTAGGACATCGCTTGACTGCTACTCATACCAGGTTAAAAAAGACACTGAGTACCTGGGCGTAGAGTGAAGAGCCTTGGGTTGAAGAGAACCTGTGTACTGATGGTGACCGGGTGGAAAAAGGCTAGGCAAGCAGGCCTGTGTCTCCACCTAGGGCCACTGAGACACCACAGGCGTAGGATCTGATGTCCATTGATGGTGAAGAAGAGCAACCTACGTAGCCGGGTACTATAGAGGATGTGGAGGTACCATAGCAACTGGTAGCTGTGCCTGTTCATGATGAAACGCACCAGTCGCTGGGGCCAGAGCCTATGGAGGCTACTACTGATGAAGTTGTGTGGAACATGAGGGATGACTCAAGCGCCACTACGCCGAGTGCTCCGGCCCTAAATATGTCGACGATAAGCGCTCAGCTAGCGGAGGAGGATGACATCGTCCTAGTTACCAGACCGAGTACCTAGCTCTAGGCATATAGTTCGGAGTTCGCTGGGTTGATGAGGTCGTGGTCCAGGCTGCTGAACCAAGCTTCTATCTTCGATGGCCAATTGAGGGTAAGTAAATGCATTTTGTCATTCCCTGCTGTAAATATCATCCAAATTCTCATTCTAGAAATTATCATATGCTCAGGGTATGGAGCTGAAGGCCTCTGTCAGGGTCCAGGAAGCCCAGGCGAAGCTCACCAGGTTGAAGGAGGAGTAGGCCAAGAAGGAGGCTGAGTGGATGTCCATGCAAAAACAGCATGAAGAGACTCTCTACATCCTTCGGGCTCAAATTGGTGAAGCTGAGCGCCAAAAGGCGGCCGCTGAGACTAGGAAGAATGACGCCTTTGATTCTTTGTTGAAGATGACAGAGAAGGCCGAGCTCTTTGATACCAAACTAAAAGGTAAGAGAACTATATGACTTCCCTACAACTCTTGAATGTAGTACTCGATGATCATGATGATGAACGTGTATGGTCCTTTTTGCAGAAGAGCAGATCAAAACCCAGTGGTTGGAAGGCGAGGTGAAGTAGCTAAATGAAGTCCTAAGAACCAAGCACAATCAAACCAAAGAGGTAACTAAATGATCGAGTGAAGAACTCGCTCGAGCTAAGCTGATAAAGCGGGGAGCTGATCATGATCTGATGTAGGCTCTGAAGTCAGTAACCGACATGAAGGCCCAGCTGGAGAGAGCATAGTTAGAGTGGAAGACAATCTGGGAAGCTATGAAGCCACTCGCCCTACTCTTCCACATGCTAGAAGATGGTGAAAAACGGTGGGTGGATATAGTGAAAGAAATCCCCAACCACTTCGAGAGCTATGTGTGTGAAGCCACCAAGGTCTGTGTTCGGAATGTACTCGATACGCTACGAGTGCTATACCCGGCTGTGGACCTCCATCAGGTGACCACAGACTATGATGATGAATGCCATCTTGCTGCTGTGGAGAGAGCTGAGGAGGAACTCAATGGACTCGCAACCACCATAATAGATGAATTAGACCTTAGGATGGAGAAGCCTGATGAATAGGCTATGTAAGTTTTGAAAAAACTTGTTAAGCATGTGTGCCGGGTAGGCACATTATAAGAAACAATGTTCTTTTGCTTGCATAGGCTGTTAGTTGAATGAAAAAACTTAGCCTGTAAGTAATGCATCTTGTTGGGGTACTTAAATGCCAAAGATGGTTTATTCCAGCTAACTTGTCCTTGCAAAGTTAGCATCTTTTAGGCTTGGTAATCTTTAGAGTAAGATTGTAGTCTACTTAGGCTATAAGTTTGTCTTGTGGAGTCCTTTAGAAAGGCGCGTAAGACTGAGTAGCCAAGTAAAAAGTGATCAACATAGTCGCTATGATTAGAATCATGTTAGACCCTTTCATTGATGTTAAATGCCCGAAGTCATTTGTTTAAGAAACCCTTATAACAATTGTTTGCTGTTAGGATCCTATCCCGTAGCCAATGAATCAAGTTACTTGCTTTTGGGAATCACCCTACCCAGGACAACATGCAATAGTTAAACTAAATGTTGGTAATTGGCTCCTGACCAAGGAGATGTAAGCCATCCGAGTAGGAGGCGTATCTCATAGAATATAGCCTAATACGGTATACAGAATAAGAATTGTGTGTCGAGTAATTTTATCATATTGAGAGATGTGTAGCCGTGTAATTAGTCCACTATATATCTCGTATATGATGTAACAAAAGCTGCAAAAAAAGAGACAACTGAAAAATTATGTATCTTGCACAAAAGTAAATAGACAAATTCATCTAGCGAAGAACATTACTCTATATTTGACAAAGAATCTTAAGTATAGAAGTTAGAACACTAAATTTACTTAAACAAAAAAAATACTTAATAATATTAAGCATAAAATCTTCGTAGATGATCGATGTTTCAGGAGTTAGGCACAGGATCACCATCCTCTGTGATTAACTCGAAGGAGCCTGGCTGAGTAACTTTGGAGATGATAAAAGGGTCTTCCCAGGGGCTAAGTAGCTTGTGTCACCTCAAGGTATTCTGGATACGCTTGAGGACTAAATCTCTTACTTGAAAGGTATGGAGGCGCATGTTCTTGTCATAGTGACGTCACAGGCCTTGTAGGTACCTGGCAGACTGGAAGAGTGTGTTAAGCTTGATTTCTTTGGCACTGTCAATTTCTAGCCACCGGGTTTCATCTGCTTTGCCTTCATTATACTGTTCAACCCCCGAGAGAGTTCCATATCAAATCCACTGGCAAGATGGCTTCTGAGCCATAAACCAAGAAAAAGGGAGAGTACCCTGTCGCTCTGCTTTGTTGAGTGTGCAGTCCCCAAATTACCTTAGGTAACTCGTATATCCCCTTGCCGCTATAGTCTTTAAGCTCATTGAATAGCCTAGGTTTTAGTCTGGCTAGAAGTAGCCCGTTAGCCTGCTCTACTTGGCCGTTCGCTTGAGAATGAGCTATGGAAGCATAGTTGATGCTGATGCCGCAATTTTGAGCCCAACTTCTAAACTCGATAGCTGTAAAAGGTGAGCCAAGATCTGTGATGATCCGATTGGGCATACCAAACTGGTACATAATGTCCTGCATGAACTTGACTGCCTTTGTAGCGTTGAATTTGACGAGTGGCTTGTACTCTATCCACTTAGTGAACTTGTCAATAGCCACATAGATATACTTGAAACCACTTGGTGCTCGTTTGAGAGGTCCAACCATGTTGAGCCCCCAGCACAAAAAAAGGCCATGATGGAGGGATGCAGATAAGGTTGTGAGCTGGGACGTGGGCTTGCTTGGCAAAGAATTGATAGCCCTTGTAGTGTCGCAGTAACTCTTCTGCATCTTTCAGTGCTATAGGCCAACAATACCCAGATCTGAAAGCCTTGCCAACTAAGGTCCTAGAGGCTGCGTGGTTGCCACAACACCCGAAGTGAATTTCCTCCAAAATTTTCTGTCCTTCTTTAGGTGCAATGCATTTGAGGAGAATACCAGATGATGTGCCCGATTGGTAGAGCCTGTCTCCGACTAAGACGTAATTCTTGCTTCTACATGTGATCTACTCTGCTTCTTCCTTATTGTCGGGCAACTTATGGTCTCGGATGTAATCAATAAATACTTGTGTCTATACAGGGTTGACCACTAGTACCTGGACATCAGGAGTCGGAGTACCAGTGGATGTGGAGGTTTCTTGTTTGATTGAAGGGACTTGGAGTTCCTAAACAAACACATCAGGGGGTACCTGGGCTCTATCTTATCCCAATTTAGCCAAAACATCAGCCGCAACGTTGAGATCTCGCATAACATGGAGGATTTCTAGACCTTGGAAGTGTTTCTCAAGTTTGCGGACTTCTAAGTAGTAAGCGTCCATGGTCTCCTTGGTGCAGTCCCAATCCTTGATTTCCTGGTTGATTACCACCGAGGAGTCAATACATACAAGCAAACTCTTGATGCCGAGTGAGACTGCTACTCAAAGGTCGGGAAGGAGGGCCTCATACTTGGCTTCATTATTGGTAGCAGACCAAAGTATTTATAGGACATATTTAAGCTGCTTTCCATCTAGAGATATGAAGAGAACACCAGCACCTGCACCTCCTAGCTTGAGGGAACCATCGAAATACATCTTCCAATGATCGAGGATAACTGTCAGAGTAGTCTGCTGGGCTTCGGTCCACTCGGCTATAAAATCAGCCAAGACTTGAGATTTGATGGCCTTGTGGGAGATGAACTCAATGTTCTGAGCTCCTAGTTCAATTGACCACTTGAATATGCATCCTGTTGCATCCCAATTGCGTAGGACATCGCCAAGTGGAAGTCGGATACCATTGTTACCTTGTATTCGTCAAAGTAGTGGCGTAGCTTGCGTGAAGTGATCAAGAGGGCATAGCGGAGCTTTTGCACATGTGGGTACTTGGCCTTAGATTCTGATAGCACCTCGCTAATAAATAGATAGGTCATTGTAACTTATATACGTGCCCTTCTTCAGCCCTGCTCCACGACTATTGCTGTGCTTGACTACCATAGTAGTGGCTGCAATGTAGAGTAGGAGTGGTTCGTATCTCCTGGGTGGGGTAAGTATTGGAGAGGTGGACAGGTACTCTTTGAGCTTCTGGAAGGCTTTGTTAGCTTCAGCTGTCCACTCGAACTTGCCTGACTTTTTCAACAACTTGAAGAAGGGCAAACCTTTCTCCCTAAGTCGCGAGATGAAATGATTGAGGGCAGCCATGCACCCTGTTAGTTTATGAACATCTTTGACGTAGTGAGGTCGAGTCATCTGAGTGATTGCTTGAATCTATTTTGTGCTAGCTTCGATACCCTGATGGCTCATGAGGAAACCCAATAGTATGTCCGAAAGAAACTCCAAACACACACTTTATTGGGTTAAGCTTCCACTTGTATTTTACAAAGACTGTCAAAGGTTTGCTTCAAGTCTACGATCAGAGTAGAAGGGTCCTTGGTCTTAATGACGACATCATCCACATAGGCTTCTACATTATGACCGATTTGTTCACTTAGACATGCCTGGATAGCCCGCTGATTGGTTGCACCAGTGTTTTTTTAACCCGAAGGACATGGTCGTGTAACAGTAGGCAACAAATGGAGTGATGAAGGATGTCTTGCTTTGATCTTCTTTTTGGAGGGCAATCTAATGGTAACCCGAGTAGCATCAAGGAAGGATAAAGAGCTGACCCGGTCGTAGAGTCTACGATCTGATCAATGCGAGGTAAACCAAAGGGACCTTTTGGATAGTGTTTGTTGACGCACATGCGCCACTCTTCGAGTTCTTCTAGATGAGTATAGGATTGGCTAGCCAGTCAGGGTGAATGATTTCCCTAATGAACCCAGCTACCAATAGCTTGGTGATTTTATTCTTGATTGTTGCTTTCTTATCTGGTGAGAACCTATCATAGACGTGCTTGATCGGCTTTGAGCCGGGGTTTAAATCCAATTTGTGCTCAGCCAACTCTCTCGGAACACCTGGCATATCATTTGGCTTCCATGCGAAGATATCTTTGTTTTTCCTGAGAAAGTTGGTGAGCGTGAGTTCCTATTCTTTGGAGAGGTGGACGCTAATGATAGTCATCTTAGAGGGATCACCAGTACCTAGGTCAATCTCGATGGTATCCGTCTTAGAGGGTGGTGCAATGATTCTCGCCTTCTTAGTCGGAATCTCCATGTCTTCTAGCTTAGTCTGTTGTGCAATGTTGGCAATCCCCTGTGCTTCATAGGCTTGGTGTGTTCTAGCTACAATCTAGATGGCTTCCATGTCATAGCCATATGAGCGCTCGAGGTCACCTTAGAAGGAGAGTATGCCATTGGGACCCGACATCTTGAGCAAGAGGTATGGGCAATGTGGTACGACCATGAATTTGGCCAAGGCAGGTCGACCGAAGATAGCATGGTATGATGATTCGAAGTCTATCACCTTGAACTTGATGAACTCCATTCAAAAATTGTTTGGGTTGCCAAACGTTATCGGGAGCATGATATGTTCAGGGTGGCATGGTAGCCTTGCTGGGTACTATCCTGTAGAAAGGGACATCAGTGGGGTGAGTAGGCTGGTAAAGTCTAGGCCTATCTTCTTTAGCGTATCTGCCAATATTATATTCAATCATGTGCCGCCATCGATTAGGACCTTCGGGACTATCATGCCAGCTATTGTTGGACCCAGATGAGTGGATAGTGGCCAGACGTTAGTCATGCTAGTCCATTGATCTTTTCTAGAAAATTAGATCTGGGTACTTAGACCAATTAAGGTACTTTGGTGTTGAGGGCTCTCCTGCCATGATGTCTCCGAAGGACAAACTTCCTTGAGCAGCTTAGTTTGATGAAGTGGGTAGCCCCACAAAGATTACTACAATTTGGCCCTTAGACTGTTGAAAGCCAGGGTCAGGGTTGTTGTCTCTATCTTTGTTGCTATCAGCTTTACCCTTGCCCTTGTTGCTTTTGGCATAGAAACCCAGTTCTGGAGTTGTCTGCACTCAGCCGCCGTGTGCTTGGTGTTCTTATGGAAAGGGCAGGGTAAATTCTTGAGGTCTTCAAACTTCTTTTATTTTTGTTAGACTTCTTGGACCTATCCACGAAAGCAAGGGTGTTGTTGGGTCCTCTCTTTCTGCTGGGCTGACCACTCTGATTGCTTCTGGGGTCATAACCTCTGTCTTGTTGGCCGCATGGGCATCGTTCATGAGTATGCTCTTGAGATGCAATCATCTTCTATAATGTACGCTTAAATTCCTCGATGGTCTCTGGATTATCGTCGTAGAATTTTTCAAATTGCCACTTGTATTTGATCCCATTGGCAAAGTGATCTATCACCTCCCTGTCTATGATATCATAGACTTGGGCTTGTAACTCAGCAAAGCGGTGATAATATTGCTGGAAGGTTTCATCTAGTTTCTGCTTGCAAGCTCTAAGCTCGTCCTGAGTACTTGGGTGGGTGAGGACGCCGCAAAATTTTCACAGAATTTACGCTGAAGCTATCCCTAAGTATCAATGGAGTTGGCTCATATCTTATCAAACCAGATGAGAGGCACAACATCAAGTGCCATAGGAAAATGTAACACTTTGATGTTGTCGCCGCTGCCTGCCAACTTGATGGACTAAGAGTAGATGCACAACCATTGGTTGGGTTCTGTCTTCCCGTCATACTTGGTATGGTTGGACGGCTTGAATTTGTAGGGAAGACGAACATAGAGTAGTCTATTAGAGAAACATGGGAACCTGTCTAGTGAGATGATGGCCTGTCTATACTCGGACTCGCCTCTGCCTTCCCTGTTACTATGCTGGTGCCCTTGATATGCTAACTATGTGGCACCCTGATTCCTATTCTGGTTACCCTGTGGCCCTAGACGGGAGTGGGCTAGTACTTGTTGTTCTCCTCCTTGGTTACCCTATGGTCCCAAACGAGAGTGGGCTGGTGCCCACGCCTCTAGTCGTTGGAAAGGATTAGCTTGGGATGTCACTTTTGTAGCCTACATCTGAAGGGCTATGTGGATTCTAGAATGACTTTGAGTCTTTGCTGATCTAGAGTAGTGTTTTCTATGGCTGCCATCTCTTCTACCAGGGCTGTAGACATTGGCATAGGGACATAGTGAAGACCTAGTGGCCAGCTACTTCCATGAACTCAGGCTCAAGGTTACATGATGTAGAGGCTCTGACGACATTGCACGTCTTGGAGCTATCGTTTTGCTTTTTCATCCCATAGACGTTGTTCATATGCTTGCCTCTACAGCCAAGCGTCAGTCATTCAATGTCTTGACAAGCCGACTAATACAGCTGCCACTCTTCCTTGTGGTGTTAGGTGCGATTGCACCGGGCCTATCGAGCACTTGTTCTTCCTTTCCATAGCCATCTTCTGCTCATCCGTCTCTCCGTTGGGTGGCACAGTGTTTGGGGAGATGTTGGACAAGGTTTCTTCTCCATCTTGGATATATGGTGAGTTAGGCATAGGGATCTGAGGTTGTTGGCTAGCCATAAAGACTTCTCTAGAGTGCCTCATGGCTAAGTGAGTTTCAGATTCTACAGTTGTTGTGATGTCCAAGATCTACGTAGAATCATGATCGTTGTTGTCTGTTGAAAGAGTTTTGTCGTCCTGATAAGGCAAGAGTTCTACCATGCCGACTAGACGAGATGAATCTATTAAAGAAGTGTTGGGTCGAGCACCCAGCCAATGGACGATGCCTCCTTCTGGTGTGATGGATAGAACCAAACCTCTCTAGGCACCCGTAAGAGGGATCTCTTGCTCAGACTACACGAGGTAGCTAATCGTATCTTGGTAGATTGAAGTTGAGTTCTTGAGTCTGAGTGGAAAATGAACCGGGTCTTCATGTTGGACTTCAGATGGGATTTACAGCCCAGACAAGGGTGACATGTCTGAGCGGGAGTCGTGGTTGATGGTGACCTCCTGAGTTTGAGCTGGATCAGAGATTGAGAGGTGCAAAAACTTCTCGGCAAGTTGATCCAGTGTGGTCATCGAGACATTTGGTGAAACTTGAGGCACCGAGATCTCCATGAGACAACTTTAGAGCTTGTCATTGTCATATGTCTTGTAGATCCAGGAGCCGAAGATGAAGGTGATACCCACTGAGAAAATCATGTCGTCGAGGTCCGCCAAGCTCTCGATCACGAAGTCACCGAAAGCCCCTACCTGATGCGCCTAGCTGTCGGTGTTTGATGACCGGCAACCCATCATAGGGGTACCAGGATGGTGTACGAAGGGCTTCAGCGTATGCAGAACTTGACGGTAAATGCAAAGAGATGAACTGATTTATACTGGTCTGGGCCCTCTTGTCGAGTAATAGCCTTTACGTCTAGTTAGTGTATAGCCTTTTGTGTTGAATTGATTAGTATGATTGTTAGGGTTACAAGGGGGTGCACCGTACCTCTCTTATATAGGGGAGAGGGTAAGGGCACTGTATCTAGTGCTAGTCGGTTACAATAGAAGAGTCCTAGTCCTATTATAGAATATAGCTTTCATAGTAAGCTGACTAAGTCGATCTGGAATAGCTTGAAGTCCACGCCACCTTGTCTTGCGTCCTTCAATAGATCATGGGCCATCTCACGGACCATCTAAGTAGTACCCCCATGGGGAACCCCTAGGACCCTGGTCCATCAACTCTGGCCAAGCGAATGTCTCCCACCATCGCTCAGCGGCGCCCCGATGCCACCATCGGGCTAGCCGTTGGCCTGGGCCCTCCTTCTAAGGCCGCTAGCCATGGATGCCTGCAAAAACTGAAACTCTAACCCATCGTCGCCGCCCTAGCCACCATTCTGTAACACCCTCGATGTTACACCATAAATCATTTACTAAAACATGTCATGAGCATCATGTTTATGTGTTAATGCATGTAATAGAGTGTGTAGATCAATTTCTATAACTCAAAACAATCAATAGAAATGCGAAACAAAAGTTGATTTGATAGTCATGTTATATCACTTAGGGTTTAAAACTAATTTTTATTAAGCAAAAATGCTATAGAACATGTATGTGATACGTAAATAAAGTTTGAAGTACAAACTTTGTGGATGACAGTGAAATACTTGTGGTAAAAAAATGATATTACTAGCTAATATTTCCACTAGCTTAGAAATCACAAATGGAAATCAAATTCATCTTTAAAACTTAGATTTTTTCAAGTCTGTCGATTGTTAGACAACGCTATGTTTAGTAATTTATGGTGAGAGATTGGGTTAAGGAGTGGTGTAGTGTTATAGCTCGATTTGGTAGTCTCATATGCCATCTTGAGCATGGAGAAGACAGTTTAAGTATAGGGGCAACCATTTGGTCATGTTGAGCGCATAAAATTCATGTGCGTTACCAGTTTTAGGCTAGTTGGTCACGTGGCTGCGATCACCGTGCTCGGGCTCTTGGCATCATCATGTTGGTCGCGCGTAAGCGTGCGCATGTTGCCACGCATGGCCAGCCATGGCCGCCTCTGGCTTGGCCATGGCTCGACTATCGCTGGCCCATCGCGTGGAGCCGCTGCTGCTGCCACCTACCCTGTCCTGCGCTGCGCTGTCGATGTGTCTACCACTACTCCTCGCATCATGATGTTGCCACTATCGTTGCATCGTCGTCGCGTCCGCACCGGTCTGCTGCATCTCTACATTGTTGCCGGCCCTGTGAGCGTCGTCTCTGTCGCGCGCACGTGGGCGAGCCGCCGTCACCATGCCATTTATGGCACTACGGCGCGCAGGCCATGTCGGTCGGATGCGTGCACACGTTGTCTGTAGCACCGGTGTGTGGACCTCCCTTGCTCGCCGCTCGTGTTCCACCAAGGCATGGACGAGCCAAGCCTACCAGCCGCGCCGTCTCTCTCTTTTCCTCTTTCTCCCTCTGTTTTCCATCGTCGTAGCATCGTGTCTCGGTGAAGCTAAAGAGCGAGCACCTCTCATCAATTCCTCATGCTCGTGTCTCTGCCTTCATGCCCCCACCTTGACTCGCATTATGCCGAGCTCTAATTTTGGAGCTTTGCCCGCCACCGTGCCGTTAAGGCTCGTCACCGCTCGCGTTGTGGCCAACCTCCACCACTTTATCCCGTGCCAATTCCTCTACACCACTAGCTGGCCTTGGCTCCCTCTGCACCACTAGCGCGCACATGGCCAGCCTCACTCGGGTCATCTCTGGCCGAGCCGGCTTCTCGATAAGGTCACTAGTGAGTTGTTGTTGCTCTCCCGCTACCCCTACCGCCTTGTTGTTGCTGCGGCTCACCTAAACGCCACCACCATAGCCGCAAGATGCCCGCCACCATGGAGAGGTCCTTCTACGGCGTCCCAGCTCGTGCAACATCCGTCCATCGTCTCATGTCGAACCCTAGGTGAGCGTCTTGTGTGGCCGGCATAAGCGCCAGAGCACGCAGCGATGGCCGAGGACCTTGACGTTGAAAAGTGGAGAAAGATCCGAGGGTTCCGTTGCAAAGTCGCTGCCTATAGAAATAGTAACATGGACTGCGGGTTGTTTTGCTCATAGTCCAGAGGCATTTTTGCAAGAGTGCCAGCACGCGGGGGCTTCCTCGCCGTGGGCCACCTTCGCACGTGGGCCACGCCTCGCCTGTGGGCCGCGTTGGGCCGAAAGCAGTTTACCTTTTTTGTGGAGAATAGAAATAGCTTTTCATTTGTATTTCTGAGCTGAACTTTGGTAAATCATATAAAATCATGTAGGTATCCAAAAATTGTGAAACTAAATTTGTTAAGTTCCTAAAATTGTGCTCTATCTATTAGTGTATTTAGTTCATATATATACTTGTCGATGCTAGGAGCTATTAAATCATTTGAGAGTGCTTAATATTATTAGGTTAAATATTGTAGGAATTTTTGTGGCAAAATGATGATAGCTTTAGCTTTGAAAATTTTACAGTAGCTTCATGGTATTATTATGTGCTCACTGTAATTTTTATAGCTTTAGAATAGACTTAACATAAGGGTAGTTAAATGCTCTTTGTTTCAAATATACATTAAATCATTAGTAGAAATAAAGATATATCCTTCATTTGTAAAGTTAGGTGTTTGTTAGTTGAACTCAACACTTTATTTGATGAAGATGATAGTTAGCTTAGTATCTTTGTCATTAGAGCTAGCTTAATAGTTTACCATGTGTATTCTTAATTTAGGAGTTGTTGTTGCTAAAATACTAAGTGTTGCATCATCATCGCATGCATGTAGTGAACAAGTTGGCGGATATCGTGACCATCGGAGACCACGAGTTCAAGGAGGTGATCGAGGAGTACGAGGAGATCCTCGTGCAGGAGGAGGTCCCGGAGCCACCACTGACTGGCTGAGCTGACACCGCGCCTGTCCAAGACAAGCCCCGGTGCATAACCCTTATTTTGAATGATCACTGGATATATATATATATATATATATATATATATATATATATATATATATATATATATATATATATATATGTGTGTGTGTGTGTGTGTGTGTGTGTGTGTGATGTGCATTTACATTATAGGATTTATATTGAAACTACATGCATAGATAACCTACCTATGAGTCTTACTAGGATAGGTCGAGTAGCTGCTATGCTTAGGCTATCGGTAGCATGAGTAACCTGTCATTACTCGCAATAGGTGATTATTATTATTACTCTCTTGATAAAATATTGAAAGGAAATTGAGACCGAGCAGGGATATGGTACGGGTATTTGTGGTGTAAGAGGTTGTGTCCCACAACCAACGGGGCATAGCTTGGTTATACTATTTTTTCTATCCATGTCGGTTAAGGACCAGACATTGCATTGGATTCTAGTCAGGTCACAGACTTATTATCCTTAGCACATACTTGTTTATGGGAGCAGGGAAGGCTCCTTGCTGTTTTATCGTGGGTTCTAGCTCTTTCTGGACTGACTGATTAGAGGCGGGGATGGTGGAGGCCTAAGCACCACACTGAGTCCGGGACAGGTGTGGGGGCTTGGAGTCCAAGTTTGGATGGGACCTAAACCCCTTGACAGGAGAGTCCGGGTTGGTCCTACTTGTGCCTGGGGTACAAGCGGGGCATGTGTTTTGGGATACCCAGCTGGGCTACATTGGTCACGAATCGCTGTGTAATACGGTACGACTTGTCTACGATCTAGCACCATAGTAAGAACTGGAAGATAAAAGATAATGAAGTGGATCTGATTGCTCAACTCTTGCTTGAAAATAGAACAGGTGCTTACATAGAATGGTTAGCTAATGAACTAATCATGACCGCTAATAAAACACATACATAAGGATTCACTATTAGTAATGCTTTTTTGTAAAAAGAAAACCCAGCAAACCATAAAGCTTATCATATCCTTTGGAGTCGAGAAATTATTCTCACTAGTCGGGTAAGTCTTGCGAGTACATTGTGTACTCAGGGTTTATTTACCTCTATTGTAGGTGCAGCTTGAGGAATGACTGTTGTGTAGAGGATTCTTCTGGTGGACATAGACGGATCCTTGTATCTTATCGCTAGATGATTATTTCAATTCCGCTGTTTAAAATCCGCACTCTGAACTTGGTATTGTAATAATATATTTTCGAGAACTATTGTTATATGAAATGGACTAAGTGATGTAAACTCGTTCTCATTATTGGATCCCGGGTGAAAACGTGGATTGTTCGAGTTCTCTCTCGGGGTGTGCTCGACGAAATCGTCCGATGTAATTTACTTTTGAGGTGCTTAGTGTCTGGTGGGAGACGAGCGTCTCCGAAAATATGCTATTTCGAGCGGTTCTGCCACACGTTCCGCCCAACGTCCGCCCCCTCCGCTTTCGGATTTCACCGACGTCATCGCGAGTGCTCGCTTGGGGTAGCGACACATGCACGCCAAATAAGAATTTGGGGGTACGTATGTGTTCTTGCCTACACATCTATACACTACTTGAAGTTAATCTATTACATAATCTCTAGAATATTTCTTTGTTTTGGTATGTATCGATGACATGGAATCATGTTTGTATTTGTATGTTTGGTGAAATGGCTAGAGTCGTAGCTTACTATATATGGATCCTAGGCCCAGTTTGGTTGCCAAATTTTTTGGCAAAATGGCACTGTAGCGTTTTCGTTGTTATTTGGCAATTAGTATCCAATCATAGTCTAATTAGGCTTAAAAGATTCGTCTCGTGGATTTCGTCTAAACTGTGTAATTAATTTTATTTTTTATTTATATTTAATGCTTCATGCATGTGTTTTCGTATTCGATGTGACGGAGAATCTTGAAAAATTTGGCGTTTTGGGAGGAAACTAAACAGGCCCCTAGATGATATTATGCACATACAAGCATTAAAAATTATTATATTCTATATAGCTAACACAACAACATGTTTACTGCATGTGTTTTTGCTAATATTAACTTTAAGTAATATGGCATGGACTTAGAGTCAACAGCTGGCTAAATTATTAGCCTCGCTCTCAAACCCAAGTGAAGCTATTTGAGAAATCTGAAAACGTGCCTACCGAGCTACATACACCACTCACACACACTTGGTCCCCACTCCCCACTGAGGAATTTTCTCCGGTGACACCCGGGTGACCCAGACTAGAATGGAACCCGAGTGTGCCTTACAAGTTACAATGGGGGAGGTGTTGAGCTTGACCATCCCAAGAGCTCCTTAAAAGCCACTTACCAAATCATGGATTATTCCAGGTCGGGAAAAAGAGCAGGGCGACAAATTTTTGCCTTTCTCCAACAATTGCTAGTATTTTTGCTTAAAAAAAGATAGAGTCTACATCGGCCACTCGTCCTATAAGAGAGAGACTGATAGAATCCTTACTTCTAATTTGAGAGCTCTCCTTACTTTAGAGGGCTTGAATTTTTCTTCTTCTTTTTTTGCATTTATGTGAGACTTTATGTTTGTAGTATGATTTAAAAACTAAACTTTGATGATAACAATTAGCAAATGTATAATAAACTGAAAAGAAATATTTCCAAAATGTAACATTTTTTATAATACTTTTATTTTCATGTAGATCTCTAAAGTTTGAGGATAGATTGCGGGACCTGATCTTTGTTTCTTTTAGAACATCTCCAAAAGTCTTTCTTAAACTTATCTTCCGAATCATCATTTTGAAAGTCATTTGAATAAAAATAACTCTCTATGTTTTTTCACTCTCTAATAGCTTTTTTACATCCTATGAGCACTCTAGAGAGACAGCTTTGCTTTCCATCTTTAACTAATTAAAAATCCGGAATAGAGGATGATAATATTAGAAGTCTAATTAAAGAAGTTGTTGGATGATATTGTTTTAACCAAAATATCTATTTTTGTCACTTTGGAAGGATATAAAAGACTCTTTGAGTTGCTCTATAAGGTTCCTATTGATTTCTGGCTTAAGGAGATCAACGCCCTCGTAAAATAACATTAATTAAGGACGGTTTATGCTATTTTCAGGGGACCACAATATATATATAATGTTCACGTCTTAATAATGCAGACCCTCTTTATTGTGCCCAAAATTGCCAACTGTGAAGATAGAACGTTGATATTACCTTGTAAGGGCCAATTTCAAACTACCCTTGGGTTAAATATCAGTTCCTAACAAATATACACGAAAAATCATTGCAAAATTTATCTATAAAAATCCGTTAAAAATTTCGATCATACTACTATATTGTTACTATACACCTCATAACCACTACAGTACACATGACAGTGTGGAACACTAGGAGGAATGGATAATGAGCTAACTGAATTTTTTTAGACTTTCTTCAAAATTAATATATTCTTATTTATTAGTAGGCTCAACTTCAAATTAATTAAGCTAAAACCGAGCCAAAATTAAATTTCATTTGAATCGACTAATTTTAATTTCAAAGAAAACAAATGTAATCGGATTAGTTTTAAAACCAGCCACCGACACAACTCAAGCAACTTTTTATCTAAGAAAACTCCCAACTGCAAGGTCCACCAATGCAACTTCACGAAGCAAGGAAGAGAAAGGCGAAGACGTTGGAGTTTGGAATGCAAACTGACCAGAAGATAGAGCACACAGGCGCCCAGGACCGCTCGATACCGGCCAAGTCGCGAGTCAGCAACGAGCGCGCCGACGAGCGGCAGCACGTTCACGGTCCCAGACCACGCGTTCACGCCGGCGGCCGCGGCAGCCGTGGACATGCCAAGTGGGCCGGTGAGGTACATGATCAAGTTGGCCGACACGCCGACGAACCCAATACGCTCAAAGAATCCCACCGCTGCATGGTAGTAGCAATAGCAACAGTGAAACGTGATGCAAACCTGAGGACGAACTAGGGAATTTGAACGATCGACTTGCAATCTGCATGATTACCGACGATGAAGAGGGCGGCACGCCAACCGCCACGGCCACCGCCGGGTTTGGAGGTGACGGGCAACGCTGGTCCGGGAAGAAGCTCGCCACCGCCGGACTCCATCATATCAGCCCTCCGGTCTCCGGAGGATCCCAGGATAGGAGCACCGAGCACATCAAGCCTGTTGCGCGCGGCTTTGTCGCGTGACTAATGGTCGCAGCACCGGTTGGTGGTGCGGGAGACCGGGACCGTGCAGCTGTGCAGGTGCTGCCGCTCGCGAACGCGTGGTCCGGGACCTATTACTGACGGGGACGACCTCAGCTATGCAAACCATTAAACCAAGGTCGTCAGGACGCCATTAAACCAAGGTCGTCAGGACGCGTAAAGTCGTTCTCAGCGAAGACTCTCGTAGCGTTTTTTAAGAACGTAGAATCTAATAAAACATATAGTTTCATTATTTTGTTTCAGACATTTAATCCGGTGATTCATCTTGAGTTTGTAACCAAGCAAGAGGATGAAACTTATTTCCTCTCTCTTTTCTTAAAAAAATTATCACTTCATCGAAAATGCTTATATGACAACTTATTAAATGCAAATGAAACTCAATGAAACTTCCACCGACAATGACCCGCAATCGTGTCATACACACGCCCACGTATCCATGCGTACATGTAGGTGCCCTAGTTGTTTTAAGTTACAGATAATCCAAGCATCTTCAGTGAGGAACTCTTTGGTACCAAACACGCTACGACAGGCCGAATGGCAGAGAAACTGCTAAAGTTTGCAAAAAAGAAGTATTCACCCTAAACTTAGGGCCGTTTTGAGGGGCTCCGACGAGCTTCGGCTCCTGCACTATAGCTTCTGCTGTGGTGGCTCTTCCGCCTGATCGCTGGGCTGGGGCTAGCTGGGCTGGCTGGCCAGCCCCCTCATAGGCTACTATTTACGCGAACCAGCCAGCAGTACTTTTCTCTCACATAAACGAACCAGCAACGATATGATCCAGCCAATCGAACAGGCTGCTTGTCGGCGGAGCCCAAAACTCTAGCTCCTCTGGTTTTTTCGTTTTGCAGCTTATTTTTTAAGGAACCGGACTCATTTTTTTCTTGTGCTAAAGCAATATAACTATACAGTGCTTTCGGAGCCAGAACCGAAACACCCGAAGCCGCACCAAATGAGAGCTTTTTTTTTTTTTTTGACAGCACATGCACAAACGTGGGGCTTAGTTGATATCTCGTGTCCAAGCCATCATTTTGTCGCCATGTCCTTGGCCGTCTATATATTGGAGAAAATAACTCTCGTTGTTTTGTTATAAAATACTCTTGTCATTTTGGAAGTTTTTTTTTGTTTTCTAAAATGAGTAATAATTTCCAATGTGAGTTTGTGCTCCCTCTGCACTCAGTTTTCCTGGAACTTTCTGTAGTGATTAGAATCCATGTTCTATTATCTTCATATTAATTATTATGAGACGTGCTAGAAAAATAAAAAATAAATTGTAAAATTTTTAGAAGAAGTTCAGAAGAGAACCTTGCCACAAGTGTACTCTATTATACTCTAATCATCACTAGGATCTATTCTATTTTCTAAAAATTACCCACCAATGTTATTGTGAAACATAATATAAAGAAATCCCCGAATCTTCGTTAAATTGTCCACATTATCATAATGAAACATAACTATAAGTAAAATAATATAGATATTGCATATAAGAGCTGAAGCATTCCTTTATCTTCATTATGTCAAAGTTTATCTTGGTGTTGTTTCTTAAGCTTATTCGAATATTAAGATTCACCAAGATTGGTCAAGAAAAGAGGAGCATTTAAAACTATTTGAAAAGTAAAAAATTTCCCCACTAAGTACAATATGATTAAGTTGTTATCACCCTTCCAGTTTAAGACCAGAACTTTTGGCAAACATAGTCCAGGATTGTATTCCTGAAAAGTTGTAAAGTAAATTTGCGTTGTATGTATATAAAGTATTATATACCCATCAATATAAAGTTTGGTAACCACAAAGTTATAGGTTGCCACGACAATAATTTTCTTTTGCAAAGTGTATTGATATTAATAGATCCACACAAGTGTTTATCATCGCTCTTGACAGAGGGAGCCATATCGTGGAATAGTTTTAGTCTATTTTTAAGGTGTAGTTGTCTTACTTAAGTTGTTTTCTAGTAACCATATATATGTTGTTGTCCTACTTATGTAGAGTGGTTTACTATAGATACTTCACTGAATACTTCGATTTTTTCATCTATTAAGATTTAGTACTAAGCCAATTAATTTGTATATACTAATGTTTTGTGTTGTGGGACTTAGCATTTCATCTCCCCGCAAATATTGGATGTGTTTGCAGCCCCCTTTTTATTCTGCCATGCAAATACCTCTATCAAATGAGCAGTCACAGTCTCTCATATATTTAATGCACACTTGATCTTTTTTTTAGAAAAAATAGGAGGGATAGCCCCCTACCGAGATTTATTAAACATAAGTGAAAAGTTACAGGTACCATCTCACGAAACAAAATGGAAACAATGAAAATGATTACGCAAAAGCTTCAAGCCATAATCGATGTGGGGTACTGGGGTGTGTGTGGGGGTGGGGGGGGGGGGGGGGGGGGGGGGGGGGGGCGATTCGGTTCTTTTGCACGTGGTATAACTCTGACAAACTCTTCTCTGAAAACTGCTTTGCATCTTTGGAGAGACATTGATCTCTGTTTAAAAATACAGTCATTACGAACTATCCAGATGGCCCAAGACATTGAGATCAAAACTTTCATGAAGAAGGGAACTGCTAGTTGATCCTTGAAGCTGACTATAAAATCAAAGGAATTGCACATTTTGGTCTTCACATGTCAAGACATCAAGAGGCTGCCCTGATTCGTCGCCTGGCCAACAAACGCTAGGCCTTGTTTAGATTGTAACTTTTTTCAACCTGATGAATAGTATAACTTTCGTCTTATTTGATAAATATTGTCCAATCATGGACCAATTAGACTCAAAAGATTCATCTCGTGATTTCTAACTAAATTGTGTAATTAGTTATTTTTTTTACCTACATTTAATACTCCATGCAAACAGCTAAAAATTGATGTGATGAAGAGAGAGTGAAAAAACTTGGAATTTTGATGGGATCTAAACAAGGCCCTGGTGTCCCATCAAGCTGCAGGCTGCCATCGGTTCACGTCTCGGATCGTCAACATGCCTAGTGTCCCAGGCGTGGCTGATGCAGCATCCCGCTACCATCTGATTGCCTTGCGGCATCTCCTTCGACCTCGCTGCAGCCACATATCCCTTGATCTGTATTGTCACGGCGTCTCCTTTGACACTGCTGCACCCACAAGATCGTCCTTTACAATCTGTGGGTAAGCAGTTGATCCTTACGCTGGTCAGCAAAGTATGAGGGTATCTCTTTTGTTGCATGCCTGCTAAGGGCATCCTCAACCATAGAGTCAACTTACTAGCTCATATAAATTTTTAAAAAAAAAGAGTAATCTAACATGCTAGTATAAAAAATATGTAAACATTGATAGTGTATGAGCTTAGCTCTTCATTAAGAGCTAGTTTATTATTATCTTTCCTTATTGAATAAAATATCTTATAAGCTAGCTCTTAGACTGTCCACAACGTGAGCGATGCTGAAACAGTTCGTGAAATAGTTTTTTATTCGTTTCAGCACCGATGCTTCTACATGTCTCGATGCCTGAGTTTTCTGGCTCTAGCACCACCCCTGCAATGTGTTGCATCGATGCTGAATTCTTCTCTCTCTTCGTTTCAATATTCTCTCTCCTTGTTTCAGCATCGATATTTGATACACTGTGGACAGTCTTAATAGCTGCCCTGGCACATATTCTCCTTGCGACAACCTTTTGAGGTCCTATTAAGGCCTCGTTTAGTTCCACCCAAAAGCCAAAAATTTTTGCATAGTAACCGTCACATCGAATCTTGCGGCACATGCATAGAGTACTAAATGTAGACGAAAAAAAACTAATTACACAGTTAGTCGAGAAATCGTGAGACGAATCTTTTAAGCCTAAATAGTCCATAATTAGACAAATTTTGTCAAATACAAACGAAAGTGCTACAGTAGCCAAAAGCCAAAAATTTTCGGAACTAAACACGCCCTAAAAAGATATTTTCCAAAGATGATATCTAGAGATCCAGAGGCTACACATTTCGTGCAACAAGGACACCTCCAATAGCGATTTTTTTTTTAATTTTAACACTTTTTGAATTTAATTTTAAATCTAACACTGTCGGTTTTTCTTAAACTAACACTTTTGGCCGTGCCTATTGCTCTGGCGCGGCCAAACACCTGTGGCGCGTCATGCATGGTGACGCGACAGCGGGCTGACGTGGTGGCGACCGGAATTGCTGACCGCTGACGTGGCAAGATCTGCCGCGCCATTAATCTTGGCACGGCAATGCCACGCCCTCATCGGTGGCGCGACAGAGACACGCCGTGATCGTTGGCCCTGGCCTGTCCACGCGGAGCTCGATGCGCTGCTCCTCGCAAACCGCGGCGCTAAAGACACACGAGAGACGCGCCTGCGGCCTGCCGTCTGGGTCCGGCTCTGGCACCGCCGCTCCGCTTCTCCCGTCCCTGTGCCGCGTAGGGCACGGGCGCCGCGGCTGCCTGTCGCGCGCGCACCCGCATGGACCACGCTGCCGTGCCCGGTTGGCCCTGCGCGGCACAGGGACGGCGCAGTCTGGCCTCTGGGAGTCGGCGCCCGCATCCACACCCACCGAACCTCCCGACGCGGTAGCGCAGTCGCACCCAAGCCATACACGTGATGGGGACGGCGGCCCCGCGCCCCCTTGGATTCCGGGGGTGGCCGGGTGGGGAACGGAACAGGCGAAAAGGGCAGCAAAACCCAATGTGCAGTTGGCGCGGTCCGCGGATGCGGGGCGGGACCGGGACGGCACGGGCTCTCTCGCCTCGATTGCCCCGGCCCGGCCGATGGATGGATGGACGCCGGACGCCGGCCTCTTGTCACGTGTCCCGCCCAGCTGGCCGCGCCCACGTTTCCTTCCCTTTCCCCTTGCGGCTCCGGCTCGCGGCCGCTTTCTGACCGTTGCTCGCTGCAGCGCGGGTCCACCAACTGGTTGGCTGGGTACAGTACAGCACTGTACAGGGGTACTCGTACACGCAGCATACGTATCGTTTTCTTCGCCAAGAAAAGAGCCTACTGTACTCTGCTCTGCTGTCTGCTCAGTCTGCAGCCTCCTCTCAGCTGTCCTGAACAGCGCGGCTCTGTGCCAGGCATATACCGTGCTCCGTGCTGGACACAGGAAAACTCTGCAATACGTGCTCTGTTTCTTCTTTTTTTAAAAGTACTAGTAATACAGTGTAGGAGTACTGTAGAAGCAACGATACAGTGTTCGGGGCTGACTGACGCACGAGTCATGAGCGAGCGCCGTGCTGGGCCCCATCTACAGCGTAAGGGTTCGTGACTTTGCCGTGAACCGTGGGACCCGTGCCGTGAGCCGTGGGGCATAAAAAGCGAGGAAGGAAAGGCTCTCTCGGCACTTCCCCTGGGCTGCTCCAGGGAAGGCGAGGCGAGGCTTGTGTGCCAAGCCGGCCGACGGGACTTGTCAAGTTGGTATCGATCCGGTGCGCTCCGGAGTCAACCTGCCACTCTGCGCCTGCTTTGCTCTGCCCATCGCTCAGCTCCCCACGGTCCTCTGCACACATATAGGCTCTGTTTGGGATGACTCTAAGCCCTTGTTTAGCGGTAGGAATTTGGATTTTGGACTATTGTAGCACGTTCGTTTTTATTTGGTAAATAGTGTTCAAACATGTACTAATTAGGCTCAAAACGTTCGTCTCGCAATTTCTCACCAAACTGTGCAATTAGTTTTTCTTTTCGTCTACATTTAATGCTCCATGCACGGGCCGTAAACATTCGATGTGACAGATACTGTAGCAACTTTTTAGAAGTTAGGGTGGAACTAAACGAGAGCTAATTCTAGATAGAGCTGCTCCACTCCAGAACTCCAGTGGAGCCAACTCTGAGTGGAGTTAGAGTTGTCTGATGAGAGTGTTTGGCTAGAAGGGTGTCCCTAGCTCCAGAAAAGATAAGTTTGAGGGTAGATTATCATTGTTGCCCCTGGTTCGACTTGAACTACTTCTCACAGGTATGAAATGAAAGTACTTTCTGACGTCAAGAGTTCTTTCTTTTCCTAGAGAAATAGCATTTGATGGGGGACTTGAGACACAATTTGCTGACTCCAAAGTCTGAACAATAGGTGGATTTCAAATTCAAAGCAAACCAAACATGTTTGAGTGAGGAAAAGAAAGGAAGGACACCATGGAACAGAAACGTTCAAGCATCATCTTCGAAAAGAAACGATCCAAAAACGTGGCCTCTTTTTGTCTGAATTTTGGGACAAGACCATTGCTTCCCCAATTCAAATCTCATGCAGCAGAGCCATACTACGCTACCCACTCTGTTTCCCCTGCCCAAAAGAGTTTCTAGTAACAACATGTCTCTCAAAAGAAGTTGCACGCGAGAAGAATCTCGAGGAAAGAACACCAAGGCAGACACGCAGGCAAGGTAGGCAACAAGCACGGAGAAGTAGAACTCAGTGACCGACCAACCTGTGCGTCCCTCTGGCGAGCTCGAGCAGCGCCCCGGCCGCGGCCACGCGCGCTCCCGCGGCGCTCCGCCCGTCGGCTAGCATGTCCAGGAGCGCCGACACGACGCCGAGCTCGGGCAGGAGGCGCTTCGTCCGCTCGTCCGCGCGCGCCAGCCTCACGACCTCCCCCGCGGCGTCCCGCTTCTCCTCCTCCGCCGCCGCGCCGAAGCTGAGCCGCCTGACCGCTGCCCTCATCGACGCGGCGTCGTCGACCGCTGCTGCCCCCGTCGACGCGGCGTCGTCGACCGCTGCTGCCCCCGTCACGACGGAGAGAGGCGCGGGACTGGGAAAATGAGATGCGCGGGGGAGACTCGGAGAATAGAAGCGAAACGTTTTTTTCGCGTAAGCAGTGGCAGTGGTGGGCTCCACGAGGAGGTTCAAAAGAAAGGGTTCTAGAGCAGCAAAAGAGGTGCTCTAAAACTCCACCTTCATTTGCACTATAGCTCTATGGAGTTGGCAGCTCCATGGAGTTTTGGAGTTGGGGTGTTTGGCTGGATTTTTTAATGAAGTTGCTGAAGTTTAGGAGTAGAGCCATGCCAAACAGAGCCATAGTAGAAGTACTCCGTATTTCCCGTTCTCTCTCTCTCTCCGTATTTTCCGGTCACGCAGGCATCCTAGAGGCCAAACGACGATGGGGAGGCGTGCAGGTGCAGCAGGGCCAATCGGGCACGGCGCATGCGGGCGCGCGCGCGCGATAGGCAGCCGCGGCGCCCGTGCCCTGCGCGGCACAGGGACGAGAGAAGCGGAGCGGTGGTGCTAGAGCCAGACCCAAACGGCAGGCCGCAGGCGCGTCTCTCACGTGTGTTTGGACGCCGTGGTGCAGCGCATCGAGCCCCGCGCGGGCAGGCCAGGGCCAGGCAATCACGGCGTGTCTCTGCCGCGCCAAGATCGGTGGCGCGGTAGGCCCTGCCACGTCAGCGGTCAGCGATTCCGGTCGCCGTCACATCAGCCCGCTGCCGCGCCACCATGCATGGCGCGGCACAGGTGTTTGGCCACGTCTAGTTTAAAAAAAACCGACAATGTTAGATTTAAAATTAAATTCAAAAAAGTGTTAAAATTAAAAAAAATCCCAATAGCATAGATGTCATATTGTCATCTCATAATGTATGCTTTATATGAAATATGTTTTTTATTTATATATTCTCTCTCTAAAAAAAATTAGCTCTCCTCTTCCGGCTGGTTCAAAGATTTTTGACCTCTCTGGCTCTCTCTCTACTCCACATGGCATCTAAAACTAGTTTAGAGTTGGCAATTGAATATCCCCTTAGTTGCCGGTTAGAAGGTTATATTATGGTGCTTATCTAAATAATTCCGCATAAAATGGCCCATTTGAGAATATATAGCCTCGACTAGCCCATTTTGGGATCTTAAACCAAGAGATAACCAGTCCAGGGGGGGGGGGGGGGGGGGGGGGGGATTACTGTATGTGTTAACACCAGAATCCCGTAGCCACTCCGTACTCCGTACGGGTGTTTTTTTTTCAGGTCTGGTTCTCTACAAACAGCTACAGCTACAGGCACCCCCCTCAAAGTGATCAGTACAGCTCAAACTGCATATATCACACGAGATCACCATTGCCACCACCATCATTGCCACTCTTTCTCTTGTAAGCATACACTCGAGAGAAGAGCACAAAGGCGACGAGCTCCACGGCGCAGAGCCCAGTGAGCAGCCAGTAGAAGTAGTCGAGGTGCGCGCGGTTGAGGTTGTTAGAGAACCAGCTCGTCCCGCTCCTCGCTGTCGTCTTGTCAATGACAGAGATGAGGAAGCTGCTGAGGAGGTGGCCGACCCCGAAGATGCTCAGGAACAGGGCCAGCCCAAGGCTCCGCACCGCGTCGGGGACCTGGTCGTAGAAGAACTCCTGCAGCCCGATCATGGCGAACACGTCGGCAACGCCGATGAGGACGTACTGCGGGACCATCCACCAGAGCGTCATGGGGAGCTGCGCCTTCGGGGTGTTCACCAGGCCGGCTTCCGTCGCGACTCGGAGCCGCTTCATCTCCACGAGCGCGGACAGGGCCACGGCGACGAGGGACAGCGCCAGGCCGGCGCCGACCCTCTGCAGCATGGTGATCCCCGTCGGCCGCCCCGTGTAGCGCCGCGCCAGGGGCACGAAGAGCCGGTCGTACACCGGGATGAAGATGACGATGCTGACGCTGATGAAGGTCTGCAGCGCCGCCGGCGGCACCTTGAACCTCGCGCCGATCCGGCGGTCCAGCGTCGCGGCCTGCTTCGTGAAGAACGTCGATGTCTGGGAGAAGATGATCGCGTAGATTATGCACGACGCCCATATGGGCAGCAGGCGGAGCACGCTCTTCACTTCCTCGACGGCGACGGCGTTGTCCTCGTCGCCGTCGCTTAATTTTCTGCTTGCAGCAATGCACGGACTGTCATGTCATGTCACACAAGATGCACAGCAGCAAATATTCAATCGGAGCAGTGGAGATACCTGGTGTGATGCTTGGGCGCCCAGCTCTGGATCAAAGCCAGCAACGCCTTCCCGACGCGAGAGAAGGGGCTGGCCTCCGTGGTGGTGTAGAACCGGTACGACCTTGTGCCGAGCAGGAACAGGACGAGCGAGGCGACGATGACGATACAGGGGATGCCGAAGCCGAGTCCCCAGCCGACGTTGTCCTGCACGTAACTGGAGACCATGATGGTGACAGCGGTGCCGGCGCACATGCCGAAGTACCACCAGTTGAAGAACGAGCTCCGCGCCACGCTCTCCTCGGGGTCCTTCTCGTCGAACTGGTCCGCCGCGAACGCCTGCGCGCACGGCTTGTGCGCGCCCTCGCCGAGGGCGACCAGGTACAGTGCCACGTAGAAGATGGCCACGTGGCCGCCGCGCAAGGCCGGCAACGCCGACGACAGCGACAGGGCGCCCATACTCTGCAGCGAAAACAGGGCCACGGTTGAAGAACAAGACTGGGCTAGGAGAGCGAGCGGTCGGAGACGTGCGGGAGACAGGGGACTGACCACGACGAAGATGAGGGAGGCGAGGACGATGGCCCGGTACCGGCCGAGCCAGGCGTCGGCGACGCACGCGAGCGGCAGCGGCAGCATCTGGGAGACGCCCTTCCACGCATCGATGGACGCGGCGGCGCGCGCCATCGGCTGCCCCAGCGGCCCCGTCAGGTAGGTGATCAGGTTCGCGGCCACGCCCTTGTACGCGAACCGCTCCGCGATCTCCATCGCTGCATGCAAGCAAAGATGAAAACGGCTTGTCGTGGTCATGTCGATGGTATGAGCGATGCCACTGTGTCACGCCTCACGCGCCGTAGCAAGACGAAGGAGATCTGGAGATGGGAACGTACCCATGACGAAAACCGACGGTTTCCAGCCCCCGGTGGCGGCACGCGAGGCCGGCTGGCCGCGGTAGTCGGTGGCGCCGGCGACGGTGTCGACCATGGCTGGTTGGTACAGCACGAGGGAGAGGAACTCGCTCCGATGACACATGGTGTCGTCGTCGCAGGTTAGGGCTTTATAGGTAGGCGCGGCGCCGGCAGAATCGACAGCCAGATCGATCGAGGTGGCTGACTGCGCTTTCTTTGCTTTTCCGGAATCGCTCCCCTCTAAACGCCTGTGCGTGTTAAACTGTCACGTAAACGTGGTTACCGCAGCCCGCAAGCGCCATCCGCAGGCCCGCTCGTGCGCCCCCGCAGGCGCCATGCACGCTGGTGAGCCCGCGCCGCCGCGCGTGCGAGCGGCACGAGTTCGGAGTGTCCCACACGCGTGTCCGTGCCAGCGAGCATGAGGAGGCACGGGACCCGAGCGTTTCGGTGTGACCACTCGAGCGAGGCCGTCCGATCACGGATCGTTGGCTGTGATCTGCCTAGAATTTATTTCGGATACGCCAGACGCATCTTTATTGGGTCGCCTTGATTTGCCAAACGGGTTGCTTCGGAGGATTTTTTGAGAAAAACAACGGATGACAAGTGTTGCCGACCAGTGCACGAAACCGGCCGTGCTGGAAATGTTAGGCTTCGGCACCCGTCGTCTGAATGTCTGATATGAACGTTTCACAACCCATCCTGTTAAGGTGTTACCTACAAGCTTTTGTCGTGATGTCCACAAGAGTGAAAATGCACATACAATGGACCAGTACTACTCCACCAATGCAATTTTATCAAACACCAACTATTTCTTTCTCAACTTTAATTTCTCCACGGCAACTCACCGCAGGAGCGAAAGGTTAACCTCTTCCTGAACCTGTACGAATACTGGATGCCAGTTGACAGGAAGTGGAGTGAAGAATCTAGCTCCCTTAAAAACTCATCGGTATTTTTGTATTTTTTTTTAAGGCCCTCTTCGCTTGAACTTATCATGGTATAATGTTTTTCTCTTACAACAAATCAACCAACGGTTTCCAACAAGCTATATCAATATAAGCCGACCGATATCACTTGCATCTAGTCAACCACGCATACTCAAGTGCCCTCCCAACAGCCCTACGGGATACGGCTCTAGGCTTCATCGACATGCTAGAGTAAAAGTCCCATAAAAAAACACAAATATTCTAAAGCAAAAGAGGTTCCTATATCCTTTGCATGATGCCTATCTCCCAAGTCCTAACATGTCGTCAACTATCTTTCGTAATCACACCATGTCATGACAAAAAGGACAAATCTACAGTAGCTGCAAGACACTTGTATTCATAAGAGCAGCTCTAAAAGCTTCTTTATAGCCTTTCTTCAGCCTGTTCGCTTGCTGGTAAACGATCGTAAATTTTCAGCCGGGAACAGTGTTTTTCTCTCACACCAAATCAGCCAGCAGTAAATAATCCACGATCGTTTACGGCCTCCCGAACAAGCTCCTTATGGATAGAGATAAAAATTTCTGTTAAAAAAAAAAAATCCTCCAACAGCTTGTTCAACTATTTCTCCAAATATCACATTCTCTATTCCCAAAGATAGATAGTGGAGCTAGCTTTCCAGAATGATAAACAAGATATAGAGAAATTTATAAATATCAAAAGATATAGAGAGTGATTTTTATTAGAATAGTTCTCTTAATAAGAATTTAGAGAGAGTTGGTTTAAGAAAGACTACGGGAGACGCTTTTTTTTTGTTTTGTTTTTTTTGCGATCAAGACGCTTAAACTTCAGTAGATAGAACAGAATAGTAACTTTCAGGCCTAGTTGATCGAATTATTAAGCCAAAGCCCAATAATCCCCTTGATGCATATCAAGGTAGATGGGCTCTCAATCTCAGCCCGCCCATGGTCTCGTTTCCAGTTGTGGGTTCCATGTCCTTTTAAGTTTATCATGCTATTTCTAATTAGATATCATAAGGAAATTTTCAAGTTGATTCTTCCAAAATGTGCTAAGAAAAAAAGATGAATCTTAGTAACTCTCACAACAATCAGAAACATTTATTCTTTAATTTGATAGACTCTAATTACCATATATAGTTCATAATAGCCACGTGATGTTTCTACTTTATAAAAAATTACTCACCTCTATTATTATAAAAAATACATAAAAATAACCCTAAATTTACATCTAAATTATCTATCCTGCCATTAAAAATACTTTAAATTAACTGCCTAAATTTATATCTAATTACCCACTCTGTCATTATAAAAGATGAGATATAAATGAATTAGAAGTATAAGTGAATAAGATATAAAGAAGACACGTGGATATAAATTATCATTAAATTCTCATATCAATTGAAAATGGTACTATTAATCATCCCATCATTCTTTATGATGGTCCAAATCACCATCTTAACATTTCTATTATCGTTGGAATCATCCACATCATCACTTGAAGCATGCACATAGTTTTTTTCTTGAATACACAAAAGGTTTGTGCATCATTGTATTAAGATCAAGAAATTTGAGTTTTTTACATCGACGCGCCACTATGTGGCGCACTAGGTGGGGCAAATGATCATAGATGCAGCTTTTTCCCCGCCTAGCGGACTTAAATACAAACCGATTACTCGCACAAGAGACGACGTAACTTCGCCGCGCCGGCGTCGATCCACTGGTCTGCGATATGATTGATGGAAGCATGCACATAGTTAATAATGGCCTAACAACAGTAATAGCGGCTTTTAATAGCGGATGCTAAGTGCTATAGCGGCAGCTAAGTTTCAACATGCTATCGTCGGTCCGCTATCTTGTGGGGGTAGCGGTAGAGGGCTGCTACACTGTAGCAGCCCTGTTGCGGGTGCTGCCTATGCTATTTAGTACTGTGGAAATATATATCATACCAAGGTTTAGCGTACCCAGTGTTTACACCTCATGACCTTGACCAGTTGACCTCAATCATATATATCAGCAATCACCATTCACAGCACCGTAAGCACTAAGCATAGAGTACGTCTACTGATCTACATGACAGCATCATTATTGTTGTGAGACACCCTCTTCTTATACACGTAAACGCGCGAGACGATGACGAACGCGGCCAACTCCACGGCGCAGAGCCCGGCGAGCAGCTAGTAGAAGTAGTCGAGGTGCGCGTGGTTGAGGTTGTTGGAGAACCAGCTCGCCCCGCTCTTCTTGGTGGCTCCGTGGATGGCGGAGATGATGAAGCTGCTGAACAGGTGGCCTACGCCGAAGATGCTGAGGAAGAAGGCCAACCCGAGGCTGCGCAGCGCGTCGGGGACCTGGTCGTAGAAGAACTCCTGCAAGCCGATCATGGCGAACACGTCCGAGAGCCCGAACAGCACGTACTGCGGCACCATCCACCACAGGCTCATCGGCAGCGCCGCCTTGGGCTGGTCCACGAGCCCGGCGTCCCTCGCCACGCCGAGCCGCCGCATCTCCACCAGCGCCGCCACGACCATGGCGACCAGGGCCAGGACGAGCCCCGTGCCGATCCGCTGCAGCATGGTGATGCCGGACGACAGGCGCGTGAGCCGCCGCGCCAGGGGCACGAACGCGCGGTCGTAGACCGGGATGAAGACCATGATGGTCACGCTGATGAACGTCTGCAGCGCCGCCGCCGGCACTCGCAGCGCCGGGCCGATCCGCCGGTCCAGCGTCGCGGCCTGCTTCGTGAAGAACGTGGACGACTGCGAGAAGATCACGGCGTAGATGATGCACGTCGCCCAGATGGGGAACAGGCGCAGCACGCCTTTCACTTCTTCCCGGTGCCCGGCGTCGTCGCTCGCAAGAGTGCTGCCAAGATGATCAAACAACTTTCGTTAACTCACTAGTGTCCCTCGACCTCGAGAACCAAACGTCGACAAAAACAGGTAGCGAATTACCCGTCATACTCGCTCGATTTGGAGCCTTTGACGAGCGCAACGAAAGCTCTGGCGAGGCGAGCAAAGGGGCTCGATTCGGTGGCCGTGTAGTAGCGGTAATTCCTGGTGCCGAGCAAGAACATAAGGAGCGCGAAGACCATGACGAGGCAGGGGATGCCGAAGCCGAGGCCCCAGCCGACGTTGTCCTGGATGTAGCTGGACACCATGGTGGTGACGGCGGTGCCGGAGCACATGCCGAAGTACCACCAGTTGAAAAAGGAGCTCCTGGACACGGACTCCTTGGGGTCGTTCTGGTCGAACTGGTCCGCGCCGAACGCCTGCGCGCAGGGCTTGTGCCCGGCCTCGGCGAGCGCCACCAGGTACAGGGAGACGTAGAAGACGGCCACTTGCACGGGGGACGGGGAGCACGCCAGCGATCTGGAGGCGTAGCTGCTGCAGCCGTCGTGGTGGAACGCCGGGAGCGCGGAGACGGTCAGCATGCCCATGCTCTGCAGTGAAGCGAAACGGGTCAGGCGAAATCCACGAGCCCAGCCGAGGTGGACGCACTTTTTATGCGAAAGCGCGCGCGGTCTCGCCCAAATGGGAGACGTCAAAAGGCAACGATCCGGGCATGCGGGGCAGGGGAGAGAATCGGGAGTGCAGAGAAAGAGGAGCTCACCACGACGAAGAGGAGGGAGGCGAGGACGATGGTGCGGTACCGCCCGAGCCAGGCGTCGGCCACGCACGCCATCAGCAGCGGCAGCATGGTCGCCACCCCGCTCCACGCGTTGATCGCGGCCGCCGCGCCCGCGGTCGACTCCCCCAGCGGCCCCGTCAGGTAGCTGATCAGGTTCGCCGACACCCCGTGGTACGCGAACCTCTCCGCTATCTCCACCCCTGCACCGATCCGACCCCTCTCGATTAGTCAACCCCGGCCGCAGCATCAGTGTGCGTGCCCAGAGAGGACAGAGGCCGTACCGAGGACGAACATCGCGGCGGACCATCGGCCCGTGCCGGACCGGGACGCGGGCCGCCCGCGGAAGTCGACCGCGCCGGCGACGGCGCCGTCGGTGCAGGGCAGGAGGAGGGTGTTGGCGTCCATCGCTGCGCCCCGTACGCCGCAGCTGCATGTGTGGTGTGGTGTACTGGAGTGGAGCGAGGCGACAGGCTGCGGCGATCATCATCATCACCATAGAGGATCAGACCGGCTCGCATGGCCCCTGACGACTTTCGGACAACGGGGTAGGGGCTACACGCACCCATGGCATTTGTTTCTTTTTTTTTCCTGGCAACTTGCGTACCACTATGGTCTATATATGGTTCATTATTTTCTTTGAGATCATTACCACTCTAGACTTAGTAATACTGTCGACAGCTTCGTATGGCTGCTTAGCCTTACCGGTTACCATGAGTGACGCCAGGCGGCTGGTGGCATTGCGTGCATTGCACCGGAGCACGACGAAGCGGATGACGAGATGCCGCCGCAACAGACAGCAGCTCGATCGGTGCACCAATGTGCCTATGTGTGCAGACTGCAGTTTCGGAGGCTCACACGCCAACGATCTTTTCTTTTTGGATTAAACTAAGGAAGAAATGTTCTTTTGCCGTCTGAGATATTGGAGGGAGGGGGACAGGCGTAGAGCGAGAGGCGATCCACCTGACCTGGGGTTTGTTGCGAGCCCGCTTGGCCGGTTGCGGCGGGCGGAATCGCGCGGGCCTCCCGGTGTGTTCCTGGATTTCTTGTGAACCATCGGTGTCGACGATTTGTGGGCTCCTTGGCTGCAGGACTGTTGATTCTGAAAGGGATGTAAGGCATCGGGCACCGGTAGTCTGAATCTTGGACATTTGAACCCATATATATAAGGACTGAATGTACACCACTACAAGTCCGAGACAAGCTGAGTCCAGATGTCTCCAGTTCCTGAGTAGCTCGCTCTATTCGAATGAAATGCTAGTAGTAGGAGTAGCCGAGGGATGGAAGATAAATGTCTCGTGCGATCTCGAGCCACAGAACTCCGGTATGCGCAGCAGATCCCATGCGTGTGCCGGCCGCGCGGCGGCGGCGCCCCCTCAACTGCCGCGAACGGAATGGGCGTCCTCTCGGCACGCCACCTCGGACACGTTCGCCGCTTACGTGTAGCTGCCTTCCTGCACGACAGATGTACACATGGCACGTGCTGCTGCTGCTGCTCCTTCACGCAGCAAGCAACACTGCGTCATTCTTTTTTGTGAGCGATCGGCGCCGCGTTTACCTGTCGCTGCGCTGAAGAAATCTTGTGGTTTTGTACTGAGCGCGACCCGTGATGTAAAAAATCGCGTAGGCGTAGTATAATGCGTAGCAGCATCAGCACGTACACTTGCTGCTGCGTGTAATCAAGTTGCACCGTGAGTCTGCGACACCACCGACACGGGTGGTTAATTTTATTTATACTCGGCAAGAACAAGGTAACTACCATTAATTACAAATCGCAGAATTAGGATGATTATTATATTGCAATCCTTGATTGCCCCTTCCTTCTGCATATTTGGATAAAAAATATAGTAGTTTTCAAACGAGTATCTAAATTAATTTCCAACTATTGCTTCCAACGGAAGCAAAACATCAAACTCAATCAGTACGATAAAAAGCATGACGCCATAAAACAAGACGCGAAAAATGATTGAAAATACACTAAGCACAATGTCCCGTGACATGTTCAAGACTATTGAAGGGAAACGCAATTCTCAGCCGATGTAGGCAACCGATAGGAGGAGCAACGGTAGCATCGTGTGCGATGGGTCAACGCAACCAATCAGCCGAGAAGGAAATCACCTCTGCCACCTTCACCTTCCTTCTGCATATATGGATTAAAAATATCGTAGTTTTTTGAATGAGTATTCAAACTAATTCCTAATTGCACCATTGAGTTCCTTACAAAACCTTTAAACCAAGAGTGACCTTGAGTTTATATTTGATGAACTTTCTCGAATAAGATTTTTAACCTAGAACATTCTTATCATGAAATTGGGACATTTTTTTATTGAGTGGAACAAGTGGAACAATGTTTTAAATTTAGGAAAAAATGTTCCAACTTCACGAGAAATTGTGTCTTATGAAGATGGAACATGCATGTTTTGCAATAACTTGGATCATTCTTAATATGAAGCTCGAATAATTTTTTTACTCAGCATTAAAACTTTAAAAGAGGAAATGTTCTAAATTATAATGACAAATCATTGTACCTTGACAAGAAAAATGTTTTGCACTAATAAAAATAATGATACGCGAGACAAATAAAAAATACTAGAAAAACAGCAAAATGTTGGAACATGACCATGGGATATTTAAATTTGGTGGTAATAAAGAGAAAAGGGAAAATAAAATAAATTTAAAAGCATATGAAAGAAGGAGGAAAGAAAAACAAAGGAACTATATAAAAAGGAATGAAAAATAAAACAGGGTAAAGAGAAAAAAAAAAGGTATCTTCGTTTTTGTTTTTTTAGAAGGAAAAAAAGGGTCTCTTCGTGAACGTCAAATGTGGCTAAAAAAACCATGCAGAGACCAGAATGTGGGCCTGTTTGCGTGCGATCAGGATCAGGGGCAGCCTGCGAAAGCCTCACGACGTTTTTTTTTTTCTCTGATGAATTTTATGATGAAAAGCCGGCGATGTATTGCGCATATGCGATAGAGCAACGCGCTCTGCCTCGGATGTCTGAATCTATCTGGCCCGTGGGCCGGTGGATTGGGTCCTAGGGGACACAGAAGCTGAGGAACGGCTTGCTTTGTCTTGGTGCCCGTAGCCCGCGGGCCGGTGGATTGGCCCGTTTTACCACGAATACTTGGAGTGTGGTCGTTTTCTCGGGTTGGGACCAACGACCGTTCCTGTTTCTCGGTTGACGAAGCACTCGTCTATCCAAAAGTCAAAAAAGTTTCAAGTTTACCCAAATATATACATAAAAAGTATAATATTTATCATGTATAATAAACATTATAACATGAACCGTAGAGTACTTTTATAATAAATTTATTTAGAGATAAAAATATTTATGTGTGTTTATTTTGAGTTGGAAGGAGTAGCTGCTTTGACATGCCACAATACTCTTTCAACCTTTATGGGGGCATATATGGCTTGGATCAAACTACGATCCAAAGACTCAATGGCAATACTCCAAATTGATCTACAAGCTGCATCATCATGGAAGAGGAAAAGGACCTATTTTGGGAGGTCTTCTTTCCAAGGGCTTTTCCAAAGGAGCCATAACTTTTTTTGACCACCGAGAAATGGCTCATACAAAATCGTTTGGTAGGGCTCTTCTGGAGGAGCGGGAGCCGAAGTTGGAGAGGAGCCCTACCAAACGGAGCCTAAATGAAGTGGGTCATGCTTGGATAGATTTACAATAAAAGATGCCATAGCATGCGTCAGTAGCCTGTAAGGTCGAGATGGCGACTAGAGGGGGGTGAATAGTCGTTTCTAATACTTAATCGCGTCGGCTAACCGAAACAACTGTAGAATTAAAACAATTGGTCTAGCCAGGATTACATCTCTCTATCTATGTTCTCTAGCACCTTACAAATATTCTAATTAAGCGACTAAGGTGCCGGGCTAGCTAGAGCTGATCTAACCAATTCTATAAGCAATGTCACACAAACCTATGCCACTAGTACTTTAAGCAACATGGAACTCCTACACATGCTAGTAAGCAAAAGCACAAAGCTAACTAAGCTCACTAGCAATACTCAATAATAAGGCAACCAATGTCAAATTAGAGAGCGTAAATACTTAGCTACACAAACTAAGCAATGTGACTAACAAGGTTACATAAACTAAATTAATCACGCAAGGGAGCTACTTCAATGCTACACAAGCAATAAGGTAACTAATGAGCTATACAAGCAAACTAATTACAAGAGTAACTACACAAGCATAATATATATGAAAGTAATTACAAGCTTGTGCAATGAGGATGCAAACCAACGGGAAGAACAAAGTTGGCACGGTGATTTTTCTCCCAAGGTTCACGTGATTGCCAACACGCTAATCTCCGTTGTGTCGACCGCTCACTTGATGGTTCGGCGGCTAATTGGTATCACCCGCCAAGCCCGCACGTCGGGCACCGCAAGAATCTACCCCAAAAGTGAGGGTAGCTCAATAACACGCTTTACTAGAGTTGCTCTTCGCGGCTCCCGCAGGGCGAGCACAATGCCCCTCATAAATCTCTTCTCCGGAGCACCGCACAAGCTTCTTATGGGCTTCAACACAGACCACCACCAAGTCATCTAAGAGGTGGCAACCTCCAAGAGTAACAAGCACCACCGACTTGCAACACGACCACCTCGTACCACTCGATGCAACCTCATGATGCAATCGCACTAGAATCGCTCACTCACTCAATCGGATGAACACTATCAAGCTAGAGTGAGTTAGAGGGCTCCCAAGCACCACCACATAAGCCACCAAGGCTCCAGTGTTCTAAGCTACCAGCCAAAGGCCGACCATCACTTCTATTTATAGCCCCACGGGCTAAAATAGCTGTTACCCCTTATCGGGGACCAAATACCGGGGTACCCAATGAGGTGGACTTAATAATCATCGAACATTGACGCTTCCGGTCAGACAAGAACACTACTACACTTCTTGCTCGAATGATGGAAGATTGGTTCCGCCTCGCCCGACCCCTAAGGGCTAAGACTCTGCCTCGCCCGATGGCTGAGGGCTAGCTCCGCCTCGCCCGACGTTCGAGGGTAGGCTCCGCCTCGCTCGATGTCTGAGGGCAGGCTTTGCCTTGCCCGACGTCTAAGGGCTGGCTCCACCTCGCTCGACGTCTAAGGGTAGGCTCTACCTCACCCAACATCTGAGGGTAGGCTCCGCCTCGCTTGACGACTGAGGGTTGGCTCCACCTCGCCTGACATCTGAGGGCAGGCTCCATCTCGCTCGATGACTACACCCTGCTCCTTCATAAAGATGAGCATAGGGTACGACAGGACATTCGAGTCAACCACAGTACCGAGGGCCATGCCCTACATGCCTGCAGGAAGGTACTGTCAGGATACGATGGGACGGGCGCTTTAGGCCCTTTTCAACCTGATAGAGCCTGGACAGTGTTGTAGCCGCTGACTTTTGTCCCACAGTGTTGTAGGCGCCGCCATTAGCCCTCGGACGTAGATACTAACACAAGCATACAACAACCACTATGATCCAAGACAGAACTCACATCATCTATAGTGAATGACGCATGGTCACTTCCCCGTCTACTCCCCGAAGTGTCACAACTCAGCTCTCTGGCACGTCGCACCGTCCACCGGTGTAGGATGGGACAAACCCACTTGCTAAAGGAGGCTAGGGCACGACCCTATAAGATTAGCGAACACGCCATCCCTAACATGGTCTACCATGTTAGCAGGGTAGGCACAGGGGAAAAGAAAGATCCGGCTCCCTCGAAGGACCTTCTCTACCTTTATTTTTTCCTCTTTCTCCCATCTATAACCCCTGCTCCCCCTTGGTCTATAAAAGGGAGGGCAGGGCACCCCACTAAAAGGATTGATCATTTTTGATACGCAAGATGATGAATCAATTCGACACACAACACATAGCCAAGCGACAACCGAGCTCTTGGTGTCCTTAATACCTTTCCATCAGAGACTTGGGACCTGTCCCTCTCTCGACCGTTTGTACCCCCTACTATGAACCTTTTTCAGTACTAATAACATGAGCAGTAGCAAACTGGACGTAGGGACATTTTGCCTGAACCAATGTAAACCTTGTTTCCTTTAGTACACCATCCGAGCCTAACGCGCAACAATTATAAATTCACTAGCCGATGTTTGTTCAAAATACCGACAGTTGGTGCCCTAGGTAGGGGCCTTTGCGCATTCCAAATCAGGCTTTGGATGGCTAGCCACACAATCAGCCGGGTCCCAGGTGCACACGTGCATTTCGGTGACCTAGACTTCATCGTCACGGTGGTAGGAGAGTTGGTTTTAGCCCACGTCGCCATCCAATCTCTCCTCCCCATCGACTTCAACTACGGGAGGCTTGAGCGCTAGCCCGGCATCTCCCTTGGACCCCAGCCATCTAGGGAGGACCCGTGCCACCTCACCCTCTCCTTAAAACACTCTGCACAGGGCACCCCGACGATGCTTCTGTTCGGTCTTCGCAACGCCGTGATGATCGTAAGCCATCTTGTGGCACAACACATGATCCCATCCCCCATGAAAAACGAGCTCGTGGGAATGATCGAAAGCATCATGGAATCCCTCCACGGCCTCCTTGCAGAGGGGGTAGGGTCAGACTCTGGCTCTGACTCCAACAGGGGGAGCCATCACCCTCCCGGGAATGTTTCATGGCGTGTACCCCCAAGGGACACATCGAAAGCATCTCCGCGGATGAGTCTACCCCAATGCCAACCTCAGCGATGGAACTGAAGGGGGACAGTGGCCCCACCTTACATAGGGGTGGAGCAACTGAGAGCCTAAAAGTGGGAGATAGATGAAGCCGAGCAACATCTTGTTTGGGAATACGCGAAGGTCGATCGGGAGATCGAACGCCGCGGAGACGGTGGATGCGCACGTGCCATGGCCCATGATATGAATCGAAGGATCATCACCAATGATGAGACCCTTCCTCACTTTGCTCGGGCAAGCCATAACATCGCCGCCACAATGGCCTTGCTTCATGGCCTTCTAGAGGCTGCAACGCCCAAGGATCGTTGGGCCCATCGCGAAATTCGCACATTGCTTGAGTGTACGGCGGCACAGCAAGCAAAGAGCTCGTTATCTCGGTGACACGAGCTTGACACCAGCTAGCGCACGCCCTCGATGCATCTCGCTAGGGACGCATCAGTCCACCAAGCACCACAAGGTGGTAGGCAACGCGCTAGGGCCCAGATACATCAGCGTCTTGGCCATAACCGCGACGCACGTAGCACCATCGACGCACGCAGACATACCTAGAGTGACCCAAGAGAAGGAGCCCGCCATGGCTATCATCCTCATCACGGCGGATGCTACGACAGCGGCGAGGACCGAAGCCCAAGCCCTAGCCTGCTAGGCCCTCAGGCCTTCAGCCGGTACATCCTCAACGTTGCTTTGCCACCAAGGTATCGACCACCTACCAATATCCCTAAGTACTTTGGGAGACAAACCCTAGACTTTGGCTTGAAGACTATCGGCTTGCTTGTCAAGCCAGTGGTGTGAATAATGATGACTTCATTATCCGCAACCTCCCACTGTTCTTGGCCGATTCGGTGCGAGCATGGTTGGAGCACCTGCCGTCCAACGCAATCCAGAGTTGGGCGGATTTGAAGGAGATCTTTGTGGGAAACTTTTAGGGCACATATAAGCGACCTAAGAACCCATGGGACCTTAAGAATTACCATCAGAAGGCCAATGAGACCCTCCGCAGGTATATCCAGTGCTTCTCCCAATAGTGCAACGAGCTCCCTAACATCATCGACGCTGATGTGATAGGAGCCTTCCTATCTAGAACGACCTATAAGTCTTTGGTTCATAAGCTAGGATACAAGGGCCCGCGAACCACCAAGGACTCCTAGACATCACCACCAGCCATGCCTCAGGAGAAGAGGCGGTCGGAGCGATCTTCGATCACCTCGAGGGCAAGGCAAGGCAGGATGAGGGTGCTGGCGATGGCACCTCCAATCATTCTGCCAAAAGGAAGAATAAGAAGCAACGACGTGAGGACTTGCTCATGGCTGCTGCTGACCGCAAGGGTGGTCGGAAGCCCGCGGAGGGCACTCTGAACCACTTTGAAAAATTACTCGAAGGGCCATGCCTGAACCATGCCTTTCCTATCAAGCATCTGCTCTAGGACTGCAGCCTCATGCGGTGGTTTTTATTCGAAGGCTCCAACAAAGGGGAATAGGGGAAGGACCCTCCATCCATGGCGGACGACGTCAAGGAGAAGGACGATAGCTTTCCAACACCAGATGGCTGCCTTATGATCTTCAGAGGATCAGCGGCCTATGGCTCCAAACACCATTAGAAGGTCGTACGTCGTGAAGTCTACATGGCCCAACCGGCCACACCTCCCTTCCTCCGGTGGTCGAAGTCCACCATAACTTTCGATCGGACCAACCATCCAGATACCATCCTGCACCCGAGGAGGTATCCACTTGTGGTTGACTCAATCATTGGCCCAAAGTGACTCACCAAAGTACCGATGGACGGAGGCAGCGACCTCAACCTCATGTAGGCCAAGACGCTCAACAAGATGGGCATCAACCGGATGAACCTCCGCCCGACCCGAGCGCCTTTCCACAGCATTGTGCTCAGGAAGCAGGCCATGCCATTGGGGTAGATCGATCTACCCATCACCTTAGGGGATCAGTTCAATTACAGTACTAAGACCCTTACCTTCGAGGTGGTTCGGTTCCTCGGAACCTTCCATGCCATCCTGGGATGCCCATGCTACACAAAGTTCATGGTCATCCCAAACTATATATACCTCAAGCTAAAGATGCCGGGCCCCCATAGGGTCATCATCGTTGGCACCTCCTTCCAGCAGGCCAACGAGTGTGAGGTCGAGTGCTGTGGCCACGCCACAGCAATCGTCGCTTCTAGGGAACTCGTGACCCTCAAGGAGGAGGTCTCCGAAGAAGCGCCCGACACGAAGAAATCAACTGGGTCATTCAAATTGGCAGAGGGCTTCAAGGAAGTCCTCATAGATCCTAGCAGCTCTGAGGGTAAAATGGTACGTATTGGTACCACACTTTTCTCTGGGTAGGAAAGCACGCTCGTCAGCTTCCTCCACGGCAACAAAGATATGTTTGCGTGGAAACCCTCGGACATGCTAGGCATTCCAAGGGAGGTCGCTGAGCATACCTTGAAGATCCATCCAAGCTCCAAGCCGATGAAGCAACGCCTATGTCGCTTCGATGAGAAGAAGTGCAGGGCCATCGGTGAAGAGATAGCAAAACTATCGGCGGTCGAATTCATCAGGGAAGTATACCACCCAGAGTGGTTAGCTAATCCCGTTCTTGTACAAAAGAAGAGCGAGAAATGGAGGATGTGTGTTAACTATACGGGTCTCAACAAAGCATGCCCAAAGGATCCATTCCCTTTGCCATGCATAGACCAAATAGTCGACTCTACCTCAGGGTGCGAAACCCTCTGCTTCCTTGATGCGTACTCTGGCTACCATCAAATCGCGATGAAGGAGTCTGACCGGCTTGCGACATCTTTCATCGCCCCCTTCAAATCATTCTGCTATGTTTCAATGCCATTCGGACTGAAGAACGCTAGGGCTACATACCAGCGCTGTATGCTTAGATGCTTCAAGGCCCTCATCGGGAGGACCGTTGAGGCCTATGTTGACAACATCGTAGTAAGTCCAAATAGGCTGACCACCTTGTTACCGATCTTAAGCAAACTGTTGACACCGTTTTTTGCACATGTCAGAATAATCGGAGTGGACCAATCGGCAAGGGGAAAGTTATTGAATACTTTGATAGCCAATGAAAGCCAGTTTGTAAAAATGGTTGCCGATAGTTGGTGATGATCGATGGAAAGGTTGATTTGGACTCGGGCGTTGCCGATGAGGTTGGAGGAGTTGTTGTCGATGCCGATGAAGGAAGACTTAAAGACTACTGCCGATGAAACAGGGAGTATGCCGATGAAGGAAGACTTGAAGACTACTGCCGATGAAGCAGGGAGTATGCCGATGAAGGAAGACTTGAAGACTACTGCCGATGAAGCAGGGAGTATGCCGATGAAGGAAGACTTGGAGCCTGCTGCCGATGAAATAGGGAGTATGCCGATGGGAAGGAGGACAGTGAGATTTCCATCGTAATTAAGGCGGACAAGGAAATAGATAGGAGTTGGTTTCCTTTTCTGTATTTGTTAGGTTATGATTCGTGTAAGAGTCACGTGTTTCCTTAGATACGGGATTGGTGTCCTAGTTGTGTTTGGTTGTGTCTCTTTAGATCAGGGTATAAATATGGAGTAAAGGGCAATGTAATAGATAACATCAATCAATCAATATCAAAACCAACTTTTACTCCTATTTGCATCTACTTTTCGGCGACTTCGTCAATTTGCATATTTTTCTTTTTACGAGTTCTCATTGATTCGGCGAGCTGCATCGCTTCAGTGCGATCTTCGGCGATTCTCGAGTTCCGCGTGAGCACCTCTTGGCCGTGACTTCCGGGCGTATCGCTGTTGTCAGGACCAAAGTGTTCGTTTCTTCATCCTTGTCGATTAGCAGGTCAAATCGACTGGCACGCTTTGGATATCGATTCGGGTATTAGCCCTTTGTGTTTGCAGATCACTTTTGCATCAACACATCTTTTGGCACGCCCAGTGGGACCCTTCAACCAATATGTTCAACTCCGAGATCGATCCAGGGAACATTATCGCAGTATCAGAAGAAGATCTCAAGGAAGAACAGAGGCAGGCTATGGAAAAGGCTGTAGAAGAATACAAGCAGCTTTGTCTGAGATCGTTTAGCTTGAACAAGAGTGGACAAGTCATCCAGAAGCAAGATTTGCCGTTGCCTCGGCAGGTTACCTTTGACTCCAATCCTGGTAAACTTCAAGAGATGGTTAATTCTGCAGTAAATCATGCTTTGATTAATCATTCCAATGTGCTGTCCAATACTGTTCATAATGCTGTGGTTCGAACTCTCAAAGAAGGACAAGCGGCACCACATTACGTTGGGCCTGCCTATCATCAACCAGAGCCGGCATCTGTCAAAACTCCATCGGCTCCTTCGGCCGTTGTGGGTACAGAAGTTACTTCCCCTCCAGTATTGGCAGGTTCACCTAATATACAATCTACACCGATACAATCAGATCAGGTGTTACCAGGAGGGCGAGTTCAGCTTAATACAGATCTATCGGCATCAGCTATGTCAGGCCCTGTGTCTCAGAATAACCAGATTCCTACTAATTGGTGGGGATATGGCATGCCTCCAGAGTCATCTGCTTTCAATCCTAGATTACCTCAAGTATTTGATGCAGCAGGAAGAGCGCCTATATCATCGGCCGTTTCGCCGATGGCTCAAGTGCCTCAATATGCCGCAACTACTTCTGTACAACCAACTCCAGGAGGTTTCCAGATGCCTATGATTCAAACATTCAATTCAAGTCCATCGGCGAGCGTACTGCCGATGCAGCAGAAAACCCCTGCTATGAGTCAAACTGGGGTTCAGTTCATGCCTCAAACCAGTTATAATTATCCAGCAATATCAGCAAATTACCAGCCATCGGTAAGTTTTGTGCCGATGAGTTCTAATAATAATTGGTCAGGACAGTTACCTGTTCAACACACAGTTCAGCGAAATCAGCAAGTTGCAGGGATCCAACAAGGTCATGTGCAAGCTGGTTTCCAGAATCAAGCATCGGCAGCCCAACCGATGAATCCTTTCCAACAGGTTAATGGACCACAAGTAGCGGCAAATATGCCGATTGCTGGAGATCGTGGGCCACGAAGATATGTGGAAGGATGTCAGCAGGCACCTCCTGTAGAAATTCAACCAGTTCGTCAACAGGAGGCTGATGCTTTTTGGGCCGATAAGATAGCAGAGATTATGAAGGATCAGTTTGGGATAAAGCCCAAGGTCAATACTTATTCTTATCGGACTCCATACCCTCCTGCATATGATTTAATTCCTCTCCCAAATCGGTACAAGGTACCGGATTTCACTAAATTCTCTGGGCAAGATGATACATCAACAATGGAACATGTCAATCGCTTCATTATTCAATGTGGAGAGGCAGCTAACAGAGATGAATTAAGAGTTCGATTATTTTCATCATCTTTGTCTGGATCAGCATTTACATGGTTCATTTCATTGCCACCAAATTCTATTATTACTTGGGTTGATCTAGAAAAACAATTCCACAAGTATTTCTTTGCTGGAATCCATGAAAAGAAGCTTACCGATTTAGTAAAATTGAGACAGCGTAATGATGAATCGGTAGAGAGCTTTGTACAAAGGCTACGAGATGTAAAAAATAAGTGCTACAGCCTGGTGCTGGATGATCGGCAGCTTGCCGATTTAGCTTTCCAGGGGTTATTGCCACATCTTAAGGACAGATATGCTTCTCAGGAGTTTGAAAGCCTCAGTCATCTTGTGCAAAGGATCTCTGATCAAGATACTAGGGTTTTTGAACCTAAAAAGAACTAGAGTAAAAAGGTATCATTTGTTGAAGAAGTAGGAGATTCTGACTCTGATGAAGAACCAGTTATCGGCTTAGCTGAGTGGGTTAAGAATAAAAAGCCGATATCATGTCCCTTTGGTCAAAAAGAGCCAGAAAAGTTTACCTTTGATATCACCAAGGCCGATAAAATATTTGATCTTCTGCTTCAAGAGGGCCAAATTAAGCTGTCACCTAATCACGTGATCCCATCGACAGAAGAGTTGAAGAAGATTTTGTACTGCAAATGGCACAATGCAACTTCACACAGTACAAATGAGTGCAAGGTATTCAGGCAACAGTTACAATCGGCTATTGAATCTGGGAGAATTAAGTTTGGTACTTCCAAGACCCAGAAGCCGATGAAAATTGACCAACACCCTTTTTCAGCAAATATGTTGGATGCCAAGGGAAAGACCAAGGTATTGACGTCAGAGGCTGCTGAGAAAAACGCGTCAGTAGACCCCCAACATCGGATAACTACCGATGATGCAAAGAGTAAGGGTTTGCTAGGGGAAAGCAGTAGTTCCAAAAAACCTCCTCGACCTAGCATTGTGATTACTCATCGAAGGCAGCAGGAGGGTTGGCGTCAACGTAATGACCGATATCGGCAACAGCAAGAAATGAGACGTCAGGAAGAGTGGAATCGACATAAAGATCATTGGAGATGTCCGTTCTTCATCCATTGCTGGGAAGAAGGTATTAAATTGCCAACTGTTGAAAATTGCCCTGAGTGTAATGGTTATTACAGAGTCAATCGTTCAGAAAGGAGGTTTCAACGTAGTAATCAGGGTTTGTCTATCAACGAGCCGATCAGAGGCAGGGCATCAGTGCATGATCGGCTGGGGGGCAGACTTAGTGTACATGAGAGGCTTGGTAAACGCGCTGGATATTTTTCAAGGAATCAAGAGGAGCTTGAGGAAATGGCAAACGCAAGAGTTCCCGATGAGGAGATATTCTACAGGGACCCTAATATACGTCGCGTAGAACTAACTAGGACTTGTTATCAGCCGGTTTGGAAAACCAAGTTTCCTTGATGGTGCCCAGAGGGTCTGACAAAGACACAGAGAAGGAGGATGCAACGTGAGCGTCAGGAGGATTTATACCAGGAGGAAAATTCCTCCAATGAAAGGCCTGGTCATCAGCAGTGGCAGGTAAAACACAAAAATAAGGGTCCATCGGCAGATGTTAATATGGTATTCATGTTGCCGATGGAGTTTCTGGCACTATCTGATAATGAGGAAGAAGTTGTTTTCTCTGATCAAGTAGCTCAGCTAACGCTAGATCCAATGATGGCTGTTTTTGAGAAACCTACCGATGACGAGAGACAGCATCTTAAGGCTTTATTTGTAAAGGGCAGAGTTGATGGGCAGCCTGTGTCTAAGGTACTTATTGATGGAGGGGCTGCGATTAATATTATGCCTTACGTGATGTATCGGAAACTTGGTAAGGGAGATCAAGACTTGACCAAAACCGATATGATGTTGAAAGATTTCGAAGGCAATGTGTCACCGGCTAAAGGGGCAGTATGCGTTGAATTGACCATCAGCAGCAAAACTTTGCCGACGACGTTCTTTGTTATCAACGGCAAGGGTGCATATAATCTGCTTCTAGGGAGGGATTGGATTCATGCTAATTGTTGTGTTCCTTCTACAATGCATCAATGCCTCGTACAATGGATTGGAGATAAGATTGAAGTCGTCCCTGGTGATTCTTCTTATATCATCGCATCGGCAGAATCAGATACTTATGAGCGAACTAAATGCATATCAGGAGAAGCTTGGGAAAAAGAGTTCCTTAGAGTTGCTGATTATGAAATTCCACCGATCCAAGCAGTCGGTTCTGAAGAGGAGTTTTAATGGATAGGTTTGCCGATGATGGAAAATTAGGTCAAGGGTTCACATCGGCAGATGATTTAGTAGAAGTAGATATCGGTGATGGTGATAGGTCGAGGCCTACTTTTATTAGTGCTAAGTTAGATTCTAAGTGTAAGCAGCGAATAACAGATTTGTTAAAAGAATATAAAGATTGTTTTGCTTGGGATTATACTGAGATGCCTGGGTTAGACCGATCGATAGTTGAACATCGGTTACCTATCAAGTCTGGATTTCGGCCACATCAGCAGCCAGCGCGCCGATGCAACCCTAATGTACTTCCTGACATTAAGGCCGAAATAACTAAATTAATTGAAGCAAAGTTTATTCGGCAATGTCGATACGCAGAGTGGATCTCTAATGTGGTTCCTGTTTATAAGAAAAATGGGAAACTTCGTGTTTGTATTGATTTCAGGAATCTCAACAAAGCCACACCGATGGATGGCTATCCAATGCCGATTACTGATTTGTTGATTGATGCTGCGGCTGGACATCAAATTATTAGTTTCATGGATGGTAATGCAGGCTACAATCAAATATTCATGGCTGAGGAGGATATTCCCAAGACTGCTTTCAGATGTCCAGGACATGTGGGGTTGTTCGAGTGGATAGTCATGACGTTTGGTTTGAAAAATGCCGGTGCTACTTATCAAAGGGCTATGAACTTTATTTTTCATGAGTACATCGGCACATTAGTGGAGATCTACATTGATGATGTAGTGATTAAGTCTGGAGATATCACAGCACATTTAGCCGATCTGCGAAAAATACTGGAGTGCACAAGGAGGCATGGATTGAAGATGAATCCTAATAAATGTGCATTTGGTGTATCGGCAGGACAATTCTTGGGTTTTATGGTGCATCAACGGGGCATTGAAATCAGTAGGAAGTCTATTGATGCAATTAACAAGGTGATTGCTCCTGCCAATAAGACTGAATTACAATCTTTGATCGGTAAGATTAATTTCATTAGAAGATTCATATCTAATCTGTCGGGTAAGATCAAGGCTTTCAGCCCGCTACTTAAATTAAAAGCCGATCAGGAATTTGTATGGGGAGTTGAACAGCAATTAGCCCTTGATGAAATTAAGAAATATTTATCAAATCCTCCAGTGCTAGTTCCACCTCAACATGGGAAGCCTTTCAGGTTGTATTTGTCAGCTGATGATGCAGTTATCGGTTCAGCTCTTATTCAAGAATTTGAAGGGAAGGAACGTGTTATTTATTATTTGAGCAGAAGATTAGTGGATGCTGAGACGAGGTATTCGGCTATCGAGAGATTGTGTCTGTGCTTATACTTTTCTTGTATCAAATTAAGGCATTATTTGTTATCTGCCGAATGTACGGTCATATGCAAAGACGATGTGGTCAAGTATATGTTGTCAATGCCGATATTAAGTGGTAGAATCGGCAAGTGGATTTTAGCATTATCAGAATTTGAGCTACGCTACAAATCAGCTAAGGCAGTTAAAGGGCAAGTGATGGCTGATTTTGTCACTCAGCATTGTAACACGGTGGATTCTCTGGGGATTGCTCCCTGGACACTTTTCTTCGATGGGTCCACATGTGGTGAAGGAGCAGGTATCGGCATTGTGTTAATTTCACCTCAAGGAAAGAAGTATGAGTTTTCATTGCCGATTGTTGCTACAGCGACAAATAATCAAGCTGAATACCAAGCCTTGATAAAGGGGTTAGAATTGCTGAAGGAGATACGTGCCGATGTTGTTGAAATCTTTGGTGACTCTATGCTAGTTATAAATCAATTGGCTAGAATTTATGAATGCCGAAGTGAAGCCTTGATTTCGTATTATGAAAGGTGTTTGCAATTATTGAAAGGATTTAGAGATTTTCGTCTTGAGCATATCTCTCGATTGCATAATGAGGAAGCTAATCGACTAGCTCAGCATGCTTCAGGGTATCAGACCATTCAGGAAGTGCTAACATCGGCAGTTGATACCGATGACTGGAGGAAAGAGATTGTTGATTATTTGAAGGATCCATGTAGGAAGGTCGAGAGACGTATAAGGTTCCAAGTTACCAAATATGTGCTCCTCGATGATGAATTATATTATCGAACTATAGATGGAGTTTTACTCAGATGTGTTAGCAATGATGAATCGAAAAGCTTGATGGGTGAAATTCATGAAGGAGTATGTGGGGCACATCAATCGGCTTTCAAGATGAAATGGATGATCAGAAGGAATGGGTACTATTGGCCGACTATTCTTGAAGATTGTTTTAAATATTTTAAGGGATGCCAGGGGTGTCAAAAGTTTGGTAATATTCAAAGGGCGCCTGCATCGGCTATGAATCCTATAATCAAACCGTGGCCGTTCCGGGGATGGGCTATTGATCTCATTGGTCAGATTTATCCGCCATCGAGTAAAGGACATAAATTTATTCTAGTTGCTACCGATTATTTCACAAAGTGGGTTGAGGCAATTCCTCTAAAAAAGGTTACATCGGTCAATATGATTGATTTTGTGAAAGAGCATATTGTTTACCGATTTGGTATTCCTCAGACTATCACTACCGATCAGGGTACTATGTTTACATCGGGAGAATTTGATGAGTTTGCTGTAGGTATGGGAATTAAAATTTTAAATTCTTCTCCATATTATGCTCAAGCTAATGGTCAAGCTGAGGCTTCTAACAAAGGGATCATCAAACTTATTAAGCGCAAAATTGAAGAAAATCCTAAGAGGTGGCATACAGTATTAAATGAAGCCTTGTGGTCATATCGGATGTCATGCCATGGTGCAACCAAAGTAACGCCTTATCAGTTAGTATATGGACACGATGCAGTGTTGCCTTGGGAAATTAAGGTTGGCTCTAGACGAATACGTTCTCAAAATCAGCTGACAGCCGATGAGTATAATACTCTTATGAAAGATGAGTTGGAAGATGTGGCAGGTCATCGGTTAAGGGCTTTAGTTAGTATTGAAGAAAATAAGAAAAGAGTAGCTAGATGGTATGACAAGAAGGTGAAAGTAAAAGAGTTTGCCGATGGAGATCTGGTCTGGAAATTGATTTTACCGATTGGGACTAAAAGTTCAAAGTTTGGAAAGTGGTCTCCTAATTGGGAAGGTCCATATCGGATAAATCAGTCTATTCCTGGTAATGCATATATTTTAGAAACCCTCGAAGGGGTTGTGTTTCCCAGAGCGTTAAATGGAAAATATCTAAAGAAATATTACCCTAGTATCTGGACAGATGCATAAAAGTATAAGTGCCGATAACAATACTATCGGCTAGAATTATGCAAGGGTATCAATGTCTCATAAAGTGCCGATACAATAAATAAGATTACACGTTCAGCAAGGATTGGATAGCTAATATCGCACGCAGGCGAATCTGGTCGGCTTCTTCCATTTCTTTGATATCGTCATCGGCAGCACCCTCCACAGGTTTGAGTTTCTTCTTCATGGCTAAAGCTTTGCGAGCTTGGATATCTCTTTCTTGCTGAAGGGCTTTGACGGCATTGGGTAGCTGGCTTTCTTCTTGTTGAGCATGAGTTAAGGCTGCATCGATGTCTTTCAATTCGGCCAATAGAGCTGCCTTCCTTGCCGATAGATCCAAGATTTTCTGCTTAAGTGCAGCACCCGAAGTCTGCAAGTTGACGATGCCCTTGTGCTTCTCATCAGCGATTTGTTTCAGTTGTAGCATCTCTCCTTTAAGTTGAGCTTGAGCTGCTCTATCGGCAATGCGCTGAGCAGCCCGTTGATATTGCAGTTGACGGCTTTCTAAGTGAGCTGCTGGAAAGAGTATTTCTTCAACATCGGCAGGGACCTGGCCACGAATTGTTTTGAAAATTGCCTTTGCGGGGTCCGAGTCATCTACCAGTTGGGCGGTACTTTGCTGTAGCAAGTTCAGGAGGGTTTCCAACTTGGATTTAGTCTCTGCCGATATTGTTCCCAGTGCAAGGGAAGAACTTGTTTCCTCTCCATCGTCGTCAGAAATGTCAATGGCAAAGGAAAATAGGCTGTTCGGGGAATCTTGTTCCTGAAAGAAAGACAAGGAGATCAATCAGGGGTAAGTATGAGTATTGTAAAATCAGATAGGTTGATCGGTTTACCTGTTTCAAGGCAATTTCCTGTGCTTGACTGGAGGAAGCCATCTGGAGTATGTCGTGTGGATCGGCTGAGCTTGCCGATGGGATATCCTCTGTGACTTCATCGGTGGTGGGCTCTTGAGGTATGATGACCGATGACATTGGGGCAGATGTAGGGATCGGCATAGACCTTTGTCGTTTTGGTTGTGCTTCAGTATCTGTTGAAGCTTTGCGCTTTGCTTGGACATCGGCAGCGATTGGCTGGGGGGCATCGACACTTGTTGGTTGTGAAGCTTGGGCATCTGGTACGTTTGCCGATGTACCCAATTGTTGCTGTAAAACAAGTGTGAGATATGATATTTAACAGATAAATGTAAAGTCAAGAAGCTACCTCTGAAGGAGTGGTGCTTGATATCGGCGGAATTGCCGATGATGATCCAGTAGCAGCTCTTACCCCCTGATGATTAAGGTTAATATAGTTTGTGATCGGCATAAATGAAAATAAACAAGGTTGTTACCTTAAAGGCTTTGACCAAGGTTGTAGCAGCGGCCGATGGAGTAGCCCTGGATGTAGCCAATTTGGACTTAAAAGTGATGGTCTTGGTACGAATCTTCTGGTGGGTCAAAGCGGCTAAGGTGGGAGCGTTGTAGCCGATCGGCGATGTTGGGGAAATAGGCCGGAGGTTGAAGGGTTTCCCACTTTTGCTCACCGATGGTGCTGGGTGGTTAACCTGTTACAAGGGAATCAGTTACTGATAAATGAAAAGAAAAGCAGAAGGGAGTTCAAGGAAACTTACCGCGTCGTCAGGGATGGCATATTCAGAATCGATCATGTGCCGATATGTGTGAACAGAAGTCGCGAACAGTTGCTCTTTCCACTCTCGCCACCATTGCTTGTATGATTCGGTGATGAAAGATATTGGTGTCCAGGTGGATAAATCAACATCTGTGGTATCGGCATCAGGAGAAAGTTGTACTACCTTGTTCCAGTCTGTTCCGCAGGTGATTGTTTCCCTGGGTTTGATCACATCGGCAAAGCAGAGTTTGATTGGCAGTTGCCCAAAAGCCAATTGGCGGGATACTGCCGATGGGTTATAAAATTCATATGTGATGTTGGTGTTTTTCCCGCTGCCGAATGTGTTTACTGGAATTGCCCTGGGAGTGATGATAGCCATCATGAGCTCATTATCTTGATTCAGAGTGTCATCGGCAAAGTTGAAAAGAAGGGGGAATCTGTTTTCTTCGTCGATATAAGGCACCCAGGCCCTATGATCACGAGAAAGGCCATTATAGAAGCTTTGAAAGAATCTGCCGATTTGGTCTTCGTTGGCTTCTGTTCCAGGAAGGACAATTATGGCTTCACCAAAATTGAGGGGTGAGCGTGTTGCCGATTCATCATCCCCGAGCACATAATCTTCAGCAATTTCTCGTGGGAATTGTTGAGCAAAAAAGTCCCATTGCAAACGTTTGTGCATATGGGCATTCAGCCACATGTTGATGAACCACCACGGGCCTCCTAGGTTGCCGATAGGTTCGCCAAGCAGAAGTTTCTGAGACACTTGGTGAAGAAGATGATAAGTGGAGCTCAGAAGGTATCGGCCAAGAGGAAACCTTACGCCATTAGCCAGAAGTTCAGCTGCAGGGAGGAAGGCGTTGGTTGGTCCTACTGATCGACCACAGAAGATAAATTTTTCTAACCACATATTCAGGAATGTGGCATGTTCCCTTTGGCTAGGTGTCCCGGTTTTCTGGTATTCTTGAATATATCCTGTCCAACCGCCGATGTTACGGGTATTCACTCTATATTCAGGCTTTCTACCATAGATGGAGCCTTCATCGGCAGTTGAGATGTCCAAGCCAGTAAGCATGTGGACATCGGCAAGGGTAGGGGTAGCTAGGCCATGTCCAAACATAAAAGTATTGGTCGTATCTGACCAGAAATAAGCAGCTGCAATCATCATTGATTCATTTTTCTGCATATCGGCAATAGAGAGCCTGATACATTGGTCTAACTTTCGCTCTGCCCAGTATACTTGCATCGATCTATTGACCCTCAAATACCAATCTTTCCACCCTTTGGTGGTTTTGGGCCAAGATCGGAATGTGTCTTTCCACAAGTTCAGAGAGAAATTTTGGGCTCTAAAGGGGATTCTGTTAACCTCTGCGTTGATCAGATCGGTTGGATCTGGGTTGCCCATTGGTCCAAGGCATTGGACGTGTGGCTGATCGGTTGGGATAATTAATTTGTTGCACAGTTCCTAAGGTTATGGAATCCAGAAGACAGAAGAAAGGAAAAATCACCAACTGAATAAATTTGCAAAAAGATCAAAGTAAAAGGTAATGGAAGTGGAGCGAACCGCGGGGACGTCGAAGTTGATGGCCATTGTCTTGAGGAAGGTGGAGATACGAGCCGGGGACTTGAAGTTAGCGCCGGAGAAGGGTTCTTGTTGGTTGAGGTCGCGCGGTTGTTCGTCGGAGTCGCCGCCGGAGAGAGAGAATGCCAAGGATTGGAGGCTGAAGATAGAAAATGAGGGTTCTGGAGAAATCTATTTATAAGCCGGCCAGGATAAGGATATTTTGGACTTATCTCTATGACGCGCGCATATAGGTCAAGGCGGTGCAGGGGGATATGGTAACTATTCGCACGATAATCAGGGGATTGTACAGATAAGTTAATAACAAGTAATCATGGCTTGGAAGGGATATTGATACATGATATTTTAATTCTTAAAATGGCAGCATTATCATGTTAGGATCTTGCCGATGGGTTGTTATTTTGGTATCTCAATCAAGGCAAGAGTGGTTGGCGATTGTGCGATATTTACTGAAGTGCGTGAATCAAGATTAGATTTGATTGGATTTGATAACAAATCAAGTGTTGGCTTGGAGAACGAGTTACGGTAATTGGGCAAAGGCAAGCGTTATCTGGAGTAAATTTCGGAGCATTAATGGTTTTATACTCCGAAATTGGGGGGCATGTGTTGACACCGTTTTTTGCACATGTCAGAATAATCGGAGTAGACCAATCGGCAAGGGGAAAGTTATTGAATACTTTGATAGCCAATGAAAGCCAGTTTGTAAAAATGGTTGCCGATAGTTGGTGATGATCGATGGAAAGGTTGATTTGGACTCGGGCGTTGCCGATGAGGTTGGAGGAGTTGTTGTCGATGCCGATGAAGGAAGACTTAAAGACTACTGCCGATGAAACAGGGAGTATGCCGATGAAGGAAGACTTGAAGACTACTGCCGATGAAGCAGGGAGTATGCCGATGAAGGAAGACTTGAAGACTACTGTCGATGAAGCAGGGAGTATGCCGATGAAGGAAGACTTGGAGCCTGCTGCCGATGAAATAGGGAGTATGCCGATGGGAAGGAGGACAGTGAGATTTCCATCGTAATTAAGGCGGACAGGGAAATAGATAGGAGTTGGTTTCCTTTTCTGTATTTGTTAGGTTATGATTCGTGTAAGAGTCACGTGTTTCCTTAGATATGGGATTGGTGTCCTAGTTGTGTTTGGTTGTGTCTCTTTAGATCAGGGTATAAATATGGAGTAAAGGGCAATGTAATAGATAACATCAATCAATCAATATCAAAACCAACTTTTACTCCTATTTGCATCTACTTTTCGGCGACTTCGTCAATTTGCATATTTTTCTTTTTACGAGTTCTCATTGATTCGGCGAGCTGCATCGCTTCAGTGCGATCTTCGGCGATTCTCGAGTTCCGCGTGAGCACCTCTTGGCCGTGACTTCCGGGCGTATCGCTGTTGTCAGGACCAAAGTGTTCGTTTCTTCATCCTTGTCGATTAGCAGGTCAAATCGACTGGCACGCTTTGGATATCGATTCGGGTATTAGCCCTTTGTGTTTGCAGATCACTTTTGCATCAACACAAACCTTTGCAAAACTTCGGGTGAATGGCATCAAACTCAATCCCAAGAAGTGTGTTTTTGAGGTCCCGAGGGGCATGCTGCTCGGCTTCATCATCTCCGAGCATGGCATCGAAGCCAACTCAAAAAAGATTTTAGCCATCACAAGTATGGGCCCGATTCAGAACATAAAGGGGGTTCAGCGAATCACAGGGTGACTCGCCACCCTTAGCCGATTCATCTCACGCCTCGGCGAACAAGGTCTCCCCTTTTATCAGCTCTTGAAGAAAGTTGACCGCTTCGAGTGGACATCCGAGGCCTAGGAGGCACTTGATATGGTCAAACTGCTTCTGACAAGGCCCCCGATCCTAGTTCCTCTAAGCAACAGAGAATCCCTCCTGCTATAGATAGCGGCCACCACACAAGTGGTCAGCGCCACCCTAGTAGTAGAGCGGGAGGAAGAGGGGCACGCCCTCAAGGTGTAGCGCCCTATGTACTTCATTTGCAAGGTACTGTCCGACTCTAAAACCCGCTACTCCCAAATCTAGAAGCTCCTATACATCGTCCTCATCACCAAGAGGAAGCTATGCCACTACTTCAAGTCACACCCCATGACGATCGTGATGTCGTTCCTCCTCAGAGAGGTCGTCCAGAGCTAGGATGCCATGGGAAGAACCATGAAGTGGTCACTCGAGTTGATGGATCAAGGCATCACATATGCCTCCCGAACGGCGATCAAGTCCTAAGTGTTGGCTGACTTCATCGTGGAATGGACCAAGGTCCAGACACCACCGGCGGTCGTCAATCAAGAGTACTGGATGATGTATTTTGATAGATCACTGATGAAGAAGGGTGCCAGCGTGGGGCTAGTCTTTGTATCACCCCTCGGGGTTTGCATGAGGTACATGGTTTGGCTCTATTTCCCCTCATCAAATAATGTGGCTGAGTATGAAGCGCTCATCAACGGCCTATGAATCGCCATCGAGTTGGGCATCCGACGCCTCAACATTTGGGGTGATTCTCAGCTAGTCATCAACCAAGTCATGAAGGAGTCAAGCTGCCATGATGCCAAGATGGTTGCGTATTGCTAAGAGGTACGATGGCTGGAGGACAAATTCGATGGCCTCAAACTCAATCACATCCCAAGGTGCCTCAACAAGGCGGCCGACGCACTTGCAAAAGCGGCATCCAGTCGAGAGTCGGTGCCAACAGGTGTCTTTGCCAGTGACCAACATAAGCCCTTAGTGTGCTACGAAAGGTCAGAATAGGCCGACGATGGCCTGCCTAATCTAGCCCCGAGGCCTAACCAACTGATGGCTCCATCTGGCCCTGAGGTCATGGAGCTTGAGGAGGATCCAGCGACAGAGCCTAACCCTCTGGATGACTGGAGAACACTCTACCTCGACTACCTCCTCCGTGACACGCTGCTGACGGACAAGATGGAACCTCGACGGCTCGCACATCACGCCAAGTCCTTCATTCTTGTAGAAGGAGAACTCTACAAATAGAGCCACACCGGGATCCTGTAGCTTTGTATCCCCATCGAATAGTGGAAGCTTCTGCTGAGCGATATCCACGGTGGGGTCTACGATCACCACACCACACCTAGAACCTTGGTTGGGAACGCATTTTGACAGGGCTTCTACTAGCCCACTGCAGTAGCCGACGCCGAGCAGATCGTACGCACCTATGAAGTGTGCTAGTACTATGCTCGATAAACTCACCTCCTGACCCAGGCACTCCAGATGATCCCCATCATGTGGCCCTTCGAGGTCTGGGGGCTTAATCTAGTTGGACCTCTCCAAAAGGCGCCCGGGGGCTACACCCACTTGCTTGTCACCATAGACAAGTTCACAAAATGGATCGAAGCTTGACCAATCTCCGTGATCAAATCCGAGCAAGCCGTGTTGTTCTTCCTTGACATCATCCATTGCTTTGGGGTACCAAACTCCATCATCATGAATGATGGCACACAGTTCACTGGCAAGAAATTCCTTCGATTCTATGAAGAACAACACATCCGGGTCGATTGGGCCACCGTCGTGCACCCCTAAACGAACATGCAGGTCGAGCGCGCAAACGGCATGCTCCTATAGGGCCTCAAGCCTAGGATCTTCAACTGGCTAAACAAGTTTGGTGCACGCTGGATCACCGAGCTCCCTGTAGTGCTATGGAGCCTGAAGACAACTCTAAGCCAGGCCATCGGCTACACGCATTTCTTCATGGTCTACGATTCCGAGGCCGTCCTCCCAACCAACCTCGACTATAGAGTGCCAAGAATCAGAGCATACGATGAACAAGGAGCCGAGGCATCCCACCAAGACGCCATGGACAAGCTAGACAAAGCTCGCGACATCGCCCTCCTCTGTTTGGCCAAGTACCAACAGGCGCTATGATGGTACCACAGCCGATGGTTGTGGGACCGAGCCTTCAACATCGGGACCTGGTTCTCCGCCTTGTGAAGAGCAATAAAGACCATCACAAGCTCTCCCCACCCTGGGAGGGACTATATGTCATCGCAGAAGTACTTTGGCTAGGTGCCTACAAGTTGAAAACCATCGATGGCGAGGTCTTCACCAACGCTTGGAACATTGAGCAGCTACGTCATTTTTACCCTTAAATAAATGCATACGTTTTCTTATCAGTTTGTGTCTTCAAAAATCCTCGATCTTTAGTGACATCCGACCCCTGCAAATTGCAAGGGGTCAGACCTCACTTGGGGGCTGATATAAGTACATTTATCTTGCAAACACTCTCTGTGTGTTATCTTTGAAAACATTCTCTGAGTTTTCCTCTTTCCTGATGGCAAGTCCTAAAGGCTAGGATTTTGAGAATAAAATCTGAGTATAACTGGTAGGACTGTGGAAAATCCATGCCCCAGCGGTTATGGCCTCCTTGCTCACCAGCGTGATCAGAATTGGTTCGCCTGCACTCCCAATTTTTTGTGACCTTAAATATGGGAAGGGTCGAAAGGCACCAAACCTCTTTTACAAAAAGAGGGAGAAGAGCTGAAAAGTTGTTTACCGTAACAAAAGTTGAAAACTTGTTTATTTTTTTGCACAAATTCATCACTTACAAAGTGATTTCATCACAAAAAGGACTAATGTATTCATAAATACAAAAGACTATTCACTCAGGGGCTCCCCCACAACTTATTCGATTACAGTTTCTGACCAGTTCTACTATGACTATCCGACATAGTTGACACTATCCGTATTCAAATTCGAATCCGGATAGAAATATGAAAACAAATGTAATATCGGTGATATGCGTCCGTATCCAATTCGTTTTCATCCCTAACTATGAGTACTACTATGGTCACCACGCCACGCTCTCCATCGGCGACGTCCTACCGCTCCATAGGATCCTCGAGGACGCCGTCATCTACAACGTCGAGCACCACATCAGCGACTATGGTGACCCTACCGAGGCGTCCAGGGACTATGCCACCGTGATCAGCCACAACCCTGACAACAACGTTTGGGCAGGGGGTGTTTCCCGCTGAAGAAAGGCCACCACAAACGATGGCAAAACCAACAACGCTCAGCACCCTCTAGTGCACCACCTCCTTCGGTGAAAGCGGTCCCTTCTCGACAAAGGTGGCCGACACCATCTCATCTATGTTGAATGACATCCAGCTCGACATCGCACTCCAAATTCACGAATGGATCTATGAGTTCTCCTCTCCCTTGCATTACCCTCTATCACTTAGGAATTGCCACGACATACGAACACGCTCGGCGAGAAAGAGAAAGGAGGAGAGCTAGTGGCTCAGGAACAGGCAAAGGAATGGGATGAGAGCTCCCCTCCCCCTCCCTATTTAAGGAAGAGGCACAACAGCTACAGAAAGGCGAAAGGTTGGGACAAAAAACTCTCTTCCTTCCCCTATTCAATGTAGAGGGGAAATCGATGCTGATAAGAATCCGAGGGGACGCGCCTGGACCGACGGGATGCGCTCTGGTCGACGAGACATCGCCTGGTCAAACAAGACGTTGCCTGGGCATGGCCCACCACTATCGCACGCCGGGCACGAGAATTAGGGTGCACCCACATGTAGGTGACTCTTCGCTTCCCTAGGTAGGACCACGGAATGACCCAACTATGGAACCCCCGTCTAGGGGGCCCAACGGGCCTCCTGGGTCGATCGGATGGCCTAGGTAAAACAACGAACGAACGATCGCTAAAAGATAAGCACCTCTGTTACTTACTTTGCGTGTTAACTTCATTACCGAGCTTCCGACCCTAGCAACGGTAGGGGCACGGACATCGCTTGGGGGCTACTGAGAGTGTCTACTTATTTAGACATCCTCATCGCCTGACCCCTCCTTATGTTTAAAAACCAGAGACATGGAGTGCATGTGTAAAACTTTGAGTAAAACTAGACGAACTGCTAGGCCCTATGCCCCGGGGGCTATGGTGTTTTTGTTCACCAGCATAATCGAATTCACTGTTCCTCATGCCCTAATCTATAGCATTCGCCTTCTCAAAAAGAGTTCGAAGGGGTCCACCTATAGAATCTCCTTCAAGGAGAAGCTTCCAGGTCGCCTAAGTCAATCAAATGGCTCACATCACCGCCGAAGAGACAGAAACAAAAAAATTGTGATGCTCGTGCAGGTCACGTCGGCCCTGTCGCAAACATCGGACCTGAACCCCACACGGACATGTCTGGTAAGAGCTTCTCGTCGCTCATGCCACCAAGGTAACATTACCGACCCCCGCTTTCATTTCAATTAAATCGTACACTAATCCCATACATCCAAACGTTGCATATGCGATCATCGCATCTCAACGCTTTGTGTCGCGCCACCAAGCGGCGCCTGCCTCATTTGATACGAGTGGCAATTGACCAAGGTTTGAAGGCTGGCCCAGAAAGGGCTCGAGGCCTCCTCGCGTCAAACAGAGCTAGGGGAGAAAAACCAAGAGGAGCCCCAACGGCCTTGCCCAACCCCGCTCAAAAGCGGACAAGGACATCTTGACCTTTCTCATTCGATTCTAATCTCAAGCCAAACCCATAGAATCTCCGTTGAAGAGAGGCCAACGAGCCACCTAAGCCTATCGAACGGCTTAGGCATCTGCCTGGAGGCGGGTTAAGAAGTAGTGGAATGCCACATGAGGGCTCTGCTAACCCCGTCAGTGAATAATGGATCTAGATTCCACACGAACATACTCGTTAGCGAGCTCATTGAGCGTGACACTCAAGCCATCAAGGCAAGTGTCATCAACTCAGCCCCTTCGATTGCGAAAACCAAGGATGGGGTGACACATGAAACACGACCAACCCCTATTAGACCCTAAGGGGCTCGAGGGCTCGAGTCACTCGATCCATGATCAAGAGACCGAGGTTTGAAGGCTGGCCTGTGAAGGGTCCGAGGCCGCCCCGTATCAAACAAGAGCTAGGGAAGAAAACATAGATGAGCCTCAACGGCCTTTGTGCAACCCGCATTGAGGCGGATAGGGTCATCTCAACCTTCTAGTTCAATCCAGCCTCCAGCCGAGCCCATAGAATCCCCATTGAGGGGGAATCTGTTGGAAGGCAGGTCAAGGAGCGACGAAACACCACCCGTGGGCTTTGCCGACCCTATCGCAAAGCAACAGGATCAAATATTATTCAAACATCCCTGTTAGTGAGCTCATCAAGCATTTCACTCGAGCCATCGAGGCAAGTGACGTCGCCTCAACCCCTCCAGTTGCAGAAACCATGGATGGGGCGACAGTCACAAAATGAGCTGACCCTTTACCAAATCCCCACCACGTGTGAGGGCTCGGGGAAGGCCAGGCCAACAATGAGACCAAACGCATGGTCACAGAATGATCACCAAAATCCTGAGTAAGGGTTACGTGTGAATACAAGAGTAAGTTCGCTACCCTCGCTTCAGTCTCCAATAACATCCAGCCCCAGTGACCACAAGGGGTCGGATCTCACTTAGGGGCTAATAAAGGTATAAATACCTCTTTTTTTTAAACAGTCGTTGCATCAGACCTCTTCCTTACGTTAAGGATAGTGGCAAGGTTCATGGGAATAGATAAACGAGCATGCCAGGTAAGACTGCAAAAAACCCATGCAATGATGGCTACGGTAACTTTGCTCACCGGCACAAATCAAAATTTCCCCTTATACACCTCGGGCCCTACAGTCTTAACGCATGAAAAGATCAGATCGCATAAACCTTTTTTCTCGAATGCAAAAGGGAAGAAAGTAAGCTCAAACGAATGAAACAAAATTATGAAACAAAATCATGAATCTGTTCTCGGACATGAAAGTATGAGCACTTGTCCACATATTATTGATAAATGTTTATCAAACTTATTCAACTAACTACTTCCTCGGAGGGAGAACTATGTCTTTCAGCCAATTCGCCAGGTTTCGCGCAATAGGGTCACCGCCTTCTCAATCTCATCTAGCTTAGAGTTTTTGTAGCCAGGCACGAAGCCAAGGCTCATTACCTCCAAGTTGATTTCCTGATCATAATGAGAGTGGGCAACAGTGAAGGCTTGGGTGATCCTGGTGTGAAAGGCATTCTCCTCAAGCTGGCGCACCCATGCCATGATATCTATGGCACAGGCCGCGAGTGAGCCGGCTTCCTCCAGCCACACCACCCCTAGGTCATCGAAGACCACCCCAACGGTGGTGCATAGAAGATCGTGCTCATCACTCTCGGCCTAAAGCATCCCTCACACCTCGGCATGCTCTGTGCCTAGCCCGGCAGAGATGCTCTCGGCCTCCAGCCTTTGGGTCCCTGTGGTTCCAATATCCGTCTAGAGGGAGCTAACCACCTGACGCGCCTCGTCGCACTCTTGGATGGCCTAGTCGCACTCCTTGTGGACCGTGCCATGCTCCAAGTGGAGTCTTTCTACGGTCTGATGTAGCTTGTCTCGCTCCCTACGTAGCTAGGCAGTCACCTTAGCATCCTCATTCACCCTCTGCTGTAGGGCCGTGGACCTTTCCTTGGCTTCTAGCTTGAGGTTCCACTCCCTCTCCAACTCTTCTAGGAGCTCGATGGCCCACTGGCTGGCCTCGTGTAAGGTCGAGATGGCGACTAGAGAGAGGTGAATAGTTATTTCTAAAACTTAATCACGTCGGCTAACCGAAACACGAGTGGAATTAAAACTATAGGTCTAGCCAAGACTACACCCCTCTATCTATGTTCTCTAGCACCTTGCAAAGATCCTAATTAAGCAACAAAGGTGCTGGGCTAACTAGAGCTCACCTAACCAATTCTAGGAGCAAGGTCACACAAACATATGCCACTAGTATTTCAAGTAATGAGGGAGCTCCTATACATGCTAGTAAGCAAAAGCACAAATCCAACTAAGCTCACTAGCAATGCTCAATGACAAGGCAACCAATGCCAAATTAGAGAGCGCAAATACTTAGCTACACAAACTAAGCAAAGTAACTAACAAGGTTACACAAACCAAATTAGCCACACAAGAGAGCTACTTATATGCTACACAAGCAAGAAGGTAACTAGTGAGCTACACAAGCTAACTAATTACAAGAGCAACTACACAAGCACAATATATATCAAAGTAATCACAAGCTTGCGTAAAGGGATTGCAAACCAATAGGAAGAACAAGGTTGACACGATGATTTTCTCCCGAGGTTCACGTGCTTGCCAACATGCTACATCCCGTTGTGTCGACCGCTCACTTGGTGGTTCGGCGGCTAATTGGCATCACCCACTAAGCCCACACGTCGGGCACCACAAGAACCTACCCTGAAAGTGAGGGTAGCTCAATGACATGCTCAACTAGAGTTGCTCTTCGCGGCTCCCGCGGGGCGAGCACAATGCCCCTCACAAAGCTCTTCTCTAGAGCACCGCACAAGCTTCTTGCAGGCTTCGACGGAGACCACCACCAAGCTATCTAGGAGGTGGCAACCTCCAAGAGTAACAAGCACCACCAACTTGCAACTCGATCACCTAGTATCACTCGATGCAACCTCATGATTCAATCGCACTAGAATCGCTCTCTCACATAATCGGATGATCACTATCAAGCATATGTGAGATGGAGGGCTACCAAGCACTCTCAAGTATGGACACAAAGTCCCCCGAGGTGCTTAGCACCAGACATGCTCGAGACCCCCTTCTATTTATAGCCCCACGGGCTAAACTAGCCATTACCCCTTCACTGGGTGTTTTTTGGGTTGACCAGACGCGCCAGTCATATCGACCGGACGCTGGACCTCAGCATCTGGTCAATGGATGCTCGCCACGTGTTGCCTCCATTCAACCTCAGTCGCTTGATCTCAATGGTCAAGTGATGACCAAACGCAGCTGCTTAAAGTGACCGGACGTAGGACCCCAGCGTCCGGTCATTTCTAGTAAGGTTGCAGTCGTGACCGGATGCGTCCAGTCGGTCACAATCGGATGCAGCATCAGTGTCTGGTCCTTCTCCAACTTCTCTATGTTTCCTACGTCATCGTACGTCAGCCTGACCAGACACACCATGCCAGCGTCTGGTCAAAGACTGATGCCTGCGTGCGCTCTGCTGCCACTGACCAGGCGCAGGACCCCAGCGTCTGGTCACCATGTGACTAGCATCTGGTCCACTCTGTGAGACCCTATCTTTTCTATATAGGGCACCGGTGGCACCATCAAACACTCCATCGATGAAGTTCTGAACCCCTCTCGCCTCCGTTACATCACCGAGTTGATCCACCTGAACTCTAACTTCTTCTCCTTTGCAAATGTGTCAACACCACTAAGTGTACACCACCATATGTATGTGTGTTAGCATTTTCACAATCATTTTCCAAAGGATTAGCCACTCAACTTGCCACGCCACTCAATCCTAGCGACGATGCAAAGTTAGATCACTCGAGTAGCACTAGATGACCGATATGCAAACAAGTTTGCCCCTCTTAATAGTATGGCCATCTATCCTAAACTAAGTCATCAACTTCTCTACACACCTATGACCGATGAAATGAAGTGCCCTAGGTTATACCTTTGCCTTGCGCATTCCATTCCATCTCCTCCAATGTCGATGCAACACATGCACCACATGATCAACAATGATATGATCTACTTCATATTATCACGTGATCATATTGGTTCATCAATCTTGACTTCACTTGCTTTTCACCATTGCCTTCGTCCATTGGCGCAAAGTCTTGCTTAAGATTCACTACCACATGGTCCATCGCTCTAAAGCCTCTGACTTGCCCTTCACGCTTACAACCGGTCCATCAAGCCAAGTTATGTCTTGATCTTCTCCACCTTGATCACATGACTCAATGTCATGTCTCATTTGCAATGAGCTCCTTCATCATCACATGTTTAAGCTTTGCAACATCTCCAAGCCATTTTTGCCTTCATGGCATAAGTTGCTCACACATATGTACCTATGGACTAATCACCTGTGTATCTCATATAAACACAATTAGTCCACCTAGGTTGTCACTCAATTACCAAAACCACATAAGGACCTTTCACCTCGACGTCCTTCTGGAGTAGCTCATCCTGCTCCTTTTGAACCCTAGCGGCCGCCTCCTCATCCTGTTGCACCCTTGCCGACAGGTCCTGGAACTTCCCATGGATCTCCTCTGCGTCTCGACGTGCCTCAGCTTCCCGCTTTTGGACGGTAGCAAGCTAGGCGCCCACATCTCCACGTAGCCAGTCCTCCTCGGTGAGGTGATCCAATTCCACCTTCTGCTCGTGGAGGAACCGGGACTTCTCCCGGCTACGAGCAATGAGGGACTGAAAAGAAGACCAGTGTCAAAAATACAAAAATACATGAAGAAAGAAGAAAGTGAGAAGATCAAGTAGATACCCGGCCATTGGGAACAATGATGTCTCACAGGACGCCCCTGGCCTAGTTTAGGACATCCATCATTGCCGAGATCCCTTCGTCGAGACTCCCCCGCTCTATGCTCTTGGTAGCATTGTCGAGCAAGAAAAGAGTCGAAGCTAGATCTTGGGGATTCATCCACTAGAGCGGCAGCTCACCCCATGCCAGCAAGCGGCTACCCCCCAACATCAGGGCCGAGGGTGACCTCCCGCTGGTCCTCTCCACCACCGCCACAGTGCTCGAGGACCCTCTGGCCATGTCCCCCTCCGTCCGGCTCACCTTGGGCTCCATTGCCTGGGCCTCTAGAGGCGTGGATTGAGCCACCCCTCAGACACCACTGTGGCTACGTCCGACTACTCTTGGCTTGGCACAGTCGTGGCCACCTCCACTTGCGATGCCGGGGCCCTCGACTTACAGTGCCGCGCCCACTACAGAGGGCACCATAAGCATAGGCAGTAGCTCCATCCGCTCCAATGTTGGCAGTGGAATCACCTCTGCCGTGGTCTACTCGGCGACCCCCGAGGTCACTTCTTCAGCCCCGGCACCAGCTTGACCCACCGAGGGCACAGGCGCCACCACGGGCAGTGCCTGATCAGCCGATGAGGCCGCAACATTGGCTCCGCTCCTGCCCAAAATAGGAGTGACGTCAGGCAATGACACCCGTTCTGCTGGAAGAGCAACACTCTTCTTGGGCGCCAGCGCCAAAGAATAGCCCCGTCGCAAGACTCTACAAGAGTTAAAAGGCATAAGGTCACACTGCAAAATAGAAAAATAGGAAAAACAGAGGAATCGGCAACTTACACTGGCGTAGTTGGGTGGTAGGAATGTTTTGGGGATGAACCCCTAGATTCTTGCTCCCACTCGTCCAGGTAGGACCATTTTGAGCCTACCCCCTACTCCCGGGTAGAGGGGCTCATCTCCCTTGCCTCGGAGGCCATGGCGGTAGGACCACCCCCCTCAATCAGCTCATGGGGCATGGCGGCAGATCTGCCTCCCCCATCCACTGATCCTTCAGCGACACCCTGGGTCTAGCGGTTGATCTGCCTGCTCCCACTGGGCCTAGGGATGGGCCGATGGGTTGGCTTGTCTCCACCGGCCTCATGGACCCACTTCCCCCCACATGGAACAGGAAGGGTCCCTGCGTGGGCAAATGGGTGCCTATCAGCGAATCCTCACCCTCCAGGACATCCCACTCCACATTGGCTACTACCTCGTCAAACTCCTCCTCCTTCTCCTCCTCATTGTCATCACTACCTGTCTCCTCTCCTCGCGTGCTTGCTGCTTCCATAGTATCTTTTTCCTCTTGAGCTCCCTCGTCTTCCTATCCCACTCGGCCGCGGTGCAGTTTGCTGTCACCATGATCTGATCCTTCGGCAGCAGAGCCGGGCTATCTCCAAAGACGAGTCTCTTCGGTGGGTCCCGCTATCCCAAGGTCAACATCAAGGGGTCAGGAATTCAAGAGTAAAGGAGGCATGGGAAAAGAGAACTTACAAAGTTGATGAACCCTAGTTCTGGCTGCATTGGGGATGCCCCGACACTGGATACACGAAATCAAGGACAACGCTGGTGTTGTCCTTCAAAGGCTCCATTGCCTCTTTGATGCATTGCGCCACTTTGTTGGGGGGAGCGCTTCATCGACAAGCGTCGTCCCTTCGAGCAATGCCCCAGGCACCATTAGGTATAGGGGCAGTGCACGGCTCATCAGTGGCGCCACCATCTACGTATGGTAGGCGCCGATGATCCCCGATCCCTTCACGCCCCTTTCCTTCAGAATTTAGAGGGCAGCGAGATGGTCCTTGATCCTCTTCTTGTCTTTGTTTAGGACACCCCACTTCCATAGCCCTAGGACCTCTTCAATGATGTGCCCAAAGAACACTGGCAAGGGGGCGACAACGTCGTCCTTGACGTAAAACCATTGCGAATGCCACCCCTTGTTGGAGGTCGATAGACGCATCGATGGGTATTCGTTCACCTGGTTGTTGCGGAGATGAATGCTGGCACATCCCACCGGCACGCTCAGCTCTTGCTTTCCAACCCACTTCTTTGATAGGTTAACGACGAAGAGATACCACCACAGGTCGAAGTGGGGATTAATCACTAGGAACCCCCCACACAAGACGATGAACGCCGCAATGTGTTGGACCCCATTGGGAGTAAGGTGCTACAACTGCACCTGGTAGTAGTCCAATATCCCCGAAGGAACTTGTGAGCAGGTATGGAGAATCCCCGCTTGTGGAAGTGAGCAAAGGATATGACATACCCTTCGGGCAGCGACGGCTTGTCCTCATCACCGGGTAGCCGCAACTCCTCGATGGTGGTCGGCGGGCGAAGGAGGCCACGGCGAACGAGGCCCTCCAGGCGCTGAGGGGTGATGTTGGATCTACACCATGGCTCCATTGAAATGATTGGGAGGGGGGTGGATGCGAGTTTAACGACAGTTGCGATGCGGATGCGAGCTTGACGGCGGCTGCGATGTGAGTGTAGGAGGCTTAGGCGATTGGCGGTAGAGGTTGTCGATGCAAAGGTGAGGAGGTAAAGTATGAAACCCTGGGGTGAACCCCTCGGTTTTATAGGGGCGATGGATGCGAGAAGAGCAACCGCTCGCTTAGGTCTCAGAGCCTGCCACGACACACCACCGCGTCACATCGTGGGATATGCGACCGCAATCCCTATCCTTTCCCACCAAAATCACGCCAAATGTTTTGGCTTCCCCAGGTAGACCAGGATTCTTTTCCCACAGAGGGGATATGGGTCAAAAAGCTTTTCTCTAGACTCCCTAGGCCCAGGAGTTCAAGGGCTAGCCCAATAGTCTCAACGGCTGTCCCAATGAGGGATGGGCCCACGAGCGGCTAGAACTCAGGCACACAAGCCTCAAGGGAACCTCGATGCGCAATCAAGTCCTAACAGGGCTAACCCGGGATGAATCCCCATGAATAGGATATCAGGGTTTCCTTAAAATTGTCCAGTTGACAAAAACCAAATCTCATAGCCATACCCGCGAAGGGTCTGAAATTACCCCCTAGGTGATTCTATCCGAATCACCCGGGGGCTCAGAGGCTACACCCGACGGGTGCGCTCGCGCGCACCCTCTAGCGAATTGAAATACCCCCGAGCGATTCTGCCCAAATCACCCAGAGGCTCGGGGGCAACACCCGATGGGTGCGCTCGTGCACACCCTCTAGCGAATCGATATACCCCCTAGGCGATTCTACCCAAATCACCAGGGGGGTCGGGGGCTACACCCGTCAGGTGTGCTCGCGCGCACCCTCTAGAGAGTCAAAATACCCCCCGGGCAATTCTATCTGAATCACCTAAGGGATCGGGGGCCACTGTCGGGGACCTAAATTAATAACCATCGAACGTTGACGCTTCCGGTCAGACAAGAACGCTACTACACTTCTTGCCCGAACGACGGAAGATTGGTTCCACCTCGCCCGACCCCCAAGGGCTAAGACTCCACCTCACCTGATGGCTGAGGGCTAGCTGTGCCTCACCCGATGTCCGGGCGAAGGCTCTGCCTCACCCGATGTCTGAGGGCAGACTCTACCTTGCCTGATGGCCGAGGGCAGGCTCCGCCTCGCCCGATGTCTAAGGGCATGCTTTGCCTCACCCAACGGCTAAGGGCTAGCTCTACCTCGCCTGACGTCTGAGGGTAGGCTTCGTCTTGCCTAACGGCTGAGGGCTGGCTCTGCCTCGCCTGATGTCTGAGGGTAGGCTCTACCTCACCCAATGACTGCACCCTGCTCCTTCATAAAGATGAGCACAGGGTACGACAGGACATTCAAGTCAACCATAGTACCGAGGGCCATGCCCTACATGCCTGCAGGAAGGTACTGTCAGGATACGACGAGACGGGTGCTTTAGGCCCTTTTTGACCTGACAGAGCCTGAACAGTGTTGTAGGCGCCGACTTTTGTCCCATAGTGTTGTAGGCACCGCCATCAGCCCTCGAACACATATACTAACACAAGCATACGACAACCACTATGATCCAAGACAGAACTCACATCATCTACAGTGACGGACGCATGGTCACTTCCCCGTGTACTCCCCGAAGGGTCATAGCTCGACTCTCTAACACGCCGCATCGTCCACCAGTGTAGGATGGGATGCACCCACTTGCTGAAGGAGGCCAGGGCATGGCCCTATAAGGATCAGCGAACACGCCATCCCTGACATGGTCTACCATGTTAGCAAGGCAGGCACAGGGGAAAAGGTAGACATGACTCCCTCGAAGGACCTTCTCTACCTTTGGTTTTTCCCTCTTTCTCCCATCTGTAACCCCTGCTCCCCCCTTGGTCTATAAAAGGGAGGGCATGGCACCCCACTAAAGGGACCGATCGTTTTTGATACGCAAGATGATGAATCAATTCGACACACAACACACAGCCAAGCGGCAACCGAGCTCTTGGTGTCCTTTACACCTTTCCATCAGAGACTTGTGACCTATCCCTCTCTTGACCGTTTGTACCCCCTACTATGAACCTTTTTTAGTACTAATAACATGAGCAACAACAAACTAGACGTAGGGACATTCTGCCCGAACCAGTATAAACCTTGTGTCCTTTAGTACACCATCCGAGCCTAACGTGCAACAATTATAAATTCACTAGCCGATATTTGTTCGAAACACCGACACCCCTTCACTGGGCATTTTTTGGGACGACCGGATGCGTAGGTTGTTTGTACCGGATGCGTCCGGTCGTTGCCTAACCGCCACGTGTCCCATTTAAACAAGCCGTTGCCGCCAACAGCTCTCTCTGACACGACGCATCGGACCCGCTGTTAGGAAATGACCAAACATGGAGATGCAGCGTCCGGTCAAGTCCAGAGAGCTCCTAGAGCTGCTCTAGGCCGACCGGGCATGTCCGATCGCATAGGACCGGACGCTCCCAGCGTCCAATCAATTATAGCGCTGAAACCCAAGAGTTGTTGAGTGATACCGGACGTGTCCTGTATGGCGACTGGACGTGTCTGGTCGCTGCGTTCGGTCGCTGTCTGCTATCCTACCGCGGGCTATGTCTCTTTGACTGGACATTGAACAGTAACTCCTCATCGTCCGGTCACACCACTGAGCTAGAGTCCAATCACTTTCACTTAGTCGCTCACCTCGGGTCCAAATATCGGACGCGTCTGGTAGCCACACCGGATGCGTCCGATGACTCCTGTCAGACTACCCAAAGTCTGGATAACATACCGAACACATTAGGTCACTCTGTGACCAGCGCTACTAACTCATTTTCTTCACCAACTTCTCCTTTGCAAATATGCTAACACCACCAAGTGCACACCACCATGTGTATGTGTGTTAGCTTTTTATAAACATTTTCTAAAGGATTAGCCACTCAACTTGCCACGTCACTCGATCCTAGCGATGATGCAAAGTTAGATCACTCAAGTGGCACGAGATGACCGATATGCAAACAAGTTTGCCCCTCTTGATAGTACGGCCATCTATCCTAAACTCGGTCATCAACTTCACTACACACCTATGACCTGCGAAATGAAATGCCCTAGGTTATACCTTTGCCTTGCGCATTCCATTCCATCTCCTCCAATGTCGATGCAACACATGCACCAACATGATCAACAATAATATGATCCACTTCATATCATCACATGATCATATTAGTTCATCGATCTTGACTTCACTTGCTTTTCACTGTTGCCTTCGTCCATCGGCGCCAAGTCTTGCTCAAGCTTCACCGCCACGCGGTCCATCGCTCCAAAGCCTCCAACTTGCCCTTCATGCTTACAACTGGTCCATCAAGCCAAGTCTTGTCTTGATCTTCTCCACCTTGATCACATGACTCAATGTCATGTCTCATTTGCAATGAGCTCCTTCATCATCACATGTATGAGCTTTGCAACATCTCCGAGCCATTTCAACCTTCATGGCATATGTTGCTCATATACATGTACCTGTGGACTAATCACCTGTGTATCTCACATAAACACAATTAGTCCACCTAGGGTTGTCACTCAATTACCAAAACCACACAAGGACCTTTCATAGCCTTAGACTTTGATTTTAAGCATGCTCTTGATTAAATATAAGCTCTTTCCAGTTTCAAAGAGGTCATGAGAATACATTTCATAATGTGTATAATGAAACTCATTGATGTTTGCTAAGCGTGTTTCCTCCCCTCGCCAGGGACGACGACGACGACGACGTTTCTCCTTCGGCCCTCGCCATCTAGTTTGCTAGGCGCGTCTCTGCCCCACTAAAGACTCCCATCCTCAAAGCGTCATCCCGACGTCAACCCCGTCGCTCTCTATCTTTGGTCACCATCTGCCGTAGCACGCGTCTGGCGGCAAAGTGTGCCTCTCGGGTCCCTAACGCCACCCTTCAAGCGCATAAGGTGCTTGTGTCCAAGTGGGAATCCACCGCCTCATGGTTGTCAGATACCCAGGTAGTGGTAAACTTCTAGCTGACTTTTCAGGGCCCGCTCGACTCCGCAAAAAGGGCCGTACTTCGACCTGGCGGGGTTCGAGTGTATGCTCGAGGAGGCTTGCTAGTCTCGTTGGCACCTGCCCAATTGGTTGCAAAACTTTTATGTAACGTAATTTAAGTTAAGTTTATTTGAGTCGCGTTGGCTTCCATCCTTCCACGGTAATCTATGGATTATTTGGGGATGTTGTAACCAGTTAAAACTCTGCTTCTGCTTAATGAAATACGTGTCACAAGAACATGCTCACGAAAAAAAGAAACTCATTGATGTTATTATTGTCTTTCTTAGAATTGGTCAAACTTATGATAGCTTGACTCTCAAGATGGATGGAGTATGACATTCGACGTTAGAAATAAGGGGAGAGAAAGAGTAATTAATTTTATATAATATCTATACAGGAACTAATAATAGAAAAATGCGTGATACGCAGGTGATAGAAGAGAGAAGAAAGATGACTGAAAAAATATTTTAAAGAAACTATCTATTAAAAATATAGTTGCTATGTAGAATATGTATTTGGTTGGAACTCTGGCGCACGGAATGGGGATCTGATATCTGCATGTTCTAAAGAGGCACGATCCAGACAATGACGGTGCAGGTAAAACTCGCTCACTTCGTACGGAGACAGGTTTATTTAGTCAAAACTACGAAGCCTATACCGTACCATTGACTTAATCCTTGCAGCAAACAGGCCACTAATATTTGATCATGCATCCATCACTTGAGACAGAACAAGAGATATCTTTGGCATGGGTAAGTACATTGCTATATGTCAACGGTCTCATACTATGTCTCATGCAATGCTATATAGGATTTTTGCTTACGTGAAGGAAAGAGAGAGGTGAGAGAGAAAGAGATCTAGGATTTTTGCTTACGTGAAGGAAAGAGAGAGGTGAGAGAGAAAGAGATCGTTTCGCGAAACAACTGCCTCATGAGCTAAGATTTAGGACTATGAGACAACTATTGTACCATTGTATGAGTTGTTGTTGCTATGCAACTCACAAGTTTAATTTTATTTTATACATAAATTAAGAAATTATAAGTTACCACGAGACAACTTTAAAAATAATCATTGTATATGTTGTTCATTAAGTCATTTTAAGATTACGCGGCACTATATGAAACCACCTACGAGACAACAACCATGTACTTGAAGATGCCATAAAAAATCATAAGCATACGAAATATCTCTTAACACGATAATAGAAAAGACACACCCTGGAAATAAATGAAATGCTATCATTACAAGTTGGTATTCAGAAGCATCGTCCTGTATTTTTTTTCTTCAAAGATCAACATCGTCCTGTATCTGAATTGCCTGTCCGATCCAGTGTCTGACACGGCCGGATTAGCAGCACAACGTGCCCAACACAGCTCGCTTCTGGGGTACGGTTTTTAGCTCCATACATATGCTGTGTACAATGTACGCCAGTACGTGCAATCGTGCATGCATGGACAGTCGTTGAATATAGAAACCCATGCTTTCAAATAAAAAACACGGATAGTACTTCCATGATGCCGCTCAAGCGAATACACGAGTGATCAAATGTGATAAACCAAGGAATATCGAAATTGTAATCTTTAATCCGTGGAAACAAGGTTCCATCCTCCTCCTTTACAGCCCTTTCAAGGGGCTATTTATATACGTCCTTAGACTTTTTGTGGACAGGCATATTCCGCTTTATCTTAGGCATCGGTGCCAAATTTGGGTAGCGCCTTCCCAGGCTGCCACCGGCTTCTGCCTCGCCGCCTGGTCCCCGCACTGCGGTCTCCTTTCTGGACTTCTGGGCCCAGCCGGGTAGAAGTTGTCAGCGCTTTGTGCCCCGGTGACGCGAAACCTGCAAACATAGGCCCCTGTTTGGAGCAGCGTTTGCTTAGCTTCTGAGTCCAATAAGCAAATAATCCCCCACAAACGCCCTTTGATCTGGGCCCGATCGCGAACGCGCTTCCGCGATTTCCGGTCGCCCGCAACGCGTTTCTCTCCATGCCCCTCCTCCCTCCCGACCCCGAGCGGCCCCGTCATCCCGTGCCCGTGCCCAATACCAATCCTCCCGAGCGCTCTCTCTCCCTCTCGACGCTCGCTCTTCTCCATCGCCGCCGCCGCCTCTCTCCAGCCCGGCCGCGGCCTCCCCTGGGGCAGATCCGCCGTCGGCGGTGCCGGATCTGGCGTCCCCGGCGACGGCCTCCCTAGTGCCAGGCGGATCTGAGGCCAGCGGCGGTTTCCTCCCCAGTGCCGGGCGGATCCGAGGCCAGCGCCGGCTTCCTCTCCAGCGCCGGGCGGATCCGAGGCCAGCTCGCTTCCTCCCCAACGCCTCCCTCTGAGCTCCAGCCGGCGCCAGAGGTCGACACTACCGGCCCACGATGCCCGCCAGCAGCTCCGCCCGCGGATCCGCCAGCTCGCTTCTCCGCCTACCGCCCGCAGCTCCGCCGCCCCACCCGCCCGCAGCTCAGCCAGCCGCCGGAGCTCCTCCCCCTCTCGGAGCCCGCAGCCGTAGCTTCTCTCCCACGAAGAAGGACCTAGACGTAAATAAAAATTTTTATTTGGGTCTAGTTGTAAGTCTATAGACTCATAGGAATAATAGTAAACAGTGCTACATAGCTTGAGAAAAGTCAGGGTTCCTAGTGCAAAATGTTCATCCCAAAATAATCGAGCCAGCCAAACGCTCAGCTTAGATTTTACGTATCGCGACTTATCAGATAATCTTACTAAGCTTATAAGCGAGAATCAGATGAGCTGAACAGACAGGGCCACAGTTACTTACATAAACAGGGATCAGATCGCGTCTTTCTTTTCGACCCATCGTGGATCGCTCGGAAATGTCAGATTCGGTAACGGCTTCCTTCCGTTGCTCTGCCATCGCGGAGTAACCACCGGGCACCATTTCGCCATGTGAAAGGACCACCATGGCTGCCGACCTGTGCCCAATCAATGCTCAATGCTCAATGCCGAGGTGCCATTTGGTAGCGAGCCGTGCTGGCTATTTCTCATATAGCGTCGCTAGGCGGGATGCTGTTTTCGTTCAAGCGGAATGTTAAACGCCGGGCTTTAGTTGCCTTCCAGCAGTAGCGCAAGGCGAAATGGCAACACAAGTTGCTAATGATAAAGCCGGACGACGAAGGACCGCGTGGGGTTCCAAGGATTCGACCCTGCCCCCAACACATGGATAAGCCATTGAAAACGTGTGGAATGTAATCTCTTGTAGTGCTCATGCACATGAAATTTATCATTCGTATACCTTTTTAAGAAACGATAAAGGATTTTACATATCAAATTTGCGACATCTTACATTTTTAAATGCATTATGTCTATGCCTAGTTTCAAAAAATTTCGAGCAGTTGAAATTCATTTTTTTATTAGTGTTCATATTTTCACTATATCTTCCCCTAAACATCTATAACATGGCAAGAAAAAACCATGCTCGCACAAGGTTGAACTAGTGCATTTAAAAGAAAAAAAAGTCTCATTATCTAAAAAGGGGAAAAGGGTCTCCATTTCTCTTTGTTCTAGTGACACGCATTGTTACCTATGATCTGTTGATGCGACAAAGTTTCACTAAATACAAAAATAAGCATGATACATTGAAAGTTCTAGAGATACAGTTGTGCCTCAAAGACCACATAATCCAATTTTAGATGAAGACAAAAGATGGAATCATCCTTCATCTAGGTACTTCTTTGGAACGCGTTCCTTTTTTCTATCCTCAAATTCCAAGCCACCACTCAAAATTACTTCCCTCATCTTTGGAGGGCTTGCTCGAGTGGAATATAGAGCAACTACATGTGTTTTCTATAATTAACTTGCTAAACTAATAAATTTAGCGAGTTAACAAAATAAGTAGCAACCTCAATTTATTTTCCTCTCCGATAGTTTCCTATATATTCACTTCCTAAACGATTTTACATTATAAACTCTAAACTATTTCGAACCAACCAAATCTCTATTAATAGTTTCTTTGTCTCTTACCATTTTCTCACCTGAAACCCTTTATTTTCTTAATTTACTCATGCGTCCAATTTACTCCGATCTTCCAAGAAAAACACTTGAATGGAGAGCGAATACAAAGTTCCTATCAAACGTGGAAACTTACGAGTTGGAGGGGAGATTTATCAAGTTCTTACTTTTAAAGAGTTGTTTTACCAAACTATTGGAAGGATATTTTTTCTCTTTTTACCAAAATATTCAAATAGGGAGTTCATTTAGGAAATTTCTGGAGTTGCTCTAAATACAAGGAAGGACAAGGTGAGTCTCCTTTTGTCACTTCAATTTCCACACGAAGATTCCATTTTTACTGTATTTTTGGCTTATATTTTATATTTGTTTTCACATAGGATCCTTTTAAACTTTTATATACTTTTTGAAAACTATTGGACCTTTTTGCTTCAATTTTTTAAAGTGGGAGATGTGGTCTTTTTATTCTTAATTGTCGAATTCATCAATAGAAAGCATGAATACCTTGTCGCATTTGTTTAATAACTGCATTTCGAATATGGTTTATCTGTTTAAGAAAAGTTTAAAATGGAAAAGGTAAAAACAAAAGATAGAAATAGGCATCCATGCAATGCCATAATTAGGACATGTTTGTTCGCTCATAGCTTATATATAATTCAGATTGTATAAGCTCAAGTGGTTAACACAACTATAAGCATATATAATGCAGGTCATATATATAATCCATGCTGCTCTGAACCTATTATAGCCCCAGCTTATATAATTTATACTCCCTCCGTTCTAAATTATAAGTCGCTTTGACTTTTTTGATTCATCTATTTTGCTATATATCTAGACATATTATTATATCTAGATGCATAGAAAAATAGATGTACCAAAGTCAAATCGACTTACAATTTGGAATGGAGGGAGTAGCGTTTAAGTTTGATTTTAGGAGATAAAAATAAGGTCTAATCAGTATGCTCTAAGGGCTTATTTCAACTTTATATATCACACTTATATAAGTTAAGACCCTATTTAGATACAGAGTATTTTTTTGTATACTATGGTTTTGTATAATATTTTGGTTTTAAAAAATGGTTACTCCATTTGGTTTAGTTTATAAGGTATTTTACATACATCAAGAGCCAAACTTTAGGCTATTTGACCAATAATGTAGCTAACAACTTTTGACTATTGTAATACAAACTTGATACTATTATATTTCTAATCAAATGTACTATTTAATAATCATAAGTCTATAACCATAAACAATAGAATATGGCATGCATGAATGGTTAAAATGTAATTGGGAGACCATAACATATTAAACTAAGAGCATCTCCACGAGTTTCTAAAATCCGCTCCCGGTCTTAATTTTTTAGCAAGATTGAAAAAATTGCTATGCAACAATTCCCTATATCAACTCCCAATTTTTCTACACTTGGAAAATCGACCTGATCGTGCAGATATTTCCGTGTGTGTATCCATCAGCCAATTTAAAGCTGGAAAGGTGTGGGAGAGTTCCTAATGCAAATATACAAGAGAGAAAGAAAATATAAAAATGGTTAAGATGATTTAGAAATACTCTAGGATTTCTAATGTAAAATTGTCTACTATATTTTAGGATTGAGGTTTTGGAAACTATTGGAGAAGCCCAACAAATATACTCCCAACTTTTTTTAGCCACTTGAAAAAGTCGTTAATTTACCAAATGTCTTTTTAGGGACTATTGGAGATGCTCTAAGTCAACTGTTGGAGAAACCCAACAAATATACTCCCAACTTTTTTAGCCACTTGGAAAACTCATCAATTTACCAAATGTCTTTTTAGGAACTATTGGAGATGATTTAAGTCTTATAAACCAGATTGGAGGCATTTACATACAATGGATCTTGTAGTTTCTAAACCACAATTTTGTTCAAAATTATAGGTTTTTCTAGAGTTTACTAGTTATCACGGATCTTGTACTCATCAATTTACCAAATGTCTTTTTAGGAACTATTGGAGATGCTCTAAGTCTTATAAACCAGATTGGAGGCATTTACACACAATGGATCTTGTAGTTTCTAAACCATAGTTTTGTGCATTTACATATAATAGATCTTGTAGTTTCTAAACCATAGTTTTGTCAAAATTATAGTTTTTTTTCTAGAGTTTACAAGTTATCACAAATCTTGTAGTTTCTAAACCATAGTTTTGTAAGAATTATAGTTTTTTTCTAGAGTTTACTAGTTATCATCTCTTTTTTTAGACTACATAGTACAACCTCGAGACGAGATTGCCTACCATTAAAAGCACAAAGTCGTTAAATCCTAACATATTCATTCCCACGGAGAGTCAGACCTGTAACCATTAGGCTACATGCCCTTTGGCAGTCAGAGCATCTCTAAGAATTCCCAACAATTTCTTTCCAAAACTATGGTGTTTTTCAACTTGCTAAAAAGTATTAGGAGGAATAAATAAGATCATCACCAACAGTTTCTAATAATTCACTCCTAAAATATAGAAGACAATTTTACATCAGGAATCCTATACTATATCTAAATTATACTAACCACTTTTATATATTCTTTCTATCGGGTTCATAAACCCGGGGTCCCTTAGGGACCGGCTTCCGCGCCAAGGCTCGGCCCAAGAGTCTAAATACAATAGGCCAGAAGGACGGCCCAGTCGTCGACCGGAAGGTCTAGACCGAAAGGAGCGGCGCCCGCTTGTCGACCCCTTGGGCCCACCACTCCGATCGGAGCACTCGCTTCGGCCTCCAGTCGCCTCCGGACGCCCTCTCTGATCGGAAGGCCTGGCCCAAAGCGCTACTTCCGACTCCAACCCCGTGTCCCTCCGACCGGGGCTCGTAGGAACCCTGCTCACCACTCTTCTCCGACCGGCGCACTCAGAGCCGACTGGAGCCATCCGACTAGGGACGCCCGTTCGGTAGGAACCAGAAGACGTACAGAGAAAGGCAAGGCAAGGCTCACAAGTCAAAACCACCGTACCAGGGACCATACCCTGCACAGAATAGTACTCTGTAGCCACCCTAACACAAACAGTATTGTAGGCGCCGACATCTCCCTCTAAAGTATTATAGGGGCCGCTAAAACTACCATACGATAAGCCCCCCCCCCCCCGCGTGTCTCTAGACATCGATAGCGGTATGGGCACCTGAATTTACCTTACCGGGTGAACATAGTGAGACTCCTCACATGACTCTAGGCATCAAACAGTATTTGCAGGTACCAACATCCACCATCCCTAAAAAGGCAGCACGATCTCCTGTGTGCATCTGACATTCTACAGTGACAGCAACAGTGTTGTAGGCGCCTACCACTATCTTGTACCCACCGGTGTGGGCAACAAGGCTCGGTAGGTGTGGGCAACAAGGCTCGGCAGCATACGTACCCTCACCCTCTCACTTATAAAGCCGCCCCTTCATCTATAAAAGGGGGTGCACTTCCTCCAACAAAGGGAGACCGATTCTAGTAGGCCAAAGTTCCTTAGATCGATAGCTCACAACCATAGAATCACTAGGTTCAGACTTCAAGCATTTGCTTGAACACTTAGCTCATAGCAAAGTTCCTGTCACTCTTGGCCCTTCCGACCGCAGCCGACCGGACCTCTTGCACACCCCATCTTTCTCCTTCTTGTTTGTAACCCCACTGCAAACTTCGAGCACTTAGGCTCAGGAATAAAGTCACCGACCGACCTCGACTGGACGTAGGGCATATTGCCCGAACCAGTATAAATCCTATGTCATTGAGTGCTAGGCCACCTCCGATCACAACATACAGCAAAACTACAAATATTCACTAGTTGGTCACTTTCTGCACCGATAGTTGGCACCGTCCGTGGGGAAGACGCTGTACGTTCAACACTTTTTGGTCATTGGATGGCCCACTTTTCCACCACCCTTGCCGTGGCGGGCTCGGGCAATATGATTCGCTTCGGCTCGCTAGAGTTTTCCGCACTCTCACCCGCTAGGATGTGGGTTCCACCCATCTTTGAGCCATCCCAGGCCTTCCTCTTCGGAAGCCTAGACTTTGTCGCCGACTGACTCAGCGTACTACACCTCCACGAGGAGGCTCGCGACCCAACACCCATCAGAGGGACGTCCTCCATTGACTTCGAGACGTGCAACTTCGACGACGCGGCATCTACGCTTCTTTCCAAGCAAACTCTCTGCTTAAACCCCACTGTGAGTAATATACACGCTGTTATTTACTTACTATTCTTTATCTTCCGCCGATTACCCGGTAGAACCCTGTTGTCCCCAATGCAACCATCGTACGACTGGTTCCCCTATGGCCTCGCGTCTTCCATGGACGCATACGCCCGGGGGCTCCGAAGAATGCCTACGCCGCCCCCTCTCGCATCCGAATTCGTGGGAATGGCGAGCTATGCTCCCACCTGTTTCCTCGACCTCATGGATGACGATGGCGAGAGTGATGGCTCCAACATCGGCGACATGGCACCTAGCCACCGTCCATCCTGGGAGTGCACCATGGCGGACCCTCTGGGACACCCACCGGTGAAAGCGGAGTCCTCATGGACTCACACCTCTCTGGGCCCTCACGCGAAGACACCTGAGCTCACACTTGAGCATGGGGATGAACTACGACAATGGCGGCTGCATCAGCCACCAACTACGCCGGCATGCCCGACGCACCACACTGCGCCCCGCGTGCATAGACCGGCGAGCGACACCCGGGGGCACACCCGTCAGGTCCAACACAACACCATGGATAGGGGGAATGATCCCCCGCACTTCGCTCGGGTGAACCAGAACATCGCCGCCACGGTAATGCTTCTGCGTGGCCTGTCCAAACCGAACGACCCTAATGAACAGGCGATCCACCGGAACCTCCGGGCACTAGTGGAGACCGCCACCGATCAACAAGTGGAGTGCTCCATATCGCGATGCCGACTCGCGACCTCGCTCCCCGTCCAGGGAATAGGGACGCAGCAGATGGGGCACTACACCCTATCACCACAACAACCATAGAGTGTGGCCTAGGAAGCCGCAATGGCACCTCACCTCGACTTGACGACCGCTCCATGCCGACCGCCTATCCACGCGTGGCTTGGGCCAAACCGAGATACGCGCAGCGTCGACCAGAGTCCCAGCCCTAACAGCTTGGGACCACAGACCTTTGTCCAACACCTCCAGCAAGCGTTGTTCCCACCGCGCTTCAACGGAGGCCACGGCAAAGGTAAGGCCAAGCGCTAGGATCAAGACGAGGGCCCCTCCATGTAGAGGGGGAAAAAGAATAGAAAGGATCACCGCCGACCGGCCAACTCTGCGTTGGTTGCCGTGGCGAATCACGTGGGCACTCAGCCCTAGCATGACCCTTTGGACCACTTTTACGAGCTCATGGAGAGCCCGTGCACCAACCATGACTATCCCATCAATCATCTCTACAAGGACTACCAGCTCCTCAAGCGCCTGCTGAGGTAGACTGGCATGCCAAGGAAAGAAAAAGGTGAAGAGGCAGCAACCGAAGAAGGGGGCGCAGCGGGCAAGGATCCAGACGACTGAAGGATGAAGTGATCTGACCGGACGCCTACCAACTGAAGGACAATAATGATGACGCTCTCTCTAAGCACCTTGGAATAGCTATGTCATTTTTTCTTTTCCTAAGTTTCAGTCTTACCTTTGTTTACTTAGCAAACGCTCCTATAAAAGCACCCCGACTCGAACACTTTTGGGCTTAGGGCGCTCAGGGGCTCCACTACGGGGCTCTACTACCCCTCTGTTTTGTTTTTACTTTGAGTACTCTTTTACTTTTATATGGAGAGACTCCTTCCTACACGAACAAAAGGGCAGTTCGTTCCTTTGATTTACCTTATGTAGCTTTGCTTTGAAATATTCTGACTGATCGCACCCTGCCTTTTCCTACGGTTACGAGTGGTCGAGCCTCGTGGGCCATGCCCTAGGCTCACAAGGTTGCAGCCTACGGGACAAACAGGCAGGTACGAGAAAGAAAGAAATAAAAAACAAAATTATGCTAAGGGAAAACTAAGGAACAAAAGGCAACTCCATCACAAAAACAAAAACCAACTGCAGTCATTAAAACACACACGAACGTTTTACACAGGGGATCCCCCATAAACTTAAACTTTTTACATTTACTAACTACTTATATTTTGCAAGCTATTGGACTAGCTCAGCGGCATCTGCTGACGGCGTGACCGACGAAGGCGTAGGCTGCTCACTCCCTGGCAGCACGATGTTCGGCTCAATCGGGGCCGAGGCAACGTCCCCCCCCCAAACTAGGCTCCATGCTATCCGTAGGATCAGAAGTGTCCTCCCCACGCATGCTTCGGGCCATGTCTTCACGGTGAACGTCCATCACCCACTCGGTGGAGACTTCCTCCGACACCGACCGCGCGTGTGGCAGCAAGCTTTCCTCGATCGACTGGATGTCCTCCATGCTCAGTCCTTCAGCATACCCGCTGCAAATAGTGGTGAAGTCTAGATTTGGGTGGTGCGTCGCCACTGAGGTCAGCACCCCCGATGCCCTGTAAAATAGCCCGCTCCTGACAAGGTCCTTGACTGCGTCTGGGACCACTGCTAGCTAGACCGCGGGCGCGCTGGTACTTGACGCTGACCCAAAGACTTCCGAGATGACGAGCTAGGCAACGCTACAGATCTGGTCAAGGTCCCCCTCGAGAGCACACCACTCTTCATGGGCCTTGGCTAGCTCCTCCGCATTCTGGCTGACGGTCGCCTTAGTCGTCTCTAGGTCCTGCTCTAGCGTCTTCACCGTTTCACCCAACTCTGAAAGAAGGGCAACAAGCTTAGAAACAGGCTGAGGAAACCAACGCAACGACAAACAAAAAAAAGAGGTACGTACCAACACAGGAGTTCTCAAGGGCAGAGAATTCCTCCGCCTGTCGAGCCACCCGCGCACACAGCCGGGCGTTTGCCTCCTTCGTCTCCATCACCTAGCCTCGGAGCACGAGCACCTCCTAGTCCACCTTCGACCGAGCCCTTTGCGGCACCTCCAGGGCCTTCCTTGCTGACTCCAGGGTGACCCGCTCTGATGCCAAAGCACTCCGCTCCGGCTCAAGGGCCACCAAGGCCTCTTGAAGCACTGCCTCGGTGCTCGCTAGGGATGCCCACAACCCCGCCTCAGTCTCCGCCTGGCTAGCTTTCGTCGCCTAAAGCCCTTGCTCGGTGGCAGTCGCCTGCTCCGCTGCATGCTGCCCCTCCACCCATGCCGCGGCCGCCTCGGTCGCTCGGTCCTAGGACTCACGGCGAGTGGACTCTACCCGATGCTTGAGCTCAACCATCCGGGCGTATTCCACCCGGAGGAAGTAAGACTTGCAAGACGACATCTTCCTTATATCCTATGAAAAACAAGCATGCTAAAAACAACCGATGAAAGATTCAAAGGGTAAGGACAAGTACCAGAAACTCACCTCTATGGCGAGCTATAGGTCACCCTCAACCAACTGTCGAGCGAACTAAGCCTGCTTCTAGGTGCTTTCAAGCTTTGTGGACAGCTTGGTGAGCTCGGACACCGCGGCAAGCCCTTGCCCCCCAAAAATGTCCTAGAGCTGACGCTCCTAGGAATCCTAGAGGATGAACCATGCCTTCGATAAGTCCTCTGGGCAGGGTCACTCTAGGTCACCCTCTAGTGAATCGCCAAAGGGCCCAGCCTCCAACTAGACCACCGCCAGCTCCCGCGACAACACCGCCAGCTCCCGCGGCGACACCGGTGGCTCCGCCGTGACATCTGCCTCATCATCAGATAGGATGTCCACCACCTCATTCGCATGGAACGCCGCCAGGTGTCCCAACTCTGTCCTGGCCGTACTTACCTCTAGTGCCTTCGGCTTCGACGGCAAGGATAAACCGTACGGCCCTCCACCCGGCGAGATAGGAAGCTCGCCCTCCCTCGTCTCTTCCACCATGACTGGCGGAGGAGGGGCCGCAAGAGTTACCTCCGACGCAACCCCCACCATCGGCACTAGGATCGCCGCCAACACCGATGGCGCTGCTACCGCCTTATCAACAGCCGACCCAGGAGGCACCACCCCCAAAAGGGAAGGCTTTGTCGTCGCCACCCTGCTGCCCCATTCGCTCGCCACAGCACGCTACAGGGTGGGCCTCCAAATCTCCTACATGGGGGTTGGAGCAACGCTCAACCCCGGCATCCCCCGACCGCTAACAGAAAGTGTGGGTAAGTCACCCTCCAAAAAGACTCGACTAGCAAAAGATCGAAGAGCAACAAAGGAAAACATACCGGGAGGTGAGCGGCACGACCCTAAAGGCAGGCTCCGATGATAATGGACCTATGGGATGAGGGCCGCTCCCAGGCTGCGACCCGTGCCCCCTCACTTCAGACGGGGGCAGGGTCATCCTGACCGGCTCTTGCTTGGCCTATGGGTCACTATGACCTCTGACTCAGGACCCCCCGAGTGGAGCAGTAGGTGGAGCATTCTCTAACTGTAAGTCACGTGTCGCTCAGGCGCCAGTCTGCCCCTCAGATCGCCCGGACTGCTCGACCGCACCCACGGCAGGCAGGGCCTCCTCCAGCTATGAGTCAGGCGTTGGCACCAGTCCCGTCAATGCACAAGCGCCAGTCTGCTCCTCAGGCCGCCCGGCTTGATCAGCCGCATTCGCCACGGGCGACGATGGGACCGGTGACACCACCAAGGGGCGCGGTGACCGTGTCCGCTTCGCCGCTCGTCCATCGATGGTGTCCGCACTTGCTGCGCGCTTCCTCAATGCAAGAACCTCTGCACACCATGTGGCCTCCTGCTCCTTACTAGCTAACGTTGCTGCAGGGTCGCGACGCTCTGCCGAGGTCACAGCGACCCCTTAACTCTCCTCCTCATTGGAGAAGACCACGTCATCAAAATCCGTAGGATCATCCGACACGAGTTCCGACTCGACGTCGCTCCTACGTTCCCTGGCCCTCACATGCTGGGTGACCTCCTTCTTCTCTTCCTTCTGATGAACCTCCCTAGTTCTCTTCTTCTTCTAGGCATCTGTCGCCTCCTTCTGGGTAGCTGCCGGGCCCTACCCTCCGGTCCCTTAGGAAGGTGCGGTCGGGACTTGTACCTTTCAAGCCCCTATGGAATGGATGGCCTAGGATCAAGAAACAAGAAAAGCAGAGGAAGAAACACGAATAAAATAAGGGATCATACCAGGTTGGACACGATCGAGGCATTAAACGGTATGGGTTTCCCCACAACCGTATCCTTGGGCCTCAGCTGCAGCACCCGGCCAAGGTGACTCTAGACCTCGTTGTCTGGCAGGTCCTTCGGTGACGCATAGTCTGGGTCCGACCGACCACCATACATCCACATCGTCCGCATCCTCTCCGCCAACGGTGCAACCCGCCGGCAGAAGAGGGTGTGGAACACCCGCACCCCATCAAGGCCAAGCCTTACGAGCTTCTGTAGCTCCTCCTCGATTACCTCCACCTTGTGCCTCTCTATGTGGGCGCAACCCCATGACCAACTTTTCTACTTCACCAGCCTCCCACCAGTGAACGCTAGAAACGGCACCTCCATCGGATTTTGGATGTAAAACCACTCCCCATGCCATCCCTAGTTGGAGTCACATGTGGTGTACATGAGATACAAACCTCCCACGCTCAGCTTCCTCTGCAGGGTGAACCCCCCCCTGGTGTAGTCTCAGCCAAATTCTCCGCCGTCATAGCTCTCCTAGAGAAGAAAAGCCAGAAGAGATCCACGTGCGGCTCCATCCCAAGGAAAGCCTCGTAGACGGTGACAAAACCAGCGATGTGTAGCACCCCCATCGGATTGAGGTGCTATAGCTCCAGACCCCACTCGTTGAGGAGCTCACACAGGAACTAGTGTGCAGGGTATCCTAATCCGTGCTCATGAAAGGTAAGGAAATAAACCACCTCATCAGGACGAGGTTGCGGGAACTCCTCCCTCCTGGGGACCCTCCAGCGCGCCACCTCCTACGGCGATAGAAACCCCTTCATGATGAAAGCCTCTAGCACCGACGTCCTCATGGTGGACGACCGCTAGTCTGACATTTCGGTGAGTTCCTCTCTTCTCCCTCGCTCTCTCCCCTTTCTTCCCTAGAAACCTCCGTGGCTCTCAGGAACACTCACAGCAAAAAAGGAAGAGAGAAGGCGGCGGCGGATGAAGAACAGGCAAAAGAACAGAACGAAAACCCTCTCCCTTCTCCTACTTAAGGAAAAGGGAACAGTGATTAGGGAAGGACATGCTGATCGGGGAAGCCGGAACGACGGAGCGAGAATTTCTCCCTTTTCCATTTACTGTAGATAAAACATGCCCTGATCGATGAGACGTGCTCTGCCTGATGGAACGGCTCATGATCAGAAGGGATGTGACCTGGCCATGGCCCACCACTACCGCATGATCAACCACTACCACACGACGGGCACATGAACTAAAGCGCCACCGCACGCGGGCGACTCCCCACTTCCCCAGGATAGACCTAGGGAGACCAAAAATGAAATCTCTATCAAGAAACCATCCGACCCCCCTGAGTCGATCGAATCACTAAGGATAGACACCAAGAGACAGGTAAGGAAGCAAAGGGGCGCCCCATGTAGGCCATGCCGACTCCGTCACGAACGACGAGCACGGGTCTCGGTCGGACATTTTTCGACTGAAGCTCTCCGAACCCCGTCACTCATGTCATCAAGGTGAGCATGTGTTCATTAAATACAAAAACTGTTCACACAAGGGCTCACCCACGATTGACGAGCGCAGGTCCCGGTCGGACATTTCTGACTGAAGCTCTCTGAACCCCGTCACTTAAGCCATCAAGGTGAGCAGTACCAAACCCCTCTATTTCCTTATAAATCATTTCATACATCCATATGCGCATCTCATTCCATACGCCTGCGCCTCCTAGATGATTCGGGCCCTGAACCGCCCAGGGACTCGAGAACTAAGCATCGCACGTGCAACAAAATGCATCAGAACGCTCCGTGTTGTGTCATGAAGCGGTGGTTGCCTCATTCGACATGAGTAACCAACAGAGCCAGGGGAGAAAAACATAGATGAGCACCGTGCGGCCCTCGCCCGGTCCGACAGACTAGGTCATCTCAACCTTCTCATTCGATTCTAAACCTCTCGCTAGGCCCATAGAATCTCCATCGAGGGGAGGCCGTTAGGCCACCTAGGTCGGTCTCCGGAACGACCTAGGCATCTACCAAGTTATAGGTAAAGGAGTAGTGGAATGTCACAAGAGGGCTATGCTGACCCTATCATGAACGATGGACCTGGATTTTGCTCGATCACACCTGTTAGCGAACTCACCAAGCTAGTCTTCAAGCCCGAGCAATCGGGACAAGCGACGAAACTCAGCCCCTCCAGTTGTGAGGAATCGGATGGGGTAACACACACAACTCACATCGACCCCCACGAAGGCCTGACAGGGCATGGGGGCTCAAGACAAATGCCAAGGAAGCGACCTCAAACTCGCTAGATCCATGACTTCGACTCGCCCGGTCCCACGGTGCGCACCGACGCTAGGATCCACGAGCATCGCCTCGTTTGATCTTTAACTAACTAACTACGCTTCATATGTGCTCCAAAAACCCTAGGACCGCGACCTTGAACTCATGTCGATAGGATCTATGACATCCGGCTACGCTTGGGACCGCGACTCCAAACTCACGTAACAGCTTCACTTCCGACTACGCTCCAAAAAATCTAGGGACCGCGACTCTAAACTCGTGTAACGGCTTCACTTCCGACTGTGCTCTAAAAATCTAGGGACCGCGACTTCGAACTCGTGTGAAAACTAACTAAACTAACTACCTCAGCTGCCTAGGCTGCGCCGAGGCTATGATCCATGACTCTGACCCGCTCGGTCCCACAGCGCGCACCGACGCTAGGACCCACAGTCTCGGTCTTGTTCGACCCCTAAACTAACTATTTAGAAACCACGACATGCATCGACGCTAGGGTTTGTCCAAACTAACTCCCTCACCCGATCCCACGGCGAGCATCGACGCCAGGATCAATGAGCTCTCTCACGACCAAACTAACTCCCTCACTCGATCCCATGGCGTGCATCGACACCAGGATCAGTGAGCTCTGTCTCATCCAAAACTAACTGCCTCACCTGATCCCACGGCATGCATCAATGCTAGGACCAGTGAGCTCTGTCTCGTCTGAAACTAACTGCCTCACCCGATCCCATGGCACGCATCGACGCCAGGATTAGTGACCTCTATCTCATTCGAAACAAACTACCTCACCCTGATCCCACGGCGCGCATCGACGCTAGGACCAGTGAGCTCTATCTCGTCCAAAACTAACTGCCTCACCCGATCCCAAGGCACGCATCGACGCTAGGATCAGTGAGCTCTGTCTTATCCAAAACTAACTGCCTCGCTCGATCCCATGGTGTGCATCGACGTCAGGATCAGTGAGCTCTGTCTCATCCAAAACCCTTGACTAACTCCCTCGCTTGATCCCACGACACGCATCGACGCCGAGATCCATAAGCTCCCTCTCACCCAATCTCTCAAAACAAACTAAAAAACTGCCTCGGCTGCACAACGACGCCTCGGGCGACAAAATTTCATCTCAGACTAAAAACATGCACACACGCCCACCAGAACAACACCCCCAGACGGTTCTGCCTAAACCGCCCGGAGGCTCGAGGGCTACACCCGCGGGTGCGCTCGTGCGCACCTGTCGGCAACACAAAAATCCCCCGAACGATTCGATCCGAATCGCCCGGGGGCTCAGGGGCTTCTATTGAGTTCATAAACCCAGGGTTCCTCGGGGACCGGCTTCCATGCCAAGGCTTAGCCCAAGAGTCTAAATGCAATAGGCTGGAAGGACGGCCCAGTCACCGACCGGAAGGTCTGGATCAAAAGGAGCGGCGCCCGCTCATCGACCCCTTGGGCCCACTACTCCGATTGGAGCACTCACTTCGGCCTCCAACCGCCTTCGGACGCCCTCTCCGATCAAAAGGCCTAGCCCAAAGCGCTACTTCCGACTTCGACCCCACGTCCCTCCGACCGGGGCTCGTAGGAACCCTGCTCACCGCTCTTCTCCGATCGGCGCACTTAGAGCCGACTAGAGCCATCCGACCAGGGACGCCCGTTCGGTAGAAACCAGAAGACGTGCAGAGAAAGGCAAGGCAAGGCTCATAAGTCAAAACCACCGTACCAGGGACCATACCCTACACGGAACAGTACTCTACAGCCACCCTGACACAAACAGTATTGTAGGCGCCGACATCTCCCTCTACAGTATTGTAGGGGCCGCTAAAACCCCCATATGGTAAGGTCGCCCGCGTGTCTTTGGACATCGATAGCGGTATGGGCACCCGAATTTACCGTATTGGGTGAACATAGCGAGACTCCTCACATGACTCTAGGCATCAAATAGTATTTGCAGGTACCGACATCCACCATCCCTGAAAAAGGCAGCACGACCTCCCGTGTGCATCTGACATTCTACAGTGACAACAACAGTGTTGTAGGCGCCTACCACTATTTTGTACCCACCGGTGTGGGCAACAAGGCTCGGTAGACGTGGGCAACAAGGCTCGGCAGCATACGTACCCTCACCCTCTTACTTGTAAAGCTGCCCCTTCATCTATAAAAGGGGGTGCGCTTCTTCCAACAAAGGGAGACCGATTCCAGTAGGCCAGAGTTCCTTAGATCGATAGCTCACAACCACAGAATCACTAGGTTCAGACTTCAAGCATCCGCTTGAACACTTAGCTCATAGCGAAGTTCCTGTCACTCTCGGCCCTTCCAACCGGAGCCGACCAGACCTCTTGCACACCCCATCTTTCTCCTTCTCGTTTGTAACCCCACTGCAAACTTCGAGCACCTGGGCTCAGGAATAAAGTCACCGACCGACCCCGATTGGACGTAGGACACGTTGCTCAAACCAGTATAAATCATGTGTCATTGAGTGCTAGGCCACCTCCGATCACAACTACAAATATTCACTAGTTGGTCACTTTCTGCACCGACACTTTCTTTCTTGTACATTTGCACCAAAAACTCTTTTTTACTTTTTTTATTCTTTCACCGCCCTTCCGCTTTTAGATTGGCCAAAGGATACCAGCGTTTGGGAGAAGATATGCGCGACCTGGAGTGCGCATCTTTATGCGTAGGGGAAGTGCCAAAAGATTGTGAGGTGAGTTTGGGAGTTATTGGAGATAGACTTTTTTCATTCTTCTAAAAAATCATGGATTGGAAATGATTATTGAGTACTCTTGAAGATGCTCACCTTTTTTTCCTAAAAGGCATAGCGCCGAATCTGTTTGGTTTATATAAAACCACTCCAAAACTATACAACATGCCCTAATAATTTTTGAGAAACTTTTCTTTTTTGAGAAACTATAAAACATGCCCTAATAAAAGGTAGATTATACAAGCCGGGCTAACCAACGACATTAAGGGAAAGTTTGGGACTACCTATTTTTGCAGCTCCGCTCCACCAACTTTACCATAGAGCAGGTCCACTGTAGAGTTTGTGGAGCGGGTGGTACTATTTGGCATACAGTCTAGCTCTAGCTCTAGGAATAAATTTTTTCCATGTCAATGGTCCATTATGCCCCTAAATAAAATTGCACTTGATATTTTCTAAGAAAAATAAAAAACAAATGATAGAAAATTAAACAAAGATCATATTTCAATAGGCAAGATAATGTCCCGTCAAGATAATCGCAATGACATGTCTAGGATGGGTCCAGAAGACTTCACATCGAAATAGGCAAATCCACAGTGAGGAATCTAGTGATTTCCCACCTTCGTCTATTGCCAGCTCCCACGGACTGGCAACAGGAACACGACGACGTGTCGCGTGCCCCCACTGTACTAGCACAAAAGTAATTACTGACTAATGAGTGGTCAAGTGAGTAATTATCTCTCAACTCCACGTAGGGTATAAGACTCCAAAAACTGGAGTACTCTTTGAAAAAAAACATGGAATTGACTTCTAGCTCTATATTTTTCTTGGAGCGGAGCTCATAGAGTTTGAGGTGTTTGGCAACACGGAGCTAGAGCAGAGCTAAAAAACCAAGAGCGGAGCACTCCCAAACACCACTAAGGCCCTCTTTCGTAGCCCGGTTGCATTCTAAGGCCTTGTTTAAATCTAGGGTATAAAGTTTTAGAGTGTTACATGGGGTGTTTAGATACTAATAAAAAAATAAATTACAGAATCCGTTAGTAATCCGCGAGATGAATTTATTAAGTCTAATTAATCCATCATTAACACATGTGTTACTGTAGAACTATATTATTAAATCATGAACTAATTAGACTTAAAAGATTGGTCTCATAAATTAGTCGCAAATTATATTATTTTTTAATTTATATTTATATAAATATCTCTGAATTTGAATTATTTACATATTTATCATTATTATGATGTCTAGTAAATTTTAGTGGAGGACTAAGGTCCCGTTTGACAGGGCTTCACTTCACTAGTGAAGCTTTTTTTTTTTTTTGCTTCAGCTCCACGAACAGTTCCACCGGTGAAGCTGAAGCAGTTTTAGTAAACCGTTTGGCAAAATGGCTTCTATGTGAGAGCATGTTTTTAGGGGCATGGAGGAGGAGCCGGGAGAAGCCACTTTTTTTTTGGCTCCATCCCCACCCAAATCACTGTGAGAGCATATTTTTAGGGGCTTCATAAGTAAAGCTATTTTATTTTACCCCGTTTAGTAGAAAACGGTTCCAAACGACTTCTGATGCCGGTAGAAAAGCCCTGCCAAACAGTACCTAAACCAGGCATTAGACCCAAAGTTCCCTCCTCTAAACAAGGCATTAGAGTAGTTCCCAAAGTTCCCTCCTCTCAAGCCTCAACGAATCGCCGCCGAGCACAACGCGCCGGTCCCTCGGTCCCTCCCTCCCGGATCCTCCGCCCGCCGCTCTTCTCTCTATCCAGCGTGTGGTGGAGATCCGTTCTGGTGAACACTAATTCCTTGTTTTGATGCTCAGCGATCCTTGCTAGTTGCTTGCTTCGATGGATTTCGTTGTTACAAGAGCTGCGTTGTTCTCAATCAAACCCGGGTTTTCGTATGGTTCGTATCGTTTTATGCTAATCCAGTCAAATATCCATGTTTTTGTTTAGTTTCTTCATTCGGTGCACAAGATCGACGTTAATACGACTCAATTACCCTTCTTGCACCAGATTAAGTTGCGGATGCAACTTATCTTCTTGGGTTATCATGGCACCTTTTATACGAAAAAGATCATTGTCCCAGTACGAATGGCTTTAGTGCTACACCTTTTATTGATTCAAGTATTCAATTTGGAGATCTTAATTTCAATCCCCATTTTTTATTGTTTTTTTTTGGTATGCGAAAAAGTGCTGATTATGGTATGCATGTTCATGAGAATGGGATAGTTCATAAACTTTTTATGTTTGTGTTCGTATCTATCCATTGAAATGGTGATGCTCGTTTTGAAAAACTCCAGCTTTTGAATTGTGCATAACATTCTTCCGGAAGAATGATACAGAACATGACCCTTTGAATTTATGACACTTGTAACATTTGTAAGCTTGGGCCCCGTTCGGATGTTATGGTTCTGGAGAAATTTGGATGGTTTGGAGGAATTCTGGAGGAATTTGCGAGAGGAAAACATTGTTCCGGATAAAAAAAGAAACGGATCAAGCCGGGTTTAAGGGCACATGAACGGGGCCCTTGGTGTGCTTTTACTTTATTTTCTAATAAAAGTCTGTATCTCCAGTTTTCTGTAAAAAGTTAAGAATATGTTTTCTGTTATCGATTTGTCCAGGGTTGCTGTGTATATGGTATTTTTTGTTGGGGTTTCTGGATGTGCACAAAGTAGTGTCTCCCACCACTCAACCCACACCCATTTGCAGGTTCCATGACCAATGAAAACATGATTAATTGTCATGGGCTGACACTCAGAGTGGTAAGCTAATGCGATCTGGAACTGATGCTGATGCTGGATCCTGTGCTGGATAACAAACAGACATTTCATTTCAGGGAAATAATCTAGATCATATGTTTCATTTTCTTATTTAAGCAACATTCTGTCTGAAGGATGTGTTTGAAGTTGCTCCTTTTAATTTTTTTGAACGAAAATCGCTCTGCTCCTTTTAATTGGTAGCCTGTTTCTCAGCTCATCCGCTCATTCCTGTGCTGAGCTTCAGCCAAAAAGAAGAGCCATGTGAAAGAACGAACTTTTAGTCTTGAGAAGAGAGGACCACTTTGAAGTTATATGCTAGATTTTTCAAGAATCATTTACATAATATTAACAAAGTTTGCCACTGAAATGGAGTCTGCAACCATTCTCGGCCACTATCATGTATAACCTGTTTTCTCCAATATATCTTCATAAATAAAGACTTCTTTCACAGCTTGCTCTGATACAATTTGTTACCTTCACTGAAATATTTTCCTGTTGCTCCTTTTGCAGTAACCGGCCATTTCATCTCTGCTGTAACCATGAGTCTAGCTTGTCTAGTATGCCATGGAATGAACAGCCCTTCAAACTCCTTTAGAAGCTACTCAGTCTCAAGCTCAGAGGGGGAAAACCGGTGTGGAGCTGTAGTAGCTTGCCTATCCCGGAAAGTAATGCCTTCTGGAGCCGCCAATGGTGTTGGGACATCAAAGGTGACCCCTTTTCCTCTAATGGCTACTGGTCAGGGCACCGAGGGTGCTCCTCGCCTTCAACGGAGCCATGCTGTTTCAAGAGACCTCGTCAGAAACTGGAACTTCGATGAGATTGTTTTTGGAAACTAGAGTAGGGTGCTCGGTGTTCGGTCTAGGTTGGACAAAAACTATCATCTGGCAGGACAAGCCATCACTTGGTAAATTTACTAGGATACTTCTGTCTATCCATGTACTGTATCAGCAGTTTAGCACTCGTTCATTCCACAAGCAAATCATTAAAGGAGCACTGATACTTGAAGAACCAGTACCTGGTTTGATATATACGGAGTAGTTGTCAAATTGTGCTGTTATATCAACTTTTCGGTGTATTTTTTCCCCCATTACCTGTATATCAACATTTCCTATTACTGTACCTTAAGATAATGAACAAATTCCCTTTCAGCTTTCCCATATGAAGCCAATTTTCATAGGTTTTGCTTGGTGCATCCTTTCTAATGTGTTGGTGTCAATTGTGAACATATGAGTTGTGCATGCTGCTCAACGTATTGGTTTCTTGTAAAGTCTAAATGAATGGCAATGCTCCTGCCCGCATCAAATGGGGAATGGCTATTTAACTAAATTCTATTGGATATTTTGACTGTTTGACGAAGGAAGAAGAGAATAACATTTATAGGATGGCTAGGGTTTGTGAGAAAAGATAAGGGACTTCAACCAAGTTAAGTGCATTAAGGATGAAAGGGAGCATCTCTTGGTGAAGGAGGATGAGATCCGATATCGATGGCAAGAGTATTTTGATAAATTGTTCAATGGTGAGAATACGGACACAACCTTTCAGTTGGATGACTCTTTTGATGACACCAATAGACGTTTTGTGCGGAGAATCCAAGAATCTAAGGTCAGAGTGGCGTTGAAAAGGATGAAAGGAGGTAAGGCGATGGGACCGGATGGTATCCCAATCGAGGTGTGGAGATGCCTTGGGGACATAGCTATAGTATGGCTAACCAAGTTGTTTAACCATATTTTTCGATCGAACAAGATGCCTGACGAGTGGAGAAGTATATTGGTACCGATCTACAAGAATAAAGGGATATTCAAAGTTGTGCTAATTACCGGGGAATTAAGTTGATGAGCCATACTATGAAGCTATGGGAGAGAGTTATCGAGCATCGCTTGAGAGCAATAACGCGGGTCTCTATGAACCAATTTGGTTTCATGCCCGGAAGATCAACCATGGAAGCCATTTTCTTAATAAGACAAGTTATGGAGCGGTATAGAGAGAAGAAGAATGACCTACACATGATTTTTATTGACTTGGAGAAGGCTTATGATAAAATACCAAGGAATGTTATGTGGTGGGCTTTGGACAAACATAAAGTCCCAACGAAGTACGTCGGGCTCATTAAGGACATGTACAACAATGTTGTGACTAGTGTTCGAACGAGTGATGGAGACACGGATGACTTTCCGATTATGATAGGATTACATCAAGGGTCAATTTTGAGCCTTTATCTGTTTGCCTTAGTGAATAGTGATGGATGAGGTCACAAGGGACATACAAGGGGACATCCTTTGGTGTATGTTTTTCATGGACGATGTAGTGCTAGTTGATGAAAGTCGGACAGGAGTGAATCAAAAACTGGAGTTATGACGGGAAACTTTAGAGTCCAAAAGTTTTAGACTCAGTAGAACTAAAACTGAGTATATGAGATGTGACTTCGGCACTACTACTCGGGAGGAGGAAGATATTAGTTTGGAAGGTCAAGTAATGCCTAGGAAGGATACCTTTCGATATTTAGGATCAATGCTACAGAGAGACGGTGATATCGATGAAGATGTTAGCCATAAAATCAAAGCAGAGTGGATGAAGTGGCGCCAAGCATCTGGTGTCCTATGTAATAAAAGGGTACCACAGAAGCTAACAGACAAGTTTTATAGGACGGTGATTAGACCTGCTATGTTGTATGGTGCAGAATGTTGGCCTACGAAAAGATAACATGTTCAACAGATAAGTGTCGCGGAAATGCGTATGTTACGTTGGATTTGCAATCATACAAGAAAGGATCGAGTTCAGAATGATGATATACGTGATAGATTAGGGGTAGCACTAATTGAAGAAAAGCTTGTCCAACACCGGTTGAGATGGTTTAGACATGTCCAACGGAGACCTCCAGAGGCACCGGTACGTAGTGGAATCCTAAACCAGGATAGTAACGTGAAGAGAGGCAGAGGAAGACCGAAGTTGACTTGGATAGAGGCAATAAAAGGAGACTTGAAAGGATGAAATATACCCAAAGACTTAGCCTTAGATAGGAGTGCTTGGAAAACAGCTATTCACGTGCCTGAACCCTGATTGCTTCTGCTGGGTTTCAACTCTAATCTACCCCAATTTATTTGGGACTTAAAGGCTTTGTTGTTGTTGTCGTGTTGTTGTTGACCAAGATGCAATGACCCATCTCCTTGACCTCTTCCTACTTGAAGATTATAGTTGCCTTGCTTAAATTGAAGATCCATGGGTTATAAGCAATTGAAGAGTTGATGCATTGCTGTTCTTTTCCAACGAAGCGTTGCAGGACTGAAGTGATTACTGCTCCTGCGACCAGCTTCTTTTGTACAGAAGGTAATTCGCATAGGGTTACCAGCCTAGCCTTTTCTGAATAAAAAATTTTCATTTGCATGTACACATGAAATCCTTAACATTACATATAAAATAACAGATCAAGTCTGCCAAAACAGTTCGAACATTGTGCTTAAAATAATGTGGAAGGGAAGTTGAAGGTGCCTTGGTGGCTTGGTCACTTCTTATTGCAATTTAGGCCATGTTCGTTTTGCTGAAATTTAGCTTATGCTGATTTGTTGTGAGAGAAAAACACTGATCTTGCTACGCAGCAACATAGGGCTTGAGCAGAGCAACAGCTTCCTTTATTTTTGCCATCGCAGTTTGAAGTGTAGTTAGGGATGCAGCATATGAAATACGAATGCACTTGTCATCCCCAAATGCGTCACCTGGGACAAGGGCAACCTAGAGTGCAATCCACAAATAGTAGTTATGGTATTTCAGCATATTCACAGAAGAATGCATAGAAATAAATTGCTGGTTCATACCTGTGCTTTCTCTAATAGGAAGATGCAAAGGGACTCGGAATTCTTGATAGTGCCAAACCCCTCTACTTCAGACCCATAGTAGGCGCTGAAGTCAATGAACAAATAAAAGGCACCCTGCAAATTTGATAATTTAGTGCTTGAATTTTCTTTATCATTTAGCCGTTTTATAGGAGTGTAGAACTAGGTTTCAGGACAACCATTGTAATATTCTTTTACCTGAGGTTCTGATATTTTCACACCAGGCAGTTCCTGGAAGTTTTTCACAAGATAGTCACGACGTTCCTGGAATGCTTTGACCATAGTTGATACTGCTTCACCACCAGCATAGCCAAGGTTCAGAGCTGCAAGCCCTGCCTTCTGTGATATGCTGCTGGCACCTGAGGTGAACTGCAGAAAACACGTGGGACATTGGCATCAAGACGATAAAAACCATAGTTGACTGAATTCAGAAGATAAGCTAGACTGCTAGAGCAGCCAATGCTACAACAGAAATAGTTTTGTGTACTTCAAAACCATTAGTTTTACTCAGTGTTTTCCTAAACGCTAAACGGTAAATAGATGGTCACCTACCGTTTAGCCATTATTTGGGCAAAACGTCCCATTAAACGGGCTAAACGACCAATTAAACGAGGTAAACGGGTGATTAAACGAAAACGGCGCACCACCGTGTAGCGTTTACACGGTGTTTAAACAGGCTAAACGACCGTTTAGGCGAACAGTGGTTTTACTAGAAGTGCAGTACCACATCACTTAACCTAACATATTAGAGATAAAGAAACACAGGAAATGAATTGTTCACCTGGCTTTGGATCTTTCCACATGCTGCAACAAAATGTATAGGGGCTGCAAGGTAACCCAGACGCCAACCCGTCATAGCAAAAGCCTGTAAAAGTTCCATCATCAAATATTTCAGAACTTGGTTATATTACCCAATGACCAAGTTTTTGTTTTGGAATAAATTAGGCATCTAGTTCTGAAAAGGTACATTCTAATATTTACAATAAGGGCAATAAATAAAGCTAATAAAGCTCACACACATTTCTGGAGAGGGGGTAACAAAGTAAACAGCAAACATATTTACCTTAGAAAAGCCATTTACAGTTAATGTTCTTTCCCACATTCCAGGCAGTGAAGCAAAGCTTGTGTGTTTTGCAGACTGATAGATAATATGCTCATAAATTTCATCAGATAAGACCTGCAAAAATAAATAAAATGACATTTCATGATGTTCATCAAGTGAAATTTAACAGGTTGGTTAAAAGTTCCATATAAACCAAAGAAATTACCAGAAGCCTAGGATGCTTCTTGACTATATCAGCTATTTTCTCAAGAAACTCCTTTGGATAGACTGATCCTGTTGGATTAGATGGAGAGCAGAGAATTAAGAGCCTCGATTTCTCATTGATCTTCTTGGCAAGCAACTCTGGCCTTAACAAGAAATTCTCTGATATGTTTGTAGGAAGAATCACTGGAGTTGCATCAGCCACACTAGCCATCTCAGGATAACTGACCCAGTATGGGGCTGGAATCAAAACCTGAAGCAAAGGGATCCCTTGACATTGTTAAGATAAACACAGCACTGAATATTTTAATGCTAAAAACAATAATCATCTATAATGATTGAGGACATGCCACCAACATATGTCATCCTGAACATTAATTGTTTTACATAATGTGGTAATCAGCTAGTACATAAATTGCTCTAGTGATGTGAAAAAAATGTGATACAAGGAAGAATATGGCCATATAATATCGATCGACGATCATCCACAAGTGACATACTTGCACACTCACATAGTCAAATTCCAAGAGGCTGCATCTCCAAATCCCAAAACAAGGTTCGGTTTAGACATCTGTCATTCTAAAATTAGATTAAAAAACACATAATCCTTGACAACTTCCCAAAGCATGACCCAGAATAATGAAAATTGATACTTGTGCTCATATAGATACTAATATAGCATCGACCATAGAAGTTTGATGCGCTACTGTGTAGGACAAAGTGGTCACCTCATCACCAGGTGAGCAAACTGCAAGCACAGCTTGTGTGATGTACTGCTTAGCTCCATTGCTCACCAGCACCTGATCTGGGAGGTAGGATATCCCATTCTCCCTTGTACAGTCATAATTAAACACGAAGTCATTCAGTTTTCTCAGTCAAAAGGTAACCCTGCGAAGACAGACGCCCATTCATACATCCACACACCCTAGAGTTTAGCACAAATAGCCTTCCTCAGCTCCAAAGTCCCAGCATTAGGAGTGTACCTTGTATAACCATCCTTGATCGCATTCATCCCAGCCTGGATAAAGATAAGCAACGAGAATGTTTAAATGAAATATCCCAACTTGATAAGTTCTTGCTGAATATCTAAATCAAGTGCTCAACCGTATTGTGATCATAAGTTTTAATTTAACAACTGCATTCAGTGAGCCAAAACCGAAGGTTAAGTTGTAGGAAATTAGAGCAGGCACCCCTCACCTCCGCGATCGCCCGCGGCGTGTCGAAGTCTGGCTCCCCCGCGGCTAGACCGATGACCGGCACGCCGGCCTGCCGCAGCGCCGTGGCCTGGTCGGTGATGGCCATGGTTTTGGACGGCCGCAGCGCGCTCACTCTCGGGCTGATGGACGTGTCCACCGCCTCCGCCCGCACCACCGCCATCCTGGCCCTCGCCGCGTGTTTTGTCCTCCCGCACGCCCTGCGGACGCAGCCATCCATGGAAGCCAACAGTTCCCGGGTAAGTTCACTGATTCAGAGCCAAGAAACCGAAGCACCCAACCGATCGCGGCATTACAGAGATCGGCTGCTCACCAGACGGAGTTGGGACCGGAGGAGGCGGGTTTGGCGAGTGTGAAGGAGGAAGGGCCCGACGAGGAGGCGGCTGCGGCGGCGGGGGTCATGGAAGTGGTAGCTGTCCAGTTTAACAGCAGTGGGACTGACGTTGCGTGGGACTTTGGGGGTGACCCGTTGTCATCCGAGTAGTAGTTTGCAATCGTGCTGATTTTTTTTTTTCATAAACAACCGTGCTGATGTTAGGTGACCATGGTGGCGGTTTTGGTAGGTAGGTGTTGGATGTCATAAGAGGATCTGCAACAGTATCTAAAAAATAATCCCAAAAACAAGTTTTCTAACATTTGCAAAATATATTTGGAGACCAAAAAAAGCAAAAACTCCAACAGTTTCTAAAATGTTGTGCCTAAAAGATAGAATGTAATTTTATATCAGGAATTCTAAACTATTTCTAAATCACACTGGCCACTTTTATATTTTATTTCTCTCTTGTATATTTACATTAGGAACTTTGTCCTACTTTTTTTTTCTTCCTCATGTCCTTCCACCTCCAGATTGACGCCAAGATATGCGCGCCTAACTTTACGCGTATGGGGGTGGTTTTTTTCTAAGTGCCAAGAAATTGGAAGGTGGGTTTGGAAGTGGTTGGAGATGAGTTTTTTTTCCATTTTGCCAAAATTCATAGATTGAGAAACTGTTTTGGGTATTCTTGGATATGCTCTAAAATCAAGCTTCGATCTCTTTGCATTTTCTCCTGCAACCTGCCATCATAGCCCCTTCTTTGCATTTTCTCCTCCTTCGACCTGCCACATAGTCCCAAGAAACTCGGCTGTCCGGAGTGACATTCGATCCCCTCATCATATTGGTATTCAGAGAGAGAGAGAAGTAGGAGGCACGAGAATTTTCGGTATCGATCGCCATTGTCAGGTGCAGTAGCGAAAAGAATTAGTACTCCAGATTAGCAACCCCGTGCCGTGTTGAGAGGCCGGCTTCACTTTCTTACCTTGTTTGCTCTACTCGCTTGATGCAAACTCTGCACAAATCTAGTGCACCCATGTTTTGGGACAAGTGAGGATCACTTGCTAGTTAACTGATGCAGCTGTTACCCAGCAATGTAGGACGAGGCTATTCGCCTATACCGTCACCATATTGGAGAACCAGATTAATAGCTGAGCAGCTTGTTATGACAAATTGTCAGCGCTACAAGCATCGCGCCGATTCAGACAAAAAATGAATAAGAATACTTGCATATTTATACTGAAAATTGGGCTATCTGGGTCTACGAAATGCTAGAAGTCCTTGATCATTATTATTGACCACAAATGTAAGTACACTTAAGGAAAATATAAAAGGCATAACCTAAAATGGCTCTTGAACAGAGGTAGAACCAAACTAGCATCATGCAACAACATACATAAAAAAGTTGACAGTGCTGCTGTCGTCATCATCGATGGCTGCATCCATCAGCTATCTCCGTTCTGCTGCCCATAACTACAAGATCCTGAAGGCAGGAAGGAGAAGGGGTTCTCAGAGATGTCAAACCCAGGGCGAGTGAAGTCGTCAAGCACGCCAAAGCAAGGATCAAAGTTCAGCGGCGAGAAATAACCACGCACATCATCAGCCATTTTCATGTCGAGGTTTGATATACCATCAGACGACGGGAAGCTATACACCATGCTCCTCGCCATTTCATTCAATGGCTCACAGTCCTGAGGTTGCTCTGATGCTTCTGATACCTTCACATCTTCCATGGGGAGCGCAGGTGTGTGGCCTTGGAAAAGCGCAACATGCCCAAAAAGCTTGTCCTTCCTGGAGAAGGTTGTTCCACAAGAACAGAGCCACTTATCGCGACCACAGTGCTTCTCATGAGTCTTCAAGTCGGCGATGACAGAAAACTTCTTGGTGTTGCAACGGCTGCAGGTGTACCTCTTGTCACAGTGGCTTCTCTTGTAATGGTTCTTCACACACAAGATTGTTTTGAGAGGCTGGAACTTCTTGTGCTCTTTGTTCCGTTTGCAACCCACAAATGGGCATGAGTACCTTGTAACTGGTGCATGATCTGCACCAGAATCCTTTGTGGGTTTGGCAAGAGCAGCTGAAGTCTTGTACTCATCTCCATGGCCTCTCATGTGCATCCTTAGATTAGCATCTCTTTTGAAACCCTTACCACAGATCAAGCAGAAATGAGTATGTGGTGCTAAAATCTCCTCCTTTTCCAATTGCAAGACTACATATGAACCAGGAGGAAGATTCTCTCCCTCACCACCATCATCACTCTCCTTCACATCATGGTCCTCCACCGGAGTCAGTTCAGACCCTTCCCCACCACAAGGATTTGGGCATTTGATCAGCTCATCTCTTTCATCTTGAGCAGTATTAAGGCTATTCATCAGTTCATCATAATCAGAAGTTTTTCCTGTGTCAGGAATATCAGTCTTGCTGTCTACACTTGGTCGCTGATTAGCATTCATGCCAAAGCCCATAGGAGAACCAAGAGTGTTGCCAAGCTGCCTGACTGCCGGATTGCTGCTAAGAAGTGGGTTCTTCATTGAAGGGAGCAGGGAACCAGCAGTAGATATGAGCTGGATTATAATGCTAGTGAGATCAGCGGTTATGAGCTGCTGCTTTGCCGCTAGCTCACTGGAACCGCCAGCTACTTGGTTCTCTCGATTATTCATGGACTGCACAATATCTTTTACCTGCTTGATCTTCTGCTCAAGGAAGGTTAGGTTGCTCACTATAGCCTGCGGGTCCCAATCTGTATTCTGTGAAGGATTTGATTCAAACTGGTTGCCAAATTTAGCTTCATTGTCATTAGGAAGATACAAACTGGAGGAGGGAGGCCCAAAGAATGGAGGAATGCCTGGCAAAGATTGACCAGGTCTTGGAAAATAAAACTGCTCCACCGAATTGGGGCGGAGAGTCTGTTGGTCAGGATCAGCATTCCTTGCCATGTTACTTGCCATCGATGAAGAAGCTTTCATGGCGGCTTCCAAACTTGTCATCCTGCCTTCCATTTCAATTCAACACCGCTCGGGTCTTGCTTCAGTATGCTCTTCTACCTCAGGAAATACAATCATCGGATGTAGAATTGTTCTATTGGGCGAGTATGTAACCCTGCAACAGAGAGATTCAGAGATTATAAGTGGCAGAAAGTTAAATTCTGACATGTCACGGACAAGGTTGGAAGGAAGCTATGACTAGTCGCCTGCACAAATGGCCTTTCTCGCGTATCAAAAGGTAAACAGAAAAGAAACAAGGAAGAAGAGGGTGCCTATTTCTAGTTGTAAAAAGGCATAACAAGCCTACATCTTTATTTCACATGTATATAACATGCCAGAAATAGGGAAGGTACATAATTTTTTCAGTAACAAGTGGCTTATTGTCAGGATCATAATATTTTTTACGGAATAGTCTTAATTGAGCAGCAGAGCTCCTGCCTTTTTCGTTCAGAAAAAAAAAACTTTATTTACCGAATAGTACTAACTATTTTACTGATCGGTAACTTCTCGAGATCTTCACTACGATAATCTAATCTGAAAACCGACAGATCTGTGGCCAGAAGGATAGCACATCCCAAAAAGTCAGACCTTAGCAATATTTACCAAATATATAAAAGAGCATGGTACCTAGCTGAGGCAAACAGAAGGATGGATGAAACTTCAATACACGCAACCCAAAGGTCGATTGTGAAGATATGAATCATGAGGGGATTATAACTGTTCAGTTTAGTCAAAGACCCTAACGAGATCGAATCGAAGATCCCAAATCTCCTAATAATCAAATAAAGATTCAGTAAACAACTTCCCTTGTTTGTCCCCCCTACGAATTTCAAGAACACGAAGCAAACCAACCCGACACCAAGAACACAGATTCCAGATCAAGAGATCTCAAATTCCTCATGTATCATCCTTTCCCCCTACCTCAAGATGCTATTCCACCGAAAAAAAGGGGGGCATATTTTATCATTTATCAGACAGGGCTCAGATCAGACAAAGCAGGCAACAGTAGAGGAAAGAAATCATCACAGGGAGGACGAGCACAAGGCGAGCAACATAGAGCCCCGATTACCCTGCCGGTGTCTGAATCCATGTTCAATCCAGCGTGACGGATACAGGCAAGAGAAGGTCGTAGATAAACAATTCAGAGGTGGACTTACCGATCAGCAGGATGGAATTGCGGCTCCCGGGCGAGAAAATGGGAGCCTGGATGGCGGGTGCGGTGGGTTTATAGGAGGAGGAAGGGGCCCCCGAGCCTTCCTACCTGCTCCCCCCGTTGACCTCTCCAGTTCCCCTCCCTCCTCCCTCTCTCTCACCCTCACCTACGGTTACCTCCTCTCGCTGTGTGAGGTCCGGTCACCCAGCGCGGTGCCGTCACGTGCTACAGCTGCTTCTACTATCCCGTTTGTGTGGGGCCGTGAGGTCAGACTCACCCTCAGCGTCAGCGTCTCCAGCGCCGCACGGGAAGCAGGATAAGAAAAGAGAGGGGTGAGCCGGGTGTGTCGTCAGATCAGGTGCGGAGCGGTGGATCCACTCCTCCGATTCGAGGCCAAAGAAAAGAAAAAAAAGAAAAAAGTCTACTTCACCTCTGCCTTTTATACTTGGTCTACTTCACTCCTCAACTATGAAACCGTCTGTTTTACCCCCTGAACTTTTCAAAACCGTCTATTTTACCCATGGGAGGTTTTTCAGCGGCGGTTTTGCTACAGTAACAGCGGGTTTGCACGGTGATGGTGGGTTTGCTACGGTGCCGGCAGTTTTGAATTTCTTTTTTTTTTATTTTCGGTGAATTTTTGAAAAATCATAATAAATCATAGAAAAATCATAAAATAAAAAATCTAATTTTATTGAACTCCACATGAGTAGATCTACATAATGAATATATAATACAGTATGCTTTAGTACAATTTTTTTTGTAACTTTAGATTAATTGGAAAATCCAATTTTGTCTGTAATTAATTGGAATAATTCATAGCTGCAGCTTCTATGGTCCAATTATGGTGAAAACTTTATGCTACGCTAATTATTGTATGCTTGAACTATAATAAAAATTTTGTACTCATTGGACTATGTATAACTTAGTTATAGATAAATTCTAATTAATTACAGACAAAATTGGATTTTCCAATTAATCTAAAGCTACAAAAAAAATTTGTACTAAAGCATACTGTATTATATATTCATTATGTAGATCTACTCATGTGGAGTCCAATAAAATTAGATTTTTCATTTTATGATTTTTCTATGATTTACTATGATTTTTCAAAAATTCACCAAAAATAAATAAAAAAAAAAGAAAATTCAAAATCATCGTTACTGTAGCAAACCCGCCGTTACTGTAGCAAACCGCCGCTGAAAACCGCCCAGGGGTAAAATAGACGGTTTTGAAAAGTTCAGGGGTAAAACAGACGGTTTCATAATTGGGGGGTGAAGTAGACCAAGTATGAAAAGGTGGAGGGGTGAAGTAGACTTTTTCCAAAAGAAAAATGTCTCGTCGGCAAATGTGTGAGGCCCAATCCCAACGAGGGCCGCAGCTCCTGCTGTTCTCTTCTCTTTTTATTTTTCATCCCTCGATTTATCCAGCAAATCTTTTTAAATTTGATTAAACGTACATACAAAGAAATACTCATATCTATAATACATAGTATAATAATAAGTATTATTAAACTAATAATGAAATACTTTCTCCGCTCAGAAAATACAATTTTAAGTATGAATCTGGACAAACATTTATCTAATTCATACCTAAAACTATATTTTCTAGGACCAGTGCTCATTTAAAAATGTAAATATTAATATTGATTTCTATATGATTGATCAAACTTAAAAGATTTAATCTCACGAGAAATAAGATGTGTATCTATATCCATATCTATATATTCCCTCATTTCTAAATTATAAGTCACTTTGATTTTTTTTGTTACGTAGGATTTGCTACGTGTCTAGACATATGTTAGATCTAAATACGTAGCAAAATAGATGTACCAACAAAGTCAAAGCGATTTATAATTTAGAACGGAGGAAGTATCTTATAATCCTAAACTCTACTAACATTCTATCTTCATATGCAAGTTGCCTACCTTAGCAATCCACTATAACATGCAATTACAACCAACTAGTATATGTAATTATGATATCCACGACACACATCATCAACTAACATATGTTTAGTTCTTCACATCAGTGTACCACATCATCCATCAACATTAGTTTATAATAGTTTACCCTCTTATCCCATTATATAAGTAATTATACATAGTCCACTTTCTTTCTAAATCACTCACGGTAATTTTCACAACAATGCGTGCGGGTATTTTTACTTATTTATTTTAAAACCGAGGGATTGGTGTGGTAGCGCTGGCTCTTCTCCCCATCTTCTCTACCTTTCCTCGGTGCTGTGCGCCTGTGCTGCTGCGGACTCGACCTGAGGTTGGAATCGAGTAGCCCCCACGCTACTCGGCCAATGAGAAAAAGGAGTCGTGACAAATAGAGCGTGCCAAAAATGTGGGAATATCTGAGAATATGATGCACTTTTCTTTCAGTGCTGGTAGTTGTTTTGCTCGATGCCAATTTCATTTGGATTTGTGCTGTACTGCTGCCTGCTGGGGCCTGCTTGATTTGCAGGTACGGATGCCATCATCAGCGACTAAACACTCCTGTTCAGAGGCAAGAAAAGTGCTATATACAGTGTTTTTTTTTTCGACTTGAAGTGCTATATACAGTTATAACTATTTTATGATATGTGAACTGAGCATAGTTTAGTTATACAGTTTTAGACTTGGCACATGTGCCTTTTTTTTAGTTTATTATAGGATTTGGAGACACTATTCTCTCTGATGGTAGATGGCGTGCACACCGACAACTATGTGTCTTTGATATATTTTTTTCAATCTTAAGATTTATCTACTCATCTTTCAGAGATGCTCGTACGGATAGGCTGCACGTGAATACATGTCTTTATAAGGCATACATGTATAAAGTGTATATATGTATGCTATGTATTGTCAAAGGAAATATATTTAGCAATCACAAAAAAGAAATATATTTATGACTTGACATAATTAAATTCTATATTTTAAACTTTTAGCATCAATAATTTCAAATTGTCCACTTGGAAATATAGAAGTTGATAGTAAAATATTTGTCTTTGTGGCCTTTTTATCGAGTTTCTAATACCTGTTCTTTTAATTAGAATATAGTTATAATATCTAAACAAGCACGATGTTATGAAAGTAGCTTTCATAACGGATCCATATGTATGATTTTATGTTTCCAACCTAAATATTTCGGTAACCGCTGCTGGTTAAACTTTTTAAAGTTTGACGAAACAGTTAAGTATTTGTGTCATTTTCATATTAGCTATATTTTTTACATATTGTAGTCAAACTTACACCTTAAAAGCCATGTGTCGGTGTTTTTGGACCACCGAAGAGTAAATTTATATTTGCGCGTCTGGCTCGGATGGTGTGCTTGGAGGACACAAGGAATTATATTGGTTCGGACGGAACGTCCCTACGTCCAGTTCACCGCTGCTTGTGTTACCGGCACTTGGTTTGCAGTAGGAGATACAAACAGGCGGGAGAGGGAGAGGATCCTAGGTCTCTGGTGGAAGGAGTCAACGGGTGCTGAGAGCTTGCTTGCCGCTCAGCCGTGTGCTCGTGTCGTGCTCTTGTGTTTCGATTTCGTCCGGATCTCCCTCCCCCCTCCATTCATGGGGTGCCCTGCTTCCCCTTTTATAGGCGAAGGGAAAGTGCGGGTTACAGCGGAGAAAGATGAGAGGAACCAAGAGAGAGAAAGGCTTCCAGGGTTGTCGGGTCCTTCTTCTCCTTCATGCGGGTCCCGCCGATCCTGTAGATTTCAACAGGAATGGCTCCATGTCGTGGCCCTATTCATCACTGGCACCATGCGCAGGCATCATCTGCCGGTCATGGCGTTCCACTTCGTCTCGGTGGACGTCGTGGTGAACTAACGCGCCTGTCAGCATCCGTATAAGGGTTAGGCAGAACAGCACCGGCACGCCCGATATTGTTCTTAATGTGAATACCTAGGTATGGCCCGTCATGGCCACATGTTACATCGAGGCATGCCAGTCTCTTCCCTGGTGTCAGAGTTTTGACTCAGGCCCATACGCTTAGACCTGGAGTGGTTGGCGGCGGTATGGGTCCCTGTCGGACGACACGAAAACCGCATCCTTGGGGTCAAGCGAGACGGAGCCCGTACCCAAGGGGTCGGGTGAGACGGAGCCTGAGGCCTTGGGTGAGACAGAAACCATGGCCTTGGGTGAGACGGAAACTGTGGCCTTGGGGTCGAGCGAGACGGAGCCCGTGGTCTTGGGCGAGACAGAAACCGTGGCCTTAGGGTCAGGCGAGAGAGAGCCCACACCAATGGGGTCGGGCGAGACAGAGCCCACGGCCTAGAGGTCGGGCGAGACGGAGCCTGCGGCCTTCGGGTCGGGCAAGACGGAGCCCACACCCAAGGGGTCGGACGAGACGGAGTCCGCGGCCTCGGGGTCAGGCGAGACCTTTTAATACATCTTGCTCCATCTGGGGAAGTCAGCGTGGGTGCTGACTTCCTTGCTTTGGGTATCCCTAATATCGATACCCGATAGTAGCCCCTAAGCCTACGAAGGACTAGAATACTTTTTAGAGGCTTTTTCGGATAGGAGGACTCTGAGGGCCTTGGCCTTCTTTTTGTAGCCCGTGGCATGTCTAGGTAGGATGGCGGTTCCCTTTTGTCATGGTTGGTCTTCTTGGGGCATGTAACCATAGGATTCGGGAGGTCGGAAAGATTTTTCTTTATTCTGATCCCTAGGATCTCATCAGTCCGCCATCGTACTATGACCATGCGTTCGGTCTCCTTGTGAGTCCAACTTTCCTTGAGCCCCCACGCGTAGCAGGGGTCTGGTCGAGGGTCGGCTAGTCTTTGTGATCATCGTTTCTCAAGCATTTTTTTGATAAAACAGAGGGGCTGAGCCGTGCCATGTTTTTTCTTGACAGACGAAACATGGTGCTCGGTGAGCTATTAACGGGCTAGTCCGAGTGAGGCCCTAGCTTCCCATTCGTGGGGTCCTGCATGGGTCAGCTGGTGACCGACTCTAGACTCTTGGCGGCCAGTCCATATAGTTCTTGAGTTCGTTCGGCCGATCCTAAGGGCTCATTGCCTTTCTTTGAGGAAAAACCATGGACTAGGAATCGACCAAGACTTGAACATGGGCCGAGATGCCCACGGCGCTCGTGCGCCGGGATACTAGCCACTAGTGGGCCCATCCCTTTCCACCCCTCGCTCTAAGGGTGCTCTAGAGCAGCTATGAACCCATCGGTGGGCCAGCCTTCAAACTCCTAGTCCTAAATGGGCCATAGGAGCGTTTTTAGCTCTATATCCTTCCTTACCTGCGATGGTTCTTGGTCCATTGAACAGGAGAACTATCATCCAGTGTATCCTTTGAGGTGTGGCTAGAGATAGCGTGCGCATGATCTTCGAAGGGAAGTGATGTGACGTGGCGCAGCGGGCATGTGAATCTAGGAGGATAGTTCACCTTCTTACCCTACTCTGTCCTATAAATAGTGGCCTCCCTCTTCATGTTTCTACACACCAAAACCGCAGCCTTACCTTCTCCGTTTCTCCACCACCGCCATTCGGATCTGCCGTGCTTGCTAATCCACTGCCCGAGCCCTAGATCTATAGCTTCCGCTCCTTTGCCATCACCTTTGCTTCTCCGTAGCCACCTCCATCCTTCATGGATTCATGGCACCGCTCCAATATTACCCATGCGTGCATGGAGGGCCTCATCATGCATGGTCTTCTCCATGGGAGGACCGATGCGGTGGAGTGGCTTGTTCTTAGCTGTGAGGATGTGCCAGTGTCGCCCAATGGCTACGTCATCTCCATCATGCTCTTCCATGAGCGTGGACTCACGGTTCCTCCCCACCCATTCTTCTAAGGTCTGCTGCACCACTATCAGATCGAGCTGCAGCACTTGAACCCCAACGGGATCCAGCACATTGTAGCCTTCATCGCGATGTGCGAGGGGTACCTGGGGATTGAGCCCTACTTCAAGCTATGGAGATATTTCTTCTCCATCTCCTTGATCAACAAGAAGGAGAGAGGCTGGGGGACCCCAGTGCCGATGGGATGCACGGGCATCTACCTCTAGGGGCAATAGGTGGTCAAGTACATGCCCTGCCAACTCTCTAGATCCAACAAGGGGTGGCACTCATATTGGTTCTACCTGAACAATGACCCTATCGCTCCCTTGTCGGTCTTCTCCGGACGTCTAATCGAAGAGGTACCGTCATCATGGCCATGGGGGCCACCCATCAAGGAGAAGAAGAGGATGTGTGATCTCCTTGAGGCCATCATGTTCCTGAAGACCCACGGCCTTCATAGGGCTAGCATCATCGGGGGGTATCACGCGAGGAGGGTGGCGCCGCTGATGGCGCATGTCTTCCCGCTGTACGAGATGACACCTGACACGTAGCTCGTTGGGATGATGCTCGCCTAGGGGCTACTCTGAGATAGCGAGGTCATGCAGTGTGTTAAGGAGGCCACGGGAGAGGCTGATGTTGTGTTCCTGATCCTAGGGCATCCCGTGATGTGGCCGGACGCGGGCTTCATCCAGCTGCCAGCGGGGTTAGCCTTCCGGGACTCTATCATGTCGCTGCTAGAGCATGTGGCCATGAGGGCAGTAAACCATGCCATGGATGAATAAAGGAAGAAGAAGAAGGATGACGAGGAGAAGAAACGACAGTCAAAGCAGCGGGCGAAGCTGTAGCGAGGGAAGCGATTTCAAGGCTCATCGAAAGAAGATGAGGAAGAAAAGGAGGAGGATGAAGGCTCCTTATCCCCCATCCCATGGGATGATCTAGCCACTGGGGATGAGGACCCATCTTAGCTGTAGCGGGGCCCTTCCCGTGGCATGTCATGAGGCAGGAGGGGGAGGACGCGCCCCCAGAGCTAGCAGAATCAAACAGCCCTGCTCCATCTAGACCTTTGATAGCGGCCTCAAAACCAGCGGAGTCAGGCTGCCTCGCCTTGTCTAGGCCTTCAACGGCAGCCCTGAAGCCAGCGGAAATAGATCACCCTACTCCGTCCAAGCCCTCGGCAGTGACTTCGAAGGCAGCGGGAGGTGGCTGTTCTGATTCATCCAAGCCCTCAGAGTCGAGGGAAGGCTCAAAGCGGCAACATGTTGACAAGGAGCAGCCAGGGTCGGGCAAGCCAGCCCCAAAATGTCCTCGTATGATGGCATCAAGGTGAGTCAAGAGTTTTTTCGTCCTTTTGTCTTAACGAACTTTTGCCACGAATGAACCACCATGTCCCTTGCAGCGTCAGAGGATGTGGGACTCTCCTATGGCTCACTCTGACAAAGATCCTTCTTCGGCAACATGCTAGGAGTCGACTGGTGAAGCACCGGTGGTGGGCGCGAGTGGCGTTGGGGCAGCCACAGCATCGACCGGGGAGGCATAGCCGATGACTGCATCCATGGGAGAATAGGCGGAGGAGGGCGTGTCTAGGGTGCCCATGGTGGGCGCAGTGCGGTCGGTCGTGTCCTCGACATCATGGGCAGAGGCGACATAGTCGGAGCCATCGTCCGTGTAGGTGGTCGTGTCTGTGGTTAGGCGAACGGAAAGGGGTGCACCCGAGGCATCCTTTGCGGATGTTGAGATCAGGCAGACCTCCATGTCTACATCACCCGCCTCCTCTATCGCTAGAGGAGCCGCTCTAGAGGAGCTATCACCGCAAGAAAGGTCAACATCGCTTGAGGTCAACGCGTGGACGTCTTGGTCTCTGGTCCGGGTGGCCGCCCTCGATGAAGCAGCGGAGGAGAGGGAATGGGGGAGCATCCACACAAAGGTTGGGGATGCGGTTCGTGCCCTGACCACTATGCTAAGCTTGATGCGTGACATTGTTGCCCTGGTTGGCTAGGTATGATATGACCATGCTTCCAACCCCCATGTTCTCTTTCTGCACCTCTAAGTCTTGTCTTCTTCATAGATCCTTATGGCCTATAGTCGGGAGAAGTCCTAGTTCCTTGCTGAGGAGACACGATGGGGTGAGGGGCTGGCCACACAGCTCGCTGCTGCCCATCAAGAGGTGGCTGAGCTTGCCCCTACCACCCGGGAGGTGGCTGACCTCCGAGTCAGGGAGAAGGATGCTCATGACGACACCTGTGAGGCCGAGGAGAAGCTTGTGGCCCTGATCAAGAGGGTGCACATGAATGACATAGAGGACGAGCGGCTATGGAAGGAGCGGGATGTTTTGCTCTAGGCTGTAGAGGAGCTCCGCATGGGGATTGACCTGGCTCACCAAGAGCGTGCTATCGCTTAGCAACGGACTGACCACCTCGATAATGAGCTTTAGAGGGAGAGGGACCTAAAGATTGCAACCGAGGGCATGTTCATCATGCTCGCCATGGAGGTTGGTCAGTGCCAAGAAGAGATCTGGCGCCTAGAGGCCGAGGTAACCCGGCAGCGCGATGAGGTGCACAATCTTCGGGCGGACGTGGATGGTAAGTCTCCATTTTCCCTTGTTGTCTTTCTCCCTAGATTCCATGGTAAGCCTTTTGACATGGTCGATACATGACTTGGGTAGGTCTCGATGGCAAGCTTGGGGTGGAGGTGGTGAAGAGCCATGGCCTAGAGAAGGAGCTTAGCGAGGTGAAGGACACCCTCTAGAAGGAGAGCGACAAACATGACAACCTACACATTGCCATCTAGCTGGTCTGCGACGAGCTCGAGATGGCCTTAGAGCAGGAGACAAGCTCACTCGCAGTTCACGCCACCGGGATCATGGACCAGGCATGTGATATGGCAAGGGGTGTGCTTTGCTTTGGTGTTCACCGATAGTTCACGATCATCCGTTCTCATTATAAGAACATCGATCTAGCGACAATGAACCAAGGCTTCACGTCCATCTATATCGACGCTGAGCTAGACGACATCGAGAAGGAGGTGGCACTCCTAGCGCATGACCTTTTTGCCAAGATAGAAGATGAAATCATCCCTCCGAGGGGTTAGTTTAGTCAGATATGGCAGGCGGTGCATTTGTAATAAGCGGACAAGTTCCAACCCTTTTGTTCCATCTAAACAAGCTTGTTTTTTTGTTTTGGTTAAACAAATTTGTTCTTTCTCCCTTTTTATGTGTAAAAAGGGTTGAAGCGCTTTGACTCTTCCTGTTGTTAAGATTGTAAAGCTCGAGGTGTGGGCAAGAAAACTCTAATCATGCTAGTAAGTAGGAGTGCCATAGCCACTGGGGCATAGGTTTCTTATAGTCCAACCAGTTTTACTCAGCATTCATTTCTGCAAACCTTGCCTCTAGATTTTTAACGTGAGAAAGGATTGGGCACGGCGACTGTTTTAGAAAGGGTTAATGCGTTCTGACCCTTCCTATTGTTGAGACCGTAGAGCTCGAGGTGTGGGCGAGAAACTCTAATTACGCTGGTAAGCAAGAGTGCCGTAGCCACTGGGACGTAGGTTTCTTGTAGTCCAACCAGTTTTACTCAGCGTTCATTTCCATAAACCTTGCCTCTAGGTTTTTAATGTGAGAAAGGGTCGAGCACGACGACTATTTTAGAAAGGATATATATAGCCTTATCAACACCCTAGTGAGGTCCGACCCCTTGCCGTTGTCGAGGTCAGGTTTCACTAAAGATCGAGGAGACGTACTCCTCCCTAGGATCTAAGCCATTGTCCTTCGACCGTGCATTTGGTCTCCTTACGAGTCCAACTTCCCTCGAGCCCCGCATGTTGTAGGGGTCCGGTTGAGGGTCAGCTCGCCTTTGTGATCGTCATCCATCAAGCAGTTTTTCGATAAAATAGTGGGGCTGAGCCGTGCCACATTTTTCCTCGATGGACGAAATGTGGTGCTCGATGAGCTGTTAATGGGCTAGTCCGAGTGGGGCCCTAGCTTCCGGTTCATAGGGGTCCAGCATGGGTCAGCTGGTGACCGACTCTAGATTCTTAGTGGCCAATCCATATAGTTCTTGGGTCCATTCGACTGGTCCTGAGGGCTCATTGCCTTTCTTTGAGGAAAAACCATAGACTGGAAACCAACCAAGACTCAAACGTGGGCCAGGATGCCTATGATGCTCATACGCCTAGGTACTGGCATCTAATGGGCCCATCCCTTTCCACTCCTCACTCTAAGAGCGCCCCGGAATAGCTGTGAACCCATCGGAGGGTCAGTCTTTGAACTCCTAGATCTAAATGGGCCATAAGAGCGTTTTTAGCTCTATATCCCACCTTACCTATGATGGTTTTTGTGCCTCTCTACACCGACGCCGAGCCGAACAACATTGAGAAGGAGGTGGCCCCTCTGGCATAGGACTTACCTACAGAGATAAAGGATGGCATCATCCCCCAAGAAATTAGTTAGGTAGATAAGCCAGGCGGTGAACTTGTAATAAGTAGACAAGCTCTTAAATTTTGTTATGGCCAAACATATTTTTAGCTCTTCTCCCCTTTTTGTATAAAAAGGGTAATGTGTTCCGACTCTTTCCGTTATTAAGGCTAAAAAGCTTAGGGTGCGGGCAAAAACTCTGATCACGCTGGTGAGTAAAAACGCCATAGCCATTGGGGCGTAGGTTTCTTATGATCCAACCGGTTTTACTCTGCGTTTGTTTTCGCAACCCTCGCTTCTAGGTCTTAATGTGAGAAAGGGTCGTGCATAAAGAATCTTTGTCAGGTAGATATACTCTTTAATGTGTTCTGACTCTTTTCATAGTTAAGGCTAAAAAGCTCGGGGTGCGGGCAAAAAATTCTGATCACGTTGGTGAGCAAAAACGTTGTAGCCGCTAGGGCATAGGTTTGTTGCGGTCCAACCATTTTTACTCAACGTTTGTTTCTGCAACCCTTGCTTCTAGGTCTTAACATGAGAAAAGGTTGAGCATAGAGAATGTCTACCAGATAGATATGCTCTTATCAGCCCCTGAGTGAGGCCCGACCCCTCTACTGTTGCTGGGGTTAGGTGTCACTAAAGATCGAGGAGTTGATAGCGAAAAACCGATAAGAGAAAGCGTGCGTAAATTAAGGGTAAAAGCGACATAGCTATTCAATGTTCTAGGCATTGATGGAGACTTCACCATTGATGGTCCTAAGCCCCTTGCCATTGCTGGGGTTGGGTGTCACTAAAGATTAAGGAGTCGATAGTGAAACCAATAAGAGAAAGCGTGCGTAAATTAAGGGTAAAAACGACGTAGTTGTTCGATGATCTAGGCATTGATGAAGACTTCATCATCGATGGTCCTGAGCTTATAGGTGCCTAGTTGGAGCACATCCGCAATGATATACGGTCCCTCCCATGATGGAGAGAGCTTGTAGCATTTCTTGTTGCTCTAGACGAGGCGGAGCACCAGGTCCCCGACGTTGAAGGCCCAACCCCATACTCAACAACTATGGTACTAGCGCAACGCTTGCTGGTACTTGGCCGAGCAGAGGAGGGCAACATTACGTGCTTTGTCTAGCTAGACCATGGCATCCTTGAGTGATTCCTCGGCTCCATGTTCATCGTACGCCCTGACCCTTGGCGCTCCATAGTTGAGGTCGGTCGAGAGGATAGCCTTGGAACCATAGACCATGAAGAATGGTGTGTAGCCGATGGCCTAGCTGGGGGTCATCCTCAGGCTCTAGAGCACCACAGAAAGCTCCACGACCCATCATCTACCAAACTTATTCAATTGATTGAAGATCCTAGGCTTGAGACCTTGTAGGACCATGCCGTTCATGCTGTCGACCTGCCCGTTCGTGCGAGGGTGCGCCACGGCGGCCCAATCGACGTGGATGTGGTATTCATCACAGAATTGAAGGAACTCCTTCTTAGTGAACTGCGTGACATTGTCCATGATAATGGAGTTTGGGACTCTAAAACGATGGACGATATCAAAGAAGAACAGCACGGCTTGCTCAGACTTGATCGCGGAGATTGGTTGAGCCTCTATCCACTTTGTAAACTTGTCTACGACGACAAGCAAGTGCATATAGCCCCCCGAGCACCCTCTTGAGAGGTCCAACTAGATTGAGCCCCCAGTACATGAATGGCCATGTGATGGGGATCGTTTTGAGTGCATGGGCCGACAGATGGGTCTGTCGAGCATAGTATTGACACCCTTCATAGGTGCGCACAATCTGTTCAGCGTCGGTTACTGCGGTCGGCTAGTAGAAGCCTTGTTGGAATGCGTTTTTGACTAGGGTCCTAGGTTCGGCATGGTGCCCGCAGACCCCACCATGGATATTACTCAACAATTTCTTCCCTTGTTCAATGGGGATGCAGCGCTATAGGATTCTAGTGTGGCTTCACCTATAGAGGTTGCCCTCAATAAGGACAAAGGACTTGGCATGACGTGTGAGCCATTGAGCCTCCATTTTGTCCATTGGTAGTGCCTCATGGGAGAGGTAGTCGAGATAAGGCATCCTCCAGTCGGCTAGAGGGTCGGGCTCTATCGCTGGATCCTTGTCAAGCTCCATGACTTCGAGGCCGGATGGAGCCGCCAGCTGGTTAGCCCCCAAGCCCAAGGCAGGCGGGCCATCACTGGTCTGTTTTAGCTCCTCATAGCGGATCAAGGGCTTGTACTGATTGCTGGCGAAGATGCCCATCGGCACCGCTCTCGGCCGGACACCATTTTCGCCAGCATGTCGGTCGCCTCATTGAGACGCCTCAGGATGTGATTGAGCTCAAGGTCATTGAACTTATCCTCTAGCTAGCAGACTTCTCAGCAATACATAGCCATCTTGGCGTTGTGGCAGCTTGATTTCTTCATGACTTTATCAATGACCAGCTAGGAGTCACCCCAGACGTCAAGCCATCGGATACCCAACTCGATGGCGATGCGTAGGCCATTGATGAGTGCCTCATACTCAGCCACATTATTGGAGGAGGGGAAATGGATGTGAACCATGTACCTCATGCATACTCCGAGGGGCAAAACGAAGACTAGCCCCACGCTGGTGCCTTTCTTCATCAATGATCTATCAAAGTATATCATCCAGTACTCTTGGTCGATGACTGTTGGCTACATTTGGACCTCGGTCCACTCTGTAATGAAATCAGCGAACACTTAGGACTTGATGGCTGTCCAAGGGGCATATGAAATGCCTTGACCCATCAGCTCGAGTGCTCACTTCATGATTCTTCCTGTGTGTCGATGTTTGACCATCGATAGCCTGTCACGGGGGTCCCCGGGGCAGTATGTTCGAGCTTCAACATATGCGGAACTCGACGGTTAACGCAAGAGACAGTCGATTTATCCTGGTTTGGACCCTTGATCTTTGATCGAGTAATAGCCCTATGTCTAGTCAACGTTAGCCTTTGCGTTGGATTGATCATAAAGTGTGGTGTCGTACAATTGTTCTTCATCCCCTGTCCCTAGGATCTCTACCCTCCTTTATACAGTCAGGAGGTCAGAATCCTAGTCGATTTATAATGAGAGTTCCTAGTAGGATTACAGAATACTACTACTACTAAGATTACAGGAGAAGAATCCTAGTTAGACTAGATCTTCTCCCTTCCTTATGGGGTATCCCGTGGGTTCCGCACCGACAAGCCCCTGAGCACTTCATAGTTGAGTTCTGGAAGCCTCGTCTTGTTTCTTCAAGTCTTGTCGAGCAGGAACAAACATCATCCGAGTGCTTTCTTGAGCGAAACCATGTAGCGCTTCGTGAGATCTTCGCGTGTTGTGTACCTTTTTGAAGAAAAAAGTACTCCTATTTGGATGTAGCCCTCGAGCCTCTTGCTGTTTGGCACAAGGAGCTTGAGGGTCTTTTCTTGAAATCACCCTGATTCTTTGTCGAAGGGCTCCCGAGCATATACTCGGGTTCTTTTTGTCGTGTGGCCTTGAAGTCGTCTATCTTGAAGAAGTCTTCTGAGTGATGTGCGCTTTTTGAAGGAAAAAGTGCACTCACTGAGTGTAGCCCCCGAGCCTCTTACTATTTGGAACAAAAAGTTGGAGGATCTTGAATCTTTATGTTGTTTGAAAAACTATTGTCTTGAAGTAGTCCTCTTGGTGACGTGCGCTTTTTGAAGAAAAAAGTGCACTCACTGAGTGTAGCCCTCGAGCCTCTTGCTATTTGGAACAAAAAGTTGGAGGATCTTGAATCTAAGTTGTTCAAAAGAACTAAAATCTCTCCTGTTTCAGCCCCCGAGCATATATCTGGGTTCTTTTGTTTAGAAAGAACTCGAATGCAGGGTCTTGGCATATTCTCTGGTAGTCTGCTGGTGTTAGATGTAGTTGTATGGTGGTGATTGAGTGTAAATGCTGTTTGTTCACGAGTTGTACAGTGTTGGTATATCTTTTTGAATATGCTTGTCCTTGAGTATTGTTCCTTCACGCCTGAGTCCTCCTTCATTGAATTCTGTCTTTTCACTCTATCCTTTGTTAGGCTTGTTCTGTTGGTGCTCCTGGTCTATGTGCACCGCTTCTTTGGTCTATAAATACCCTTCTATTGTGCTGTTTTGATTCATCGAGCACTTTGTTGCGTGGTCTGAAATCTCCATAGTCATGAATATGATAGTTACTGAAGTAGAGCCGCCCCCGGGCGTATTTTGTAGTTCTTGTGTATCTTGCCATAGCTGAAGGGAGTCTTGTGATAGGGATTAGAGGTAGGCTAATCCTGCAGCAGTATTATACTTGAAAGTACATGGCGGTAGTTGGAGGGAGTCTTGTGATGTCGGATGCGATCCTTCATTTGGCAGTTCTGGGTTGATCCTCGTCGCCTGCCCTAAGACTGTCCGGTGCAGATCAGCATCATATCTAGCATCACATCGGACTTGGGTAGACAGATGCCTGCCAGCCTTCTCTACTCCATGTTGTCTCGCCATGCTGCTAATTTCCGCCTTGGATGCACTATGTCCATCCTTTGAAGAAAATAGTGTAGCCGAGGGCAGTTTGTCATTCCGAGTAGCAATTTAGAACACATAGTCATTCTAGAGCCTAGCCGTGTCCGGGTTCCTCTTTGCTACTTTGATTTTTGTGGTACCAAGTTCGTTGGGTCTTGTAAGATGTGTAATCTTTTATTTTTCGAAACTAGTTATAATGGAAAGAATCTTGTCTTCTGAGTTGTAATTCTTTATTTTCCTAATGTCCCGGTTGTTGATGAGATTTCTGAGTTCTTTCTATAAGGACCGGGTTGTTGCGCTCCTTGTGAAATAACCCTTCTTTGCTTTATTATTGATGAGTTCTTTTTGTGGTAATATGATAACTCCACCATGGTGCTGGATGGATAAGTCTGAAATCTACCCATTGAACTGTACCGTTGTGTGGATTTGAGCCGTCCATCATTTTAGCTACGTCGGTAAATGGACCGTTGCGTCCTCATGTCATGTCAAAATGGTCCTGGTGGGCCGCGTTTTTATTGGTGTAAAATCTATTTAAAGGCCTTTCTCCTCCTTTTCTTTGGTACCCTGCCTTTGCCTTGAAACCCTAGCCTTCGCAACTCCATCGTCGCCATTGCCGCCATCATCTGAGCGTTGTCGTCTGAGCCTTCTCTTTCCCTAGTGCCTTTTTGCTTCCGCTAGTACATGAGTAGGAAGAAAGCTATGAGCAAGTCCTAGGCAGCCTTTATGGACGAGGAATCATCACTTTCTGTGATTGAGAACCAAGAGGTCATGGCCATGAGGGCTTCCCAAAAGGTTTGGCTGGCTCCGACAACGACTGAAGACCAACTTCGTGAGCTTGGTGGTAATGGTCTGATCTAGAGAAAAGGACATTACTGAATGGAGGGCTCTAGGCGAGCATCGGGTCCCTGCTCCAGGTCCTAGTGAGATTATTATCTTTGTTTCCTTTATCCATTTTGGACTTTGCCTCCTGGCTTCTGCTTTTCTTCATCGGTTTCTCGGCTATTTTGGGATTAGCCTGAATAACCTTGCCCCCAATGTTGTCCTTCATCTTTCTATTTTCATTCATCTTTGTGAAACCTTCCTTGGAATTCCTCCTTCTCTTTCCCTCTTTCGTTACTTTTTCTGCCTGAAGCCCCAACCCCGCCGTGATGACACCAATATTCTTGGTGGCTGTGGAATTCAGTTTTGCTAGGGTCTTACGAGCAAGTTCTTTGACTATGACCTGGTTGATTCTGTAAGGGATTAGCGTGCTGACTGGTTTTATGCTGCCAACTTGATTCCTCCTCTTTTCGTTCACTCTGGGTCTGGTCCCTTGGTTAATGACTGATGGTAAAAGAACCCGATGACGACTGCTGAGCTCCAGATGATCAAGCCTTTTCTCAAGAAGATTTGCACTCTGAAACAGCAAGGCTTGACCGGCTTTGGGATTATTTCAAGTTTTCTTCGCCGCCGAGTTCAACCTTTGAAGGAGTGTGAACATTATGGTTTCGAGTACTCTGGGGCAGAGGATCCTTCTTGTATGGTCCCTGCCCTTGAGTTGATCGATGAGGAAGTGCTCGAGCATCTCTAAAAGATGCTGAAAGGAGTAAGTGTTGTTCCGCTTGCTATCCTTGAGTACAACGCAAAGAACCCGCCCCCTGCTGTGAGTTGTTCGTTTCTTTATTCGGGTACTTTCGATTCTCTTTTGTTGTATCCACTTTTGCTTAATCTTCCTTGTCTTGATGTTTTACTCTTTTATAGGAATTGGGGCGTAATTTCGCTGATCCATTTCCCCTTGATGATCTCCCTACAAATGTGGAGGCTAGGGGTAGTCTTGCTGGGGCATCCTTGACCAGTAAGTTTCAAACTACAATGATGCTTCCTGGTGTTTCTTCCGCATTTTCTGACGTATATGAAGAGTATGTTCCTCGTCTAGTTCCTCGAGCTCCTCATACTTTCAAAAAGAGGGGGTGAGTGGATAGTTCTTCTTCTACTCCATCTGCTACCAAGAAATCTCGCTAGTCAAGTACTCATCTAGGTACTCTAGTTGTAGCTAGCATGCTCTTAGGTGAGCATATTAATACGCTCTGTCCTTTTGTTGTTTGTTTTTATCTTTGACTGAGTACTTTTGTCCTTTTTTCAGCTGGAGCTATGGTGGCCTTGGTCGAGAGTGAGGAGGAAGAGGATGATGATGGTACCCTCGTTACTCGTCGATGAGTTGTTTTCTTGTTTTCGTGTTGTTGAACTCCACCTTTTGTTTTGACTTTGGTCTTGTTCTCTTGTAGTAAGCGGTCATCGGATTCAAGTTCTTCTAGGGCTCCAGTACCGGCTGCACCGCTCCTGTCGTAGGGTGGTGGTGATGTTTTTGCCACTGTGGTTCACCCTGCGAGGTCTTCTTTTGGTTTCATGAAGAAGAAGATAGCTGAGTGAGTGCATTTTGGTTTTATTTCTTTGCTTCTGTTCCCCTTTTTTCTTATTCTTTTTGACAAATTTCCTTGTCATCTTTCAGGTCTTTGTCTTCCCCGAGCCTCTGGTTGACTTCTTGTCAGACCTCTGGTGCACCCTTGCATACCGAGTCTCAGGACTCGGAACGCACGGTCGCCGAGGTGGCTGTGAGGGGGACAAAGTCTGCAGCTGCTGATTTGCCGGCTCCCGAGGTGACCATGGCCATTATGGTGGGTTCATCTGAGGGATTGGTCATGGCTTCCCAGGAGATTGCCCTAGTCATGCCCTCTTCACCTCGGCCGGCTTCTCCTTCTCCTCTTCTTGCCTTTGGTGGTCCGCCTTTGGCTGATGATGTGGTGCAGCAGTTTGATACCACTCATCGATTGTCGGAGCTAACCGCCGCCTAGGGAAGCTTGTCGACCCTTGTGACTTCTTTTGGGGAAAGGCTCCAGGTGATTTTTTCTGTAGTTCTTTCTTTGGATGTTCGTTTTTCTTCTGTCCTTATGTCTTATTTTTCTTTATCTCTTTTTACTCAGTCTTTTTCTCATGATCATACCGGCTTCTTTTTTCTCGTCTAAAAGCGAGAAAAAGTTGTCTTCTGAGGTGAGTACCCTGAAGGTAGAGCTTGACCTCTGTCGGGCTGAGCTGGAGACTGAGTGTCAGACGCATCAGAATGAGGAGAAGGCTCTCCGTGCCTAGGTAGTTGAGGTGGAAAAGCAGAGGGATGTAGCTGCCCAGGAGGCCTCGAAAAATGTGGAGGCCATGAAGAAAGAGTGCCACGGTATCGCAAGTTCTTTTTCGCTTCCCTTTGTATTCAAATTTGCCTTTCTACTGACTTGTCTTTTGTTGCTTGGTCTAGCTCTCCGAGTTGAAAAGTAGAAGCTCTTGGATGGCATCGAGGAGATGAAGACACTCGTTCACACTAACCATAATAAGGCTAAGGAGGTAATTACTTGAGCTGAAGAAGAACTCATGCTTGCTGAGTTGATTAGGCGTGGAGCTGACAGAGATCTTGTGTAGGCCCAAAAGACCATTGAGGACTTGTCTGGCAAGTTGGCAACGGCTACTGAGAACTAGAAAGCTTTGTGGAAGTCTTTTCGATCAGTAGCTGACCTTCTTCGGACTCCAACAGACGACGGTCATTCTTGGGCCTAATTCATTCCCCAAGTGCCGACCCGTTTCCTAGAGTTCATGAAGAGGTGTGCCCATCTTTCTCCGGATTTTCCTTTGTCCAAGATTGCCGATGAAGCCGAGAGCCAAGAGTACCTGGATGCAGTTGAGAGGTTAGAGCCTGAGGTCGATGACTTAGCCAGGAAGATTATAGATAATCTTAACATTGATGTTTCTTCTCCTGATGACCATGCCTGATGTAATTGACCTTTGTATTCTAGCTTCTGTAACAAAACACTATACTTGAAAACTAAATGGAGAATTTTTATTTTTTGTTGATGTCTTCTTTGTCTGTATTTCTTTGTCTCGTAAATAGCTCGGCTTTGGTAAATCATTATTTTGACAAACTTTCTTAATCTGTCGAGTGCTTTTATGGCTTTCGTTTGTGCCTTGTAAACAACTCGGTATATGTAGATTGATGTCTTGACAGACTTCCTTGATTTGTCAGGTGCTTGTCTGGCTTTCGTCTGTGACTTGTAAACAACTCGGTATAGACCGTTGTCTCGACAAACTTTGTGTTCTTGTTAGTACTGAAAAGACTTAGGGTATCTCTAGCTTCTTCTTCTTGGCTTAGCTCAGAGTGTGGTCAGCATCTGGTCCTATCTCTAGTTGCAAAAATATCCTAGGATTGGCAAGCCCCCAAGCACTTCATGGTAGAGCTCTAGAAGCCTCGTCTTGTTTTCTTCAAGTCTTGTCGAGCAGGAACAAGCATTGTCCGAGTGCTTTCTTGAGCGAAATCGTGTAGCGCTTCTTGGGATCTTCCGAGTGTAGCCCCCAAGCCTCTTGATATTTGGAACAAGGAGCTGGAGGGTCTTGTCTTGATATTGCTATGATTTATGTTTAGGCTTAGTTTTAGTCATTTTGCTTTTTGGTTCGGGTGTTAGCTTATTAGCTACCCTCATCGGCGATCTCAAGCATCTTTTTAGCTCTTTTGCTCTCGGCCGGTATGCTCAGGCGTCTTTTCAGCCATTTTGCTTTTTGGTTCGGGTGTTAGCTTATTAGCTACTCTCATCGGTGGGCTCAAGCATGTTTTTAGCTCTTTTGCTCTCGGCCGATATGCTCAGGCGTCTTTTCAGCCATTTTGCTTTTTGGTTCGGGTGTTAGCTTATTAGCTACCCTCATCGGTGGGCTCAAGCATGTTTTCAGCTCTTTTGCTCTCGGCCGATATGCTCAGGTGTCTTTTCAGCTATTTTGCTTTTTGGTTCGGGTGTTAGCTTATTAGCTACCCTCATCGGCGGGCTCAAGCATGTTTTCAACTCTTTTGCTCTCGGCCGGTATGCTCAGGCATCTTTTCAGCCATTTTGCTTTTTGTTTCGGGTGTTAGCTTGTTAGCTACCCTCATCGGCAGGCTCAAGCATGTTTTCAGCTCTTTTGCTCTCGGCCGGTATGCTCAGGCGTCTTTTCAGCCATTTTACTTTTTGATTCGGGTGTTAGCTTATTAGCTACCCTCATCGGCGGGCTCAAGCATGTTTTCAACTCTTGCTCTTGGCTGGTATGCTCAGGCATCTTTTCAGCCATTTTGCTTTTTGTTTCGGGTGTTAGCTTGTTAGCTACCCTCATCGGCGGGCTCAAGCATGTTTTCAGCTCTTTTGCTCTCGGCCGGTATGCTCAGACGTCTTTTCAGCCATTTTGCTTTTTGGTTCTCATTGGAAACAACTCGGGGAAAGCCATAATAAGACATATATTTGTCGAGAAAGAACCATCTTTATTGATCATGAATATTGATAGGTCACAATAGTACATATGTTGTTGATGAGCGCTATCTTTGTTGATCATGAACGTTGATCTCTTGTGGCTTTTATATATATTTTCCCTTGAGTTGTTTTCATGCGTAGAATCTTCGTAGTTGGCTGATGTGCCATGTATTGTTGACTTCTTTTCTATCTTCAGTTATCAACTTGTATGTGCCCGGTCCGGTGACTTTTGTGACGATAAAAGGACCTTCCCATGGACTGAGTAGTTTATGGTGTCTGTCGGTTTTTTGTATTCTTCTTAGTACTAGGTCTCCGACTTGTAATGATCGAGACTGGGTATTCTTGTTGTAGTGGTGTCTTAATCCTTGGAGGTATCTTGCTGATTGAAGGGTAGCGTTTACTCTGACTTCTTCTGTACTGTCGAGCTCTAATCTTCGGGTTTGTTCTACTTCTCCTTCATCATATTATTCTATCCTTGGTGACGTCCAGATCAAGTCGGCAGGTAGTACGGCTTTTGATCCGTAAACCAGGAAGAAAGGTGAGTATCCGGTGGCTCTGCTTATTTGAGTCCATAGCCCCCATACGACCTTGGGTAATTCTTTAATCCATTTTGATCCATAGTCTACTAGTTCTTCATACAATCTTGGTTTTAGTTCAGCTAGTATGAGTCCGTTAGCCCTTTTGACCTATCTGTTGGCCCCTGAATGTGCGATTGATGTGTAATCTATTCTAAAGCCGCAGTCCTATACCCAACTTTGGAATTCTATGGCTGTGAAGGGAGAACCCAAATCCGTGATGATTCGATTGGGCATGCCGAAGCGGTGTATAATGTCTTGGATGAACTCGACTGCTTTGGCTACATTGTATTTTGCGAGTGGTTTGAATTCAATCCACTTGGTGAACTTGTCAATTGCTACGAAGATGTACTCGAAGCCGTCTTTTGCTTTCTTGAGAGGTCCTACTTGATCTAGCCCCTAGCAGGAGAAAGGCCAAGTAGGTGGGATGCAGATGAGGTTGTGAGCTGGCACATGAGCTTGTCTTGTGAACATTTGATAACCTTTGCATCTTCTAACGAGTTCTTCTACGTCTTTTAAAGCGGTTGGCCAGTAGAAACCTATGCGGAATGCTTTGCCGACTAGTGTTCTTGAAGTGGCGTGATTTCCACAACAACCTGAGTGTATTTCGTCTAGGATCTCTTTGCCCTCTTCAAATGAGATGCATTTTAGGAGTACTTCTAATGATGCAGCTCATCTGTAGAGCTTGTCTCCTACTAGGACATAATTCTTGCTTCTGCGAACAACTCGGGTAGCTTCCTCTTTTTCTACTGGCAACTTATTCTCTTTGATGTAATCAATAAAAGCCTAGGTCCATGAAGTGGTGATTACCAAAATCTGGATGCCTTTAGCTGAGATTTTAGGGGTTATCTCACCGGGTTGTTTGATAGAGGAAGCTGATAATTGCTCTATGAATACACCGGGTGGGACCTTCGCCCTGTTAGATCTAAGCTTGGCGAGGACGTCTGCTGCAATATTAGAATCACGTAGGACGTGTAGAATTTCTAATCCTTGAAAATATTTTTTGAGCCTTCATATTTCTGCACAATAGGCACCCATGTTTTCTTTGGTGCAATCCCAATCTTTGTTGACTTGATTGATGACTACTGCTGAATCGCCGTATACGAGTAAACGCTTGATTCCGAGGGTAATTGCCACTCGTAGCCCATGGATGAGGGCTTCGTATTCTGCTTTATTGTTTGTAGCTTGCCATAGTATCTGAAGGACATACTTGAGTTGTTTTCCATCTAGAGAAATGAGTAGAACACCTACACTGGCTCCTCCTAGCTTGAGTGATCCATCAAAGTACATCTTCTAGTGATCAAGGATGGTATTTGACATAGGTTGTTAAATTTATGTCCACTCGGCAACAAAATCAGCCAGGGCTTGAGATTTAATTGCCTTCTGTGGGGTGAAATCGATATTGAGAGCACCAAGTTCAACTGCCCACTTAGATATGTGCCCTGTTGCGTCTCTGTTGTGTAGGATGTCTTCGAGTGGGAAATCTGTTACCATAGTAATCTTGTGGCTTTCAAAATAGTGGCGAAGCTTGCGTGAGTGATTAGGAGGGCATAGAGTAGTTTTTGCATATGCGGGTACCGGATTTTTGATTCTGATAGTACTTCGCTGATGTAGTATAAGGGGCATTGTACTTTATATACACACCCTTCTTCTTCTCTTTCTACGACAACCGCAGTGCTGATCATAGTAGAAGTTGCCGTAATGTACAGCATCATGTCTTCGTATTTCTTCGGAGGTGTGAGAACGAGTGATGATGTGAGATATGCCTTGAGCTTCTTGAAAGCTTTGTTGGCTTCTTTTGTCCACTCGAACTTGTCTGTCTTCTTTAGCAATTTAAAGAAAGGTAACCCTTTTTTGCCCAGTCTTGATATAAAATGATTGAGGGCCGCCATGCCGCTTGTTAGTTTCTGCACATCTTTGACACTTCGAGGAGGGCCCATCTTTGTTATGGCTTGAATCTACTTGGCGCTTGCTTTAATTCCACGATGACTGACCAAGAATCCGAGTAGTTGTCCTGAAGGAACTCTGAATACACACTTGTTTGGATTCAATTTCCACCTCCATCTTTTCAGGTTTTCGAAGGTTTGCTTTAGGTCTTGAATGAGTATATCCGAGTTCTTTGTTTTTACTACTACATCATCCACGTATGCTTCTACGTTTTCGCCGATCTGATCACCGAGGCACGTTTGGATAGCTCTTTGGTAAGTGGCACTAGTGTTCTTGAGTCCAAATGACATGGTTTTGTAGCAGTAGGCACCGAATTGAGTGATGAAAGATGTCTTGCTCTGGTCTTGTTCCTTTAATGCGATCTGGTGATATCCTGAATAGCAATCAAGGAAGGATAATAGGGCAGATCCTGCTGTTGAATCAACTATCTGATCAATGCATGGTAGCCCGAACGGATCTTTCAGGTAGTGTTTGTTGAGGTCTGTGTAGTCAACACACATGCGCCACTCGTTCGTATTCTTTTTCTATACCAGAACTAGTTTTGCTAGCCAATCTAGATGGAGGATTTCTCTGATGAATCCGGCTACCATTAGTTTTGTGATTTCTTTTTTAATTGCTGCCTTCTTGTCTGGTGAGAATCATCGTAGTCATTGCTTCACAGGCTTGGAGCCTTCATTGATATCAATTCTGTGCTCAGCCAACTCTCTTGGGACCCCTGGCATGTCGGCCGGCTTCCAAGCGAAGATATTTTTGTTGTCCCAAAGAAAGTTGGTGAGCGCGAGTTCCTATTTTGCCGATAGGTGGGCGCTGATGGTTGCCGTTTTTGAGGGATCACCGGTGCCCAGGTCAATTTGCTTGACGTCGGCTTCTTTTGGTGGTGCTAGGATGCTGGGTTTTTTAGCTGGTATCTCTAGCTCTTCTGGGCTCATTTCAGTTGCAACAGTGGCTATTTCTTTTCTTCCATCGTTGGTTTGTGCTTTTGCTGCAATTTGGATTGCCTGAACATCACAGTCAAAAGCGCGCTTCAAATCACTCCAAAGAGAGAGGACACCATTAGGCCCTGGCATCTTAAGCAACAAGTACGGATAATGCGGTATTGCCATGAATTTTGCTAGTACTGGGCGCCCGAGGATTGCGTGATATGATGAATCGAAGTCAACAACTTCAAACTTGATGAACTCTGTACGGTAGTTCGAGGAAGTCCCAAAAGTAACTGAAAGAGTGATTTGTCCAAGTGGCATTGCCACCTTGTCGGGTACTATGCCATAAAAAGGCGTGCTTGTTGGTGTAATCATCCCGGCGAGTTGTAGTCCCATCTTCCTTAGAGTTTCTAAAAAAATGATGTTGAGTCCGGCACCTCCATCGATTAGTACTTTCATAACAGTCATACCAGCAATAGTTGGGTCTAGAACCAGTGGGTAATAACCTGCATTTCCTACGCTGGTCCATTGGTCTTCTCTTGAAAATTGGATTGGATACTATGACCAATTGAGATATCTTGGGGTAGCAGGTTCTGCTGCCATGATGGTTCGTAACGCTAGCTTTTCTTGATGTTTGCTTCTAGAATCTAGAACCCCAGCAAAGATTACTGCTACTGTCCTCGTGGATTTTTGGAATCCCTTGTCTTCTTCTTTTTTCTGATTGCCTTCTTTGGTATTCTCCTTACTATATTTTCTTGTGTATCGATCTTTGAAGGTGTAGCAATCTTCGATGGTGTGATTTCCTTTGGGGTGCAAGGGGCAACGCATGTTTTTAATGTCGTCATACCTTCTTTGAAAACTTCCTTGATTTGTCAGTCACTGCTACGGTGTTGTTTGGACCACGTTTTCTTTCCTAATGTCTGTTGTTTCGAGGATTTTGCCTGTCCGAGTTGTCTCTGTTGTTTCTATTCGGGAATCTTTCTCGTGTCTTTTCCTCTGTGGTAATCATCTTTTCCATTGTTCGTCTTAATTCTTCATTGTTTCTTGGGTTTTCTTTACAGAAATCTTAAAATTGCCACCTAGCCATGATTCCGTGAGAGAAAGCCTCGATTACTTCTTGTTGGGTGATGTCATGTACTTGAGCTCGTAGTTTGCCAAATCATCGATAGTAATTTCTGAGGCTTTCACCTCCTTTCTGCTTGAGTCCTTTTAGCTCTATGTGGGTGATTGGGTGTGTAATGATACCCACAAAATTTTCACAGAAAGCTCTTTGCAAGTCCTCCCAATTTCTGATTGATCCTGGATTCAATTTGTCAAACCATTAAAGTGGCATGGTTTCTAGGGCCATGGGAAAGAACAAGGTCTTGATGTCATCGTCTCCTCCGACCAATTCAATCGATTGCGAGTAAATCCTGAGCCATTGCTTTGGTTTAGTCTTGCCATCATACTTGGAATGGTTGGACGGCTTGAACTTGTGAGGCAGTCGTATTGAAGCAAGTCTATTTGCAAAATAGGGGAATCTATCATGCGTTCTGGCTTCTGTGTATTCTGATTCAATGCCCCCTTCTTACCAATTGTTGTCTTGGTGAGAGTAGTTTTGCGTAGCTGTTCGTGTAGGTGCTTTGCTTCTGGCCTTTCTTGGTTGTTCGACTCGGTCGTTTTGACTATGGTTTCTTTTACTTTCTCTGTTGTGACTTCCACTTGGTCCAAGTCTCTCAAAGGTGGACTTCCTTTGATTTTGATCTTCCTGCTCATGAGATGTTGCCCTTCCATCGTGTGTCCTAAGGACTATTGATCGGAGGAAGTCCCAGAGCTGTTCTTATTTTTCATTGGGATATGAAGTCACCCTGAGTTCTTCTAGTGCTTCTCAGATCTTATCGTAGGGTGTATTCGCTGCTCGTCCTTCTTTGACCTCTCGCTCTGGTTTTCTTCTATTGTACTCAGCTAGATTTGACTTATATTTGATCCAAGCTTCCTTGCGCTGCTTAGCACGGCGTTGACGTCCTTGTTTCAATTTGTTCTTTCTTTCTCTAGCTTACCTCTAACTCTCGGTCTCACCATCATGCCCCTGGGTAAGTGGTGATAGATTGGACTCAGATTCATCTGAAGACCTGACGTTGGGTGCTTCTGGGGGAATGGTGATCGAGGACGGTGAATCATGAACACTTCTCGAGCGTGAGTTGTTCTGTCATTAGCATTGGTTTCCGTACTATCAGAGTTGTTGATAACTTCAGTAGAGGCTTCTAGGTCATAGATCGAGTCTCCTTGGTAGGGTAGAGTTGTTGTTGTCGTATCGTCAACTAGTTAGGTGCTGCCATCCTCAGGAACGGAACCTGGCCAGTGGACGATGTAGTCTTGAGATGTTATAGTTAAGACAAGACCTTCCTAGGCTCCTTTCAGTGGCATTCTAAGCATGGGATTGGTGGATCCTTCGGGCCATGTCTGATAAGATGTTGCCATATTGTGGAGTCTGAACGGAAGAGGACCCGACTTCTTTAAAGTGCTCTGAGTGTACTCCGAGTTGTATCCTTGATAGGTTGACATCGTGCCTCGGAGCCTTGTTGGAAAAGAACTCGGTTTTCCAAAAGAACTCGGATAAGACTCCATCTTGGAAGCAGAACTTGAGTTTGAATCGGATGAGTTTGAATCGGATGCATGAACCACCAAGAGTAACAAGCGAATCCCACAACAAAACACGAACACCGAATGCCTCTAGATGCAAACACTCAAGCAATGCACTTGGATTCACTCTCAATCTTACAAAGATGTTGAATCAATGACAGAGATGAGTGGGAGGGCTTTGGCTAAGCTCACAAGGTTGCTATGTCAATGCAAATGACCAAGAGAGTGAGCTAGAGCCGACCTTGGGGCTTAAATAGAAGCCCTCATGAAATAGAGTCGTTGTACCCCTTCACTGGCCACAACACGGGGTGACCGGACGCTCCAGTCAGATTGACTGGACGCTGGACCTCAGCGTTTGGTTGTGCGATGCACACCACATGTCCCCTCTCTTTAAATACTGAGCGCCCGATCCCAACAGTCAAGTGATGACCGGACGCGCTACTACGAAGTGACCGGACGCTAGACCTCAGCATCTGGTCGTTTCTAGTAAGCATCCAGAAACAATTTTTCACGACCGGACACACCCAGCGTTCGATCACATAGCGACTCCCCTGTGTGCTGCCACATCAGCGTCCGGTCAGAGACCGACACTACGTACCCTCTACTGCCACTGACCAGACGCGCTGGTCCAACCAAGACCAGCGTCTGGTCACTTACAGTGACCTCTATCTTTTCTATATAGGGCATCGGTGGCACCATCGGACTGTCCGCACTCTATGGGTAGACACTCCACCGGTGAAGTTCCTAACCCTTGCTCAAATGTGCCAACCACCAAGTGTATCACCATGTGCACATATGTTAGCATATTTTGCAAACATTTTCAAGGGTGTTAGCACTCCTCTAGATCCTAAATGCATATAAAATGAGTTAGAGCATCTAGTGGCACTTTGATAACCATATTTTGATACGAGTTTCACCCCTCTTAATAGTACGGCTATCAAACCTAAATATGATCACACTCTCTAAGTGTCTTGATCACCAAAACAAAATAGCTCCTACCATTTATACCTTTGCCTTGAGCCTTTTATTTTTCTCTTTCTTCTTTTCAAGTCCAAGCACTTGATCATCACCACGGCATCACCATCATCATGTCATGATCTTCATTTGCTTCGCCACTTGGAATGTGCTACCTATCTCATGATCACTTGATAAACTAGGTTAACACTTAGGGTTTCATCAATTCACCAAAACCAAACTAGAGCTTTCACCCATATAGTCAACACACATTCTCCATTTCCCATTCTTTTTTTATACAAGAATGAGATTGGCTAACCACTTGAGGTGGTATACTTCTTTGATGAACTCTGCCGCCAAAAGCTTCGTAATCTCCTCGCTGATGGCCCTATGTTTCTCCTCGTCGAAGCGACGTAGGCGCTGCTTCACTAGCTTGGAGCCTGGCCTAATCTTCAAGGCATGCTCGGTGACTTCTCTCAGAATGTTTGGCATGTCCAAGGGTCTCCATGCAAAGATGTCTCTATTGGCACAGAAGAAGTCGATGAGCGTGCTTTCCTATTCGGAGGAAAGCATGATGCCAATGCGCACCACTTTGCCCTTGGAGCCGCTGGGGTCTATAAGGACCTCCTTGGCGCCCTATATAGGCTCAACAGACCCGGCCGACCATTTGGGGTCAGGCGCTTCTTTGATGACCTCCTCCCTATTGGCTGCAAGCTCTTTGGAGGTGACAATTGTCGCGGCGTGTTCATAACACTCAGCCTCATACTCATAGGCGCGCTAGAAGGAGGTGCCGATGATGATGACCCCGCATGGACCAGACATCTTCAACTTTAGATAGGTGTAGTTGGGGATGGCCATGAACTTCGCATAGCATGGACATCCCAGGATGGCGTGGTAGGTCCCGTGGAACCTGACCCCCTCAAAGGTAAGGGTCTCCATCCTATAGTTGGTTAGATTCCTAAAGGTGACGGGCAGATCGATCTGCCCAAGTGGCTTGGCCTACTTTCTAGGTATGATGTCATAGAAAGGTGCCCTGATCGGTCGGATCCATAATCGGTCAATGCCTATGGTGTCGAGCATTTCAGCATACATGATGTTGAAGCCATTGCCTCCATCCATCAGCACCTTGGTGAGCCACTACATGTTGATAATTGGGTCAACCATGAGCGGGTATCTTCCTGGCTATGGGACGCTTTCCTGGTGGTCGGTCCGATCAAAAGTTATGGCGGACTCCGACCATTGGAGGAAGGAAGGTGCTACCAGCTGGCCGTATAGACCTCATGGCGTGCAAGCTTCTAGTGGTGCCTGGAGTTGTAGGTCGCCGAATCTATGAAGATCACGAGCTAGCCATCCAGCACCGAAAATCCACCATCCTTCCCCTTGGCATCATCTGTGGCCAGCTTGGTCTCCTTCCTATGCTCCCTCATGTTGGAGCCTCTGAACAAGAACCACTTCATGAGGACACAGTCCTTGTATAGGTGCTTGACGGGGAAAGCATGGTTCGGGCATGGCCCTTTAAGTAGCTTCTCAAAGTGATCTAGGGTACCCTCGGTGGGCTTCTAACCCCCCTTGCGGTCGGCAGTGGCCACGAGCGAGCTCTCATGCTGCTGCTTGTTCTTTTTTTGTTGAGGCGGTTGGAGGCGCCTTCACCGGTATCCTCGTCCCACTTTGCCTTGCCCTTGGGGCGGTCAAAAATCACTCCGACTACCACCTCACCTGAGGCATGGCTGGTGGTGATGTCGAGGAGCTCCTTGGTGGTTCATGAGCCCTTACATCCTAGCTTGTGAACCAGAGACTCGCAGGTGGTCTCGGATAGGAAAGCTCCTTTGATGTCGACGTCGGCAACATTAGGCAGCTCGTTGCACTATCGGGAGAAGCGCCATATTTACCCACGAAGAGTTTCCCTAGACTTCTATCGGTAGTTTTTGAGATCCCATGGGTTCCTAGGACGTGCGTATGTGCCCTAGAAGTTTTCTACAAAGATCTCTTTTAGGTCCACCCAACTTTGGATTTGGTTGGGTGGAAGGTGTTCTAACCACGTTCACGCCGAATCGGTCAGGAACAATGAAAGGTTGTGGATAATAAAATCATCACTATCCGCTCCACCGGCTTGGCAAGTAAGCCAATAATCCTCGAGCCACAATTCAGGGTTCGTTTCCCCAGAGTATTTTGGGATGTTGGTCGGCGATCGGTACCGCGGTGGGAAGACGACATTGAGGATGTGTCGGCCAAAGGCCAGAGGTCCTGGCAAGTCAAGACTCGGGCTTCGGTCCTCGCCGCTATCGTAGCGTCCTCCATAATGAGGGTGGTAGCCGCGGCCAACCTCCTCCCTCTCATTGCCATGGGCATGCCTATGGGCATCCAGGGTGTCACACGCGTCATGGTAGAGGCCGAGACGCTCATGCACTAAGGCCATGGCATGTGGCCTACCACCTTGCTACGCCTAGTGGACTAACACATCCTTGTCGGGTTGCTCTGAGGGCATACATTGGCTGGCATTGAGCTCGCGTTGTCGGGAGAGTGAACTCTCAGCCTGCTGCGCCACCGTACGCTTGAGTAGGTGTGAGTCTTGCGATGGGCTCGACGATCCTTAGGCGTCGCGGGCTCCTGAAGCCCCCAAAGCAAGGCCGCTACGGCAGCGATGTTTTGGCTTGCTCGGGTGAAGTGTGGGGGGCTTCGTCGTCCTTGATGATCCTCTGGTTCACGTCATAGGCCATGGCACACGCACGCTCACCGTCTCCGTGGCGCTCGAGCTTCACACGTTCTTGCTCGAGCTAGAGTCGTGCTTCCTCAAGCTCTTGGTGCCGTGCCCTTAGCTACTCTACCCATAGGCGAGGTGGGGCCCCTGTGTCCCCCTCGACCTTGTCATCAAGGTCATCTTTTGGGGTAGCCCTCCCTCGTGGATGCTTTCGACGTATCTCTGGGGGTACCTGCCATAAAACATTCTCGCAAGGGGTGATGGCTCCCTATGCTTGTGTCAGAGTCAAAGGATGACTCTGATTCTCCTGCCAGAAGGTCATGGAAAGATTCAATGACGTATTCGGTCATTCCCACGAACTCATCATCCATAGGGGATGGGGGCGTGCACTGTGCCATAAGGTGGCCAACGGTTTTTGTGGCGTTGCGTAGACCGAACAGGAGCGTTGTTGGGGCACTTCGGATGAGGCATTATGAGGAGAGCAGCTCTCCTCCGACAAGCTACGTCATGACGTTAGTGAACAAGAAGGTGAGGCGGTGTAGGTCATCCTAGGACGGTCGGGGTACCAGGAAGGCACCGAGCTAGCGCTCTAGCCTCTCGTAATCGAAGCCGAGGAGCTGGTCACTCCCGGGGGCGTGGGCCTCTGGTACGTGCAGCTATAGCTCCTTAAGTGCCTCGGCGATCGCGCCAAGGTCGATGGAGTGGAGAGGTTGGACGGCGATGGGAGACCGCACCAACTCTTCCTCCGTCATGACGATAAAGTCTAGGTTCTCGAAGCGCATGTGCGCGCTCAGGACCCAGCTGACGCCGTGACTAGCCATCTGAGGCCTGGTATGGACGTCGAGATGCGCAAAAAGCCCCTACCTGGAGCGCCAACTCTCGGTGTTTTTGGACAACCGACGAGTAAATTTATATTTACGCATCTGGCTCGGATGGTGTGCTCGGAGGATACAAGGGTTTATACTGGTTCGGGCGGAACGTCCCTACGTCCAGTTCACTGTTACTCATGTTACCGGCACTTGGTTTGTAGTAGGGGTTACAAACAAGCGAGAGAGGGAGAGGATCCTAGGTCTCTGGTGGAAGGAGTGAATGGGTGCTGAGAGCTCGCTTGCTGCTCAGCCGTGTACTCGTGTCGTGCTCTTGTGTTCTGATTTCGTCTGGATCTTCCTCCCCCCTCCATTCATGGGACGCCCTGCTTCCTCTTTTATAGGCGAAGGGAAAGCGCGGGTTACAATGGAGGAAGAGGAGAGGAACGAGAGAGAGAGAGAGAGAGAGAGAGAGAGAGAGAGAGAGAGAGAGAGAGAGAAAAGGCTTCTAGGGTCGCCGGGTCCTCCTTCTCCTTCATGCGGGTCCTGCCGATCCTGTAGATGTCAACAGGGACAGCTCCACGTCGTGGCCCTGTTCATCACTGGTGCCATGCGTAGGCATCATCTATCGGTCATGGCATTCTACTCCGTCTCAACGGACGTCGTGGTGAACTAACGCGCCTGTCAGCGTCCATACGAGGGTTAGGCAGAACAGCACCGGCACGTCTGACATTGTTCTTGATATGAATACCCAGGTATGGTCCGCCATGGCCACGGGTTACGTCGAGGCGTGCCAGTCTCTTTTCTAATGTCAGAGTTTTGAGCCAGGCCCATATGCTTGGACCTGGAGTGGTTGGCGACGGTATGGGTTCCCGTCGGACAAGATGAAAACCGCGTCCTTAGGGTCGGGCGAGACGGAGCCTACGACCTTGAGCGAGACAAAAACCACGACCTTGGGGTCAGGTGAGACGGAGCCCGCACCCAAGGGGTCGGACGAGACGGAGCCCGTGGCCTCGAGGTCGGGCGAGACGGAGCCCGCGGCCTTGGAGTCGGGCGAGAAGGAGCCCGTAACCAAGGGGTCCGGCGAGACGGAGCCCGCGGTCTTGTGGTCGAGCGAGACCTTTTAATACGTCTTGATCCATCCGAAGAAATCAGCGTGGGCGCTGACTTTCTTGTTTTTGGTATCCCTACTATTATACCCGACACCATAAATGATCAATAGCACTATGCTAACTCTGCTTGACAAAGCACTAATTAAGTGCAATAGGTGGTCACTGAATCAACTCTGCTCGTTCTGTCATATTCTCTCCGTCCTGTAACATAGTGTATTTTAGCATTCAAAATTTATTCTCAAATATAATGCATTGTAGAGGATAAAAATCAGTTTATATTAAATATTTTTCATTTCTCAACCAATTATCACTAATCACGTTGATGGTAACGTCGGATTCGAAAATAAAATAAAGATATATACGTCTTTTATGTTCTTTTTTATTTTATCTTAAAGTTACTAGAATGCACTGTAATACACGACAAATGAGTATGCCACACCCGTATAGCTAACGTCAGATCGAGTAGGACCATTCCGAATTCCTCATCAGGAAGCGGCAAATTCGTGAGATTCAGTAGGATATATATACGTAATTAATTAATGTGTTGTTTCACGTGGAATTCCCCTGTCCTGGTAGTTCCCAGGCTCTGACAAGTGTCATGAACGCTTGCCATGCATGGCATGCACTCATGCTCCACAAGAGATAAGAATGAACTTTTCCCGGAGCTGGAGCTGAAACCTAAGCCCTTGTTTTGTTTTAGGAATTTGGATTTTGGGTTAATGTAACACGTTCATTTTTATTTGGCAAATAGTGTTTAAATATGGACTAATTAGGCTCAAAATGTTCGTCTCGCAATTTTCCACCAAACTGTGCAATTAGTTTTTCTTTTCGTCTACATTTAATGCTCTATGTATAAGCCGCAAACATTCGATGTGACAGATACTATAACAACTTTTTAGAAGTTGGGATGGAACTAAACAAGGGCTACGGCTGCGAAAGCAACGGGTGCAGATCACGCTGCCCAATCCCCACGACGGCACAGCGTGCACCACAACGGCCACGGCCCTAGAAGAACCGCACCAAGCCGCAACCATTTGACATCACCAGTGAGGTCACACAGAGGGACAAAACAAAACAGATCCACAGAAAGAATACCGGGCTCTGCTCCTCCAGCAGTCCAAATCAGTACCGGGTGGCCAGGGGCCCCACCCCATTACCCCTTCTCTCACTTCAAGATTGCAAAACGCAACGTGTGATCTTGCACGTTTACACTTGACAATTCGAGCTATGGTGTCAGCATCGTGGGCCTTTTTTTATTATTATCCAGAGCAGGACAATTGCCATCATGGATTATGGTTGACCACAGAATTTGACAATATTTTGAAAAGTAGCGCAAATTGCAAGGGTGAAATAATATCCAGAGGAAGACAGCGAATCAGTAGGTGAGCAACGGTCTAGAGAAAGTCCAACTGACTTGCGTAACCCACAAATAAATATGAAAGACTTATCCTGCAAAGACTGATCAAGCTGATCTCTCAAACGTATTCAAAATTAAAGGTTGGCCATCACAGGGGAAGAATTAACTTCTTAACAGGAATCCAAGGCACATATGCGTGCAAGACACAGCACCATAGTGACATAGGGAAAAGGCGAGAGAGATTCCAGTGGCACAGAAACGTGCACGTACCAAGCAGCAAACATTTACAAGAAAATCATTGTAGATTTGAAAGGGTTGCTGTTACCACATCAAAAGATACTTCTGGCACCTTTCCTGCTGCACCACACACTAGCATGCCCATGCCCCCCCCCCCCCCCCCCCCCCCCCCCCCAAAAAAAAAAAAATTCCCGCCTCAGCTATCTGACAGTTTTTTACCGCCTACTATCCACCACAAGTCTCACATCCTTTTGATTAAAAAAAAGGTTACGCTCGACACAATCCAAACAGCAAATCAAGGCAGATTTTACTTATTAGTAACGATGGCATAGATGCTTCTCATAATCTCATGCATGGTTGTAAATATATTACAAAGTACTGTATCAGTTTATCCAGGCGTCCCATTGTTCGCTGGTGATGATACTGTATACAGGAGCTGTGACGACCCGGAAATAAATGGCCTTCGTACTTCAAGGGTATTGCATTGTATAATGATATAAATACAAGTAGGGTTCATTTAGCTCGCAACGGATTCCTGAACTTTTTCCGAAAGGTGATGAAAGCTAGGGAGCCAAGGAACGGCCATGATGTCACAAAAGCAATGTAGGCAAGCAACCACACTGACCTCCCTTGGTATCGAGTCAGTTGGTTTATAGATCTCTTGACAGGAGCAATGATCTCATGAAGCTTATTGCCGTAGATGTCATCACCTTGCTGTTTTGTTGGCCCTGCAGGGCTTTCGTTCCCCACTCCACTGGCCTTTTCATTGTGGTTCAACGCAGATACCACATTCTGTCGTCTACCGCCCACCTCGTTACTTAATTGTTCTTCATCAACTGCATGGTTCGAAGGTGAGCCATCACTGCCGGGGCCATCTTTTGTTACTGCAGCTACCATTCCATCTTCCATGAGATTAACATACGGACTCTTATCAATGGAGGATTCCAAAGAAGAGTGCAAAACATGATCATTTGCCTGTATTTAATCATGAAACGAAATATTTTAGTCAACATACAGAAAAGCTGAGCATTTAAGATGGCAAATTTCATTGATGAGTTAGTGCCCTGCACACCTTCTGCCTATGCATGTAGGAGCTGTTGTGAAGAGCAGAAAGGAACTCAGAAGTAGCTCCAACCCACCTACAAAATATATCAGATGACATCAAATTCAGATTATCCATTAACAGAAGATATATATTTTCCGTTAGTAATAATGGAAATGGGGTTTACCTCCGATTCAAAAAAAAAAAAAACAGATATATATGCTGTAATGCCCAATGTTGACATCACATAACTTTCAGATTTATAGAAGACATACCATAGTCTTCGAGCAGTTAGTCCTTGAAAGAATGCAAGATGACCACCATTCGGAGTAGTTGCTAAAACAATGTTCTTATTGGCCCTAAATCAAATCAAGACGCTTCTGATTAATATATTCTTATGGACCATAAATCAAATAAAGATCCTAGTGGTTAAAGATTAATTCTTAAACAGAACTGTTCAGAATGAGGAGCATGATTTGACAAGAAAAATTCACCTGCATTCATCCCAAGGAATAGCCTCCCTTGTGCAAAGGGGATCATCCAAAGCATTGATACAAAGCAAGGGAACTGAGACATTTCCAACGTAACTAGCACTGCTGCACCGGCGATAGTAGGTATCCACTGTCTGTAAGGGGGAAAAAAAGATCACTGCACACGATCAGACATATTCAGATTTTTCAACATTATCAGCTGTTACAGCAGTACTTGAAATATTATCTGTTTATAATAGAGAAGTGAATGCCATATAGAAACCATATGATTGAGGGTACCTCATATCTTGCGATAACACAAGTAGCATGGTGGTCAAACTCCCGGATAGACCGTGACTACCAAATTAGAGAGAAAAGAAAAATAAACAGTGGGATATCATATGAACTCATGAAGAGCCCATCAATAGAAACATCAAATTTCTCTAATCTAGGAATTCAAAAGGCTACATAATTAGTCAAACAATTGGCAGCTTGAAGATTATCCTTTTCATAACACAAACTAGCAAACCACAAAAACTAATTACGAGGGCATGGAACTGGTCTACCTTTTCTTTTTCTAAAAAAAAGATAAAGAGGTTGGGATTTATTAAAAAAAAACTGTAAATACTATATAAACATACACAGTTTGGTACCAACAAAGATTGCAGGAGAGAGAGTCAAACCTTTTTAATACCTTCCCAGTTTGCAAGTCGGGCCAAGATAGGTTGATGTCTGCAAAAGGCAAAGGTTAATGCTTCCTCAAGAGTGAATAGTGATCATGCTCTTATTATTGTGACAGTGCTAGGTGGGTGGATTGCATCCACCAAAGATTTTGTGCATTTAAGTGGAATCTCCATTCCTAGAAGGCAGAATGCAGTTATATTGTCATAATGCCTCCGATTGCTGTGCAAGAAATTTTACCATAGTGAAAGCAGCAGCAAGCAAAGGATAGAAAACAGTTAACACAAGTAATTCATGCAGCCAGGAATGGAGGACACACATATCTAGCGCCTCTCAGTTTCAGGAGAATACTCAGCTAAGTTGTGGTTTATGAGGGCCTATTCAGGGTGCTGTCCTGTTTAGGCAATGGGATCCAATAGGGAAATCACGGGCAACACACAAATGCCATTTCTTCATGTGGCTGGTTGCACATAACATGTGCTGGACTGCTGATCGACTTGCACGATGGGGTCTAATACACCATCCTCGATGCCCACACTGTGATCAGGCTGAAGAGTTTATCCATCATCTGCTCGTCACCAGTGTTTTTGCATGACAGTTCTGATTCAGCCTGCAGGCCCTTCCACCGCAGCCTGGGGAGACGCCCTTTGGTGACTGGTGTGTCTAGAGCTAATGATATGGTCGACGTCCAGGCATGGCAAGGCCTTAATTTCCTCGTTGTCTTAGGGGCATGGTCACTTTGGAATCATCGCAACTGATGTGTCTTTGATGGAGCTCCACCAAATGTAGCTGGAGCTTTTTTGCTCACCAGCAAGGAGATGTAGTTTTTGTATGGCTGGGACTCGTTGTATTTCCTACCTGGATGCTCTAGTGCCAGGAGGCGGTTAGGTGCTTAGGTCGAGCTCTCTTTTTTTTATAGTCAAGCGTGCCCATGTAACCTAAGAAACTTCGGGCGTGGGTGTCTGTGTGTCTGTAAGAGCTCCTACCATTTTATTCTTCTTTAGTTAATATAATGATACACAGCTCGCATGCAGGTTAGTCTGTTTGAGGAAAAATTAAACTAAACAAGCAGAAAGCATTTAAGACCACTCTTAGATATGTTCAATTTCAAGCTCCAGACAGATATTAGAATCACTACATTTGAGTAGTCCAAGCATCCACAAATACTTTGATCATGGAAATATTATCGCATTCACTTGTACATCGCTCTATAAAACTACGGTCCAGTCACTTTTACATTGTTAACAACTAAAGTTTCCAGATTCCAGTGTACCTTTTAAGATGTGGTGATTCTGTAGAATAAAAGTAAAGAGTCTCGTATAAATGTGTAGAGTATACTCAGTTTAGTGAGGAAAGCTTACAATTTTGCATAGCCCTTCAGACCAATTGCAAGTCCTTTGTCGTAAATACGCTGCACAAGCTTGCGGGAAATAAATCTGTCACCTATCTACAAAATTGAAGTGAAATGAGAAAACATAGTGAGGATAAGGGCCAGTTTGGTGTTATGGCACTCTGCTGTTCAGACAACTGCATAAGCTTTGTTACAGAGAATTGTTGCCAGTAATAAGGACAAGGATACAATTGGTTAATATATCAAGAAACATTTTTATAGAACATGTATTAAGAACTACTAGAGCCAAAATACCTTTTCAAGTGTGACAACCTAAATTTCCAGTGAATCGAAACTTGGATGAACACTCAAGATGAATCCATGGGTAAGTACCACAATGAGTTGTAATACATTGACAAAAAAAGCATGCTTGGTTCCTTTGTCTAGCTTTCTTGAGCACGGCAACAAGAATTTCCTTGCTTTTTGAGGGAGAGCCAAATGGACCATTATTCTCTAGCAAGCAGACATGGACCACCAGCAAGGCTAGGAACAGTTGGAAAAAGAAACTGAACAAGATCTAAGCCATTTAAGCATTTCCACATTTGGAGCAGTGCAAAAGTGAACTGAAGTTCTTAAGACACAACTTAATAAAAGATTCTACATTATAAGCATTCAAGTTTTCCGAGTGAATAACGATCGAGCAACTAACCAACAGATCCCATGGAGAACAAATAGATACTGCACCAGCTACAGGAGTATTCTCTCCTTCTCCAAGATACTTGACCTGTACAAAGATGTGGAATAAATATGTATTGTTTGTATCATGTTCTGAAATCAACTTATGCACTGTCAAAATTCTTATTGGTTGGGGGAGGAATTGGAATAATGATCAAGTCTGACCATGACTATCAGATGACTGACCACCAATAGTGAATGCGAATGGAGTACCAGGTACAGATCAAAACCCAGCCAAAATTACTCAACGACAAGGCTAAAACAGTGGAGTGAGCTCAAAGAAAGTAAAGAGGAAGACTAAGCAGGTTGATGAATAGGGCTGGGCTTGGTTTCATGAACCTTCACCTAATTTCAGTAAAACCCACTGCTTTACTAAAGTGTGGTTGAATTGCAGAAACAGTGGATAAGTCCAGAACAATTCTAACTGATTTGGTACTTCTTAAAAAATCTTCACATAATTTAATATATGCAAAGGAAGACTTTGAAGAATGGACTGTGTCACCTAGTTTCTTGTAAAAATAATTAAGTTCATTCTGACCTTGGCCTAGTTAGAAAACAAATCACAATTGAAAACCCGAGTCGAACTTAAACTTAAGCTTGTACATGCATGACTCTTTTTATACTACCATCCATAAAAAAAAGTAACCTTGTGCAAATTTTAGCTAACAGTACAAATAACCTGCAACTAACACTTTTCCACATTAGGTAGCAGGAAATGGCAGCCGTCAGAATATGAAATAATGAAACATGCACATTGGAAAAAAAATTAAGATTATGCCAAGGAGAAACATGCATACCACAATATTGGCACCTATGCTTGTACCAATGCAAAACAGTGGGGTTTTCGGATATCTGTCATGCAGGTATTTAATGACCTCTCGGACATCTTCTGTCCAACCACCATTATAGAAGCAATCTGACTGCCAAAGGAAATAAAAATTACAAACTCAGTGGCGATGGATACTGAAAAAATCGTTTGGTGTCTCAGAAACATGATGCAGTGTAAACAGACAACTTATAACTTGACGTGGATTTTATCATTTTGCACCATCATTGATGGCAATCAGATATATGGCTAACAAGAGCCACAGATCTTGGGCAAAAACATTGAGCATTACAATCTGAACCCAAACAGAGATCATGAGTGTTCAAGAAAGTTTAAATGGTATAGTAACTGAATTTTAAGTACTTGCTGTTTCAGTTAGATAACTTACAGTAATGGACACACCACCAAGACCCCTGTGGTTGCATACAACAACATTCCATCCTTTGCTTGCCATGGAATAAACCAAGTGTTTTGCATACTGCAGCAAGTGATTACATCTTTAGAATGACTAGCAAATTTAGAAATAAGTTATACAACAGAAATACAAAGAGCTCTTCAAATATGCAAATACAATACAGAAATAAGTCAACATCAGAAAATAAGATAGAAACTAACAGCAGCAGCAGAATCACTAGTTAATCCAGGAACCACAACTACAAGGGGTGTTGAAGCATCTTTAGAAATGAATCCGTCCGCAACTGCAAAATAACTGAAGAGGTCAGACAATACCATCATGCCATATAGATATTACACAAAATATGGGTCTCTCTACCTTCCAAATCAGATGCGAGCAGCCAATCCAAAGCAATGGTTCCACCATCACGAACTGTGTACAACTGTCTGCAGTGCAGAGATTTTAATCAGTGCACTGCCAACTAAGAAAGCAAGAAAAGAATTTTTGTTCACTCCACTAAAAAATAAGCATAGATCCTGAAGAATTTAGTTAAGGGGGCTTAAACTACAGAAAATCAGTTCTATTGTGCTCCTTGTCAGGAAGCACACAATTAGTTTCAATAAGAAATGGTGAAATGCAAACTATTGCTATTCAGCTTTCTTTCTTTCTTTTTCTTTCCTTTCATGCAAGGTCCATATTGAATTATGAAACTCTAAATTTCCCTGAACACCAATGGAGTGACCAAAATGATCTTGACATGTCGAGGAATTCATCCATGGAATTGAAAAGAGGCTGGCAAGAATGCCCAGAAATTCTTGCAGCGCTCAAGCCGCTCATGAAAGCTTATTGAGACATGCATATACCACTCCACAGAAAAATAGAAGCATCATGGACTTATTGACATTAGATCTTACTCCGATTTCAAATATGTACCTTTTATGATTCTTGTTTTGTCAAACTTTTTAGCTTTCACCATGACAGCGCATGGTCGATGTTACTAGATTCATGGTAAAAGATACTTTCATACTATATAATCCTTTATTTGTAGGATTCATATATTTTTTTAAAAAAAATGCTGGGCAAAGTGTCATACTGAAGATCGTGTCAATTTCGTAAACAAATATAATTATATTGCAATATATGGTCATGCGATGCTAACCATACTTGAAAGAACAAACTATTGATAGTGTCCACTGTACATCTAAATGGCTAGGGTGAATAAGGGAAGATTGCAGAATGTAACTCTCTCCTGGGTAACGAATATAACCTTTTGTACGTGAATGAAGGTGGCATTCCGTAGATGCCCAGGAACAATGTCTGCAAATGCGGGCTCGCCAGCCATGGCGTCGCCAGATACCTGCATAATTACACCACAAATCCATCATCACTCCCAACTTTTAAACTGATCATCACACAATGGAAACAATACGTCGCATGATTCAGAACGCCACATTGCAAATTCCATCACAGTTGACAAACACGCCCAATGCTGGTAATACCGCTACACTACGATGATCAGGCCTAGAGAGCCCCATAGCCATACCTGCCGTGGAGCGAGCGGCACTTGGACGCGACGCAGTGGTAGATCTCCGAGGTGGGGTGGAAGGTGAGCTCGACGCGGCCGCCCCGGAAGCCGCGGAGGATGTCGCCGATGACGTGGAGCTCGAGGAAGCAGTACAGAAAGACGGACACGACGATGATGGCGGCCAGCGCGTAGCGCTCCGCGGGCACCATCGCCGCCGCGCGGAGCAGCAGCTCGACGGCCGACTCGCCCCCGGCGACGGCCTCCGACATCCTTCGCTAATCGCTACGCCCGCCTTGAGGCCTTCGGGTTCTGCGATTTGGGAGCGGCGCTCCGCTCCGTGAGGAAGGAGGACAAGATGCGGCCGGACGCACGCCCTGGTCAACGTCGCGAGCTCCTCGAGGCCACCTCGCCGGCGCGGAGAGACGACCGGTGTGGTGGGAGTTATCAAGCAGTTCGGGCGGCTATTCCGAGGTTCGGCGGAGCACGCGATTCACACCGTGGACGGACCGAGGGAGATGCAAAGAGCGCTTTCCTGGTTCCCTCGACGATTACGTTCTTGTAGTTGAAGTGACCTTCGCGTAAGTGGCGCGCGGGTGGGGCATGGATGTCGGGGCCACGTTGACGTCGTCGGGCTCGGGCTTACAGCAAGCGACTCGCGAAGCGGGACCGGGACCAGGAGATCCGATGTTTGGGCCCACTTTACAGAGGCCAGCGTTCACGTTTGTTGGTGCGTGCGGCAAGACGAGCGGTTGAGCAACGGTCCACGTGAACTTCCAGATGTGATGGAAGAACTACACACAAAAAAAGTCGTAAAAAACAATTACAATTCTATTTTATATAAGTATTCTACAAAGATAAGATGCGCGGATACTTCAGAAGGGTAGGGTATCGCGTATCACATACGTCCTGGATACGTATTCCAAGTGTATCTGAGAAATCAGACACGTATCGGCTCTGATACGCGTATCGGACGCGGCTGCAGTACGGGCTGCGGCCAGGCGTTCCCAGCCCAGGCCCACTCCTCCCACGTACGGAGTAGGTCGCATCACTGGCCGACCCCTTCGATTCCCTCCCCGACGCACAGCTTCGAACGCGCCGCCACCAGTTGTCTCGCGCACATCCAAGCGACCGATGGACGATGGCCTGATGAGCTCCATCTTCTGCTCGCGAGTCTGATCTGGGCATTTGGCATCTTTTATTCTTCGATCATGTCATGGCATCGCTGCTACAGAATGCCGCCCACCTGGTGCCCATGGCCGGACGTCGTTGTCTCGTTGGATGGTCTAGCATGTTTTTGTTAAATCATTCATACGAACTAGCATGTTTGTTGTTTATTAATGTACATGATGCGCATCTCTTGATCTTCTTATTCTTTGTGTATATCTTTTGCATGTATATACGAGTTCTCTCACTTAGGCCGGTCTTAATGAGAGATTTCATCCCACTGTTTTCAACACGTAATAACTGGGAATAAAATACTCTCTCGGTGCACGTTTATATTTTACTATTTTATAGACTAGTTACAACATTTAATTCTTATAATGCGCTGTGATCGATCGTATCTTGTTAACTATGTACTGCACCGCTCGCTTCAGCAACGCCAACAAGTGGCTGCAGGCCTACAGCAAAACAGCAGAGTGCCAGTGTCACTGTAGCTATGCAGCTGTATCTACAGACTAGTACGACCAGAGGTGCAGCTAATCTGATCAGATTTGTAGCCATCTCGACTCCAATTTCATCGCTATCTCCTTCCTCTGCCAACGCAGCAACCAATGCGCCGGCCAAATTCTCTAAACCTGCTCTACCTGTCTTCAATTCCTTAAATCCACAAACGCGCCTTGAGCTTCTCATCCTTTTCCCTAAGATTGGATTGAGCAATTTCAACAGGAAGCCATCTTCCCCAGCGAGCAGACCGTGCAGTGGAGGAGCTAGCAGCCATGGCCCCAAGCTGCGGGTGGCCGCGGCGCCCGGCCCTGGCTTCCCCGACGAAGCGGAGGCATCGGCGGCTCTGGCCCCAAGCCGCGGCGGCCCCTGCTTCCACGGTCTCATCACGGACCCGCTCCACAGCCGCAGCGCCCGGCCCCTGCTTCCACGGCCTCGTCACGGCGCCCGGCCCCTCTTCCCCGGCCTCGTCACGGACCCGCTCCACCGCCGCGGGTCCGAGAGCTCACTGTGCAAAGGCCACGGTCTTTATGCACACGCCGACACGCGGTTTCCTAGTCGTGGGAAACAGCGCCGATTCGTTTTTTTTTTTTACCACGAAACTCCAATATTCTCTCTTCTCTGATAGATGCAAAACAGTGATTTTTGTCGTATCTCATAAAACCCGTGTCGTATCCCATAAAACTCCCGAGACACTCTAGTGAGACTGGCCTTAAATAGACCTCCCTATAAATAAACATATATTCAACTCACTAAACTTGCTATTGGTTTATTTTTTATTTACTAAATACATTATTAAAATATATTAGCGGTATCTCCGTGTCATTAATTTTTTAACAATGGCGTATCCACGATATCCGGTACTTGTATCTGTATCTAGGCAATTTACTATTATGCAATAAAATGGCAGGATGTCAGAATGTATAGGTACAAATTATTTGTTTTTTTGTCTAACTAACACATATATAGAAAATAAAAAGAGTAAGGATGTACGCGTCTTTTTATTGTATATGCTAACTTTTCTCGATATATGTGAACGGAGGAAGTACTTAGGTAGAAAAAAAATAGTATCAATATTTATTACAGTACATCAAATTAATATATGCTATCGGAATATATTACGTGGCATACTATAAATACTAATAATCTTCACATTCTTTCTAGCAGCTAGTATATGGTGCCGCCGTACTTAGGCTCCCTATCCGCCTTGCCACAGCACTACGACATCCTATCACCCATCTTATGTCCAATTTGGTGGTCCTCTTGAAGTTTGCCTACCTAAGTTGGTATTGGGGCTTGTCACAAGCTGTTTCACTACTACTACGCCTATCATATGTGCCCGACATTGAACGCGACCAACAATTGCTACCTGTGGCTCTACACCGCCGCCGCCCATGAGTTTCTTTCCCTCTAGCTCGACACTTCATGGAAGGACTGGGCCTACGTCGAGGACCATAGTGGCCTCAATGAAACATGCATACCAACATCACCCACCTTGCCCTGGGACACCCGGAGTGTGACGGTGTGACCCCTCTAGGCACATGTGTGGTGAATGCCCTTCAAGAAAGTGTGATAGCCCTCCGGGGATTCGAGCTCACTGGGGCCATGGTACTAGCCTACACCATCACGCGCTAGCTGTCACAACTCTACCAATGGGTGTGTTTGGTGTACTCTTACTATGGAGATAACAACATTGTCGGATTATTTTGCTCTAGCAATATCCAGGAACGTGATCACGTAGACGGAATCAGATGGTGACACACGAGACACAAGGATTTATACTGGTTCGGGGCGTGGTACACTCTAATCCCTACTCTAGTGGTGTTGCTGCTCTTGTATTCGTATGCTCAATTACAGGGTCCGCTGCTCCTAGCTACGAGGTAGATGGAATAGGTGGAAGATTAGATCCCGAGTCTAAGGTCCCTACCCTCCTTTATATAGGCAAGAGAGATAGGGTCACAGAGAGGGCGATCGGGCTAACCGATTGTTTCCTAGTTTGTTACAACAGATTGATCCTTGCTATTGTCTAAATACGCCCGTCTCGGTTTGCCTTGATCACTACGTTGGTCGACCGTGTTAGCCCTTGCGGGCCTCTCCTTGACGGCTGGTGGGCAGATAGGTCAGTGATGGTCATATATATGGACGGTGCAGGTACCCCTGGCCCAAATCTCTAACAGTAGCCCCCGTAGGACTTAATGATAAGGTAGCACGTAATTTCAAGCCCGCAGGACATCGCTGTCTCTCCTATAAGTTCTGCGTACTATGAGTACACAGTGAGCATCTTCGGGTGCCCAAGTCTCGAGAGTGCAAGTAGATAATTCCAAGTATTGGAGAGCAAGTATATTGACGTTTGAGTACCAAGAGTATTTCTCAGGTATCAAGAATCTTCTTCAAGCATCGAGTGCGGTGGTGGTACACCGTACATCAAGGGACGTTGCCCCCTGGCAGCTATAAGTGCCTGGCTCAGGTGGTTCACCCCATATCAGGAAACGTAGTTTCCTAGGCATAGCCCTCGGGACGTTGTCAACGCCGCATTCGGGTGGTGTACCCGATAACCGGAAGCGTAGTTTCCCGGACATCGTGGATGCTAGGTTAGGGTAGAAATACCATTGTACTCGAGAAGTTGGTTCCCGACGTATTTTGGTGTGTAAATAGTGGTTGCACATCATTAAGTCCTAGTTGTAAAACAATAATGAGGATGGGGTAGGTGCACCTCCATCGCCCGCACGTCACTAAGTCAGTTGATTTTTAGGGTGACCTATTGAAGGTTGTTTTGTTATCAATCACTAAGGATGTCACATTTTTCTTTGAGACCCGTTAAGCAACGTGGTATGAATTGTCGTAAGCCTCTCTTAGTGGAAGAACAAGGACGTTGTCCCAGAGCCCTAAGGCCAATATAACAGTATCCCAATGCGGGCAATACTATGGGTGAGTAACGAACGCATAAGCAGCTGTCGGTAGTTGCGTGTATTACTCTTTGAGCTGATAATGGGTAGAACAAGTGAACGTCCACTTCACTAAAAGAAAGTGGTAAGACAAAGCCAGACTAGTGGGGGCACGTCATAAAACTCTTTTTTCTAGATTTCAGGAGCTCGTACTTTGGTTATAGTCATGGGCCAACCAGTTTTCTAGTTTCCCCCAAAGGGGCATACATCCGCTGAAATAAGGTACTTCGAGCTCATCTGGGTATTGGGAGATTTACGTGACACCGAGTGCTAGAGGTTTTAGAGCTAGACTAGTGGCCCTCCCGAATACCCCCTGACTTTAGAGGGGTAGGGTTGATAGCGAATGAATTGCTACCGTTTACACCTACTAAGAGGGTGAGCTAGGCCAAGTACCCGATCTGAGTGTCAGATCACTCACCTGCACCGGTTCGGGTGACGATGCATCAGATTTTTAACCATTTGGTCCCATGGCCTCCACGATTACGTGGATGGGTTCCTTCGCATCAGTTTCGGTGGCTCGTCTCCCCACACTGTGCCTCTCAGAGATCGTGGAGGCATAGCCGGGCCTTAACTCTCGCTTTTCACTCATGGAGACTGCTAGAATTCCATCGATCGTGCGTGTCCCTGCCTATAAAATAGAGGAATTGGGAAAGAGAGTTAGTACACTTGCATAGTAGCCTTTGCACGCTCACCTTCCCTAGCTTGTCGCATCTTCTATAGTTGCCAAATCTTGCCTTCTATCCATGGCCGAAGAGAAGCGCCGACGGAAGGAGTCCGAGGAGGGACCCACTGAGAGAGGTGTGCCTCCCTCTGCCTGGGCCTTCTGTCTAGGCTTGATGGGGTTTGAGTAAGGATGGATCTGCTATCGACTTCGTTGAAGATGAATCTAACACATTTCTTGATGCAGTGGTTTCTTGTCGACGCGCTTAATGCTGTGGCCCACCACCATCTGAGAGGCCTTGGCATCGTCACGTCCCTTGGCAACATAGGCCATGCTGCCATCAGCCTCACCTTCCTCCGATGAGGAGGAGGTCGAAGGAGACGAGCACGACATCCACACCATGCGAGGCAGCTGGTCGTGGACGGGCAATCCCTCCGGGATGGGTGATGGGAGATGCAATAGCTGAAGGGGTGCCTTATGGTAGCCAAAACCATGCTCGGCACCATGGATAGGGAGGCGGCTGATGCCAGGGCCACCGTTAAGGCGACCCACACCGAGCTCGTCAGTGAGTTGAACTTCTTTGCTTCCTTTGTAGAATTGCTTATCGTCTTGATCTTGACCCTCCGTGTTTCCCAGCGACACAGGAGCAGCTAGGTACTATCTTGGCTGAGGCGGTGGATCTTTGCCAAGCCAACAAGGAGTTAGCCAGCAAGCTGGTGGAGGTGACTCATCTGCGTGATGAGTTGGCAAACTGGGTGTGTGGCGGTGCTACCATTGTGCGAATCAATAGTAACCACTACGTGGCATTGGGGAAGGCGATGGAGGCCACCGTCAAGCTAGTGCGGCCAGCAGGGTCAGGTCTTTGCGAGTAGGCCCTCAGCCTCCTTGCATGGATTGGGGATGTAACGGCACACGACGTTCACCATGGGACCATGGTGGCCCTTGCTACTGCTCACCTTCGTGTTTAGCCAGAGGTGGACCTACATGCGATAGAACCTAGGTTCCCACTACGGGCGAAAGTGCCCGAGGACATTGACGTTAAGCAGCTGATAGCTGAGTTTTGTGTCACTGCCAATGCCATTGTGATGGTTGTAAATGTAGAGCAAGTCATCAAGGGCACTCCTTGTTGAGGTGGGGTCCTGTTGGTTTGCTATTGTGTAAAATATTATCTTGAAAAAAATTTCACTTTGCAGACTAGTAGTTGTGTGATATTATAGTAGTAGCCCCCGAGCACTTAGGTAGAATAGCCAAGTTTGGTGTCACCACCAATGCCATTGCGGTGGTTGTAAATATAGAGCAAGTCATCAAGGACACTCCTCGTTGAGGTCGGGTCCTGTTGGTTTGCTATTGTGTAAAATATTATCTTGAAAAAAAATTCACTTTGCAGACTAGTAGTTGTGTGATATTGTAGTAGTAGCCCTTGAGCACTTGGGTAGGTTAGTATAACATGCCTAAGTGTTGTGCCCACTTATATCACTGTGACTACTTTGGCATTGCCATGCCGGTGTAATGCTCCCGAGTGTATTGGGTCGAGTGTCGTCTAGACAGTATGGCTTTATTCGGGAGGTGACATTGCGTAACACGCAGGATGTAGCCCCCAAGCCATTCTTTAGGAAAGTGTTTCCTTGCCTGTTTAAGGCATAAAATCCTTCTGTGCATAGCAACCATGTTTTTTGTTGTTAAAAAAGAAAGAAGGGGGGACAACGGCTGGTGCGTATTAATAGCACTAGCAGTTTTGCCCTGTTGTCTTCTTCCCTCCCCTACTCAGAGTTGACCCGAGGTTTAGTGCACCATTGGTGCTCTAGACCCTGGTTGTGGGGTCCTTCCTATCGCTGGCTCATTTGTCTCCTCTTCTAGCTTTGCTTCCTTGGGCAAACTAGGTGCCTCTAGAGGCATCGGTGTAGCCGACGAAGCGAAAAACCATAGAATTATGAGGCAAGATGCTGGTTGGGGTTTTTGGCGTGAGCCAATGCTCCAGGGAGTGAGGCGACTGTCGAGGCATTCCTGAGTGAGCCTCCTATTTGTCCTTGTCAGCATGTTTTGGCTCATCCAGAATCAGATCCCGTTGGGTCTGTTGGCTAGTCTCGTAAGGTGCCGCATAATTAAACTCGAAATAATCATGAGGGAAATGCTCAGGGGTAATGTACTTGTTCCCCTTGTGACCATTTGTGCTGAGGTAGCAATTACGTGTATGTGAGATGATATCATCATCATCAACATCCGTATGGTTAACCCCACATGGCCGGTAGCGGTCATAGAGAGAGAGGCATGAAACCATCATGTTAATGAGTTCGGCGGTTCCCATATCATAGGGCTGATTGTTCTCATCGGAGTGGTCCGATTGTTCTAGGACAGTGCCGCCCTGGCCGAGATTGTGGATGGTGACTCCGACTAGGTTCGAGTCGAAGTCATCATTATTGTGCTCCTGTTCAATGTGGCATGGGTTTTTGGGTCCTCCATAGGAGATCCCAGAGGCGGTGCGATAGCCTAAAGAAATTGGGACAGGTGAGTCACCGCCACATGTGTTGGTGCTCTGGAGTGTCGAGAATGAACTAGATCGGGTGCCGTATCCGTTGTTAGGACTAGATCCCTGATCTTGTGAAGGAAGAGAGTGGCGTTGAGCCTGGGCTCTTGGCCGGTGTCGAGTTCGTAAACCCGGGGTCCCTCATGGACCGGCTTCCCAACAAAGGCTCGGCCTAGTAGACAATGTTATGAATGATGCACAACTCATGGGCTAGCCCAAATACCTAAACGATAGGACAGAGGGGTGATCCAATCTCTGACCAGAAGGCCTAACCGAGGACACCCGCTTCCGACTCCAGCCCACCTCTCCGACCAGAAGGCCTCGCTAAGGAGGAACAACACTCGCTTCTGACTCCGGCACGCCTCTAGATGGCCTCTCTGACCTAAAGGCCTAGCCAAACACCACTTTTGACTCCAACCCATGTCTCTGACCGGGGATGCACCGAACCACTGCTTATAGCTCCTCTCTAACTGGCGCAATTAGAGTTGACTGGGACCAACCGACCTAGGACACCCGCTTGGTGGGGACCAGGAAACGAACGAAGAAAGTAAGGTAGGGCACTCAAGTCAACCGTAATACTAAGGACTATACCCTATACACTATAGGACAATACCAATAGGGCTTGTCAGAAGGGTACCCTGCAAACTTTCTGGCATGTTAGAACCTAAGCAGTGTTGTGGGCACCAATATTTGCCCTACAGTGTTGTGGGCACCATCAACTCCTATACCAGACAAACACAGTAAGTCTCCCCCACATGCCTCTGGACATCAATAGTGTTGTGGGCATCATCATCTACCATATATGGTGAATACGGTAAAACCTCCCACATGCGTCTGACAATAACAGTGTTATGGGCGCGTACCATCATCTTGTACCCAACAGTGTGGGCAACAAGACTTAGTAGCATGTGTACTCTCTCTCTCTCTCTCTCTCGCTTGTAAGGCCATCCCCTTCATCTATAAAAGGAGATGCGCTCTCTCCCAACAAATAGATCCCTCAGTTCACTTACATTAAATCAATCCACAACAACTAAAACAACACACATGATCCAAACAATCAAGGATCCCAACAAACAACAAATGTTTGAACACTTAGCACATAACGGAGCTCCCGTCACTCTCGGCCCTTTAGACCAGAGTCTGACCAAACCTCTTGTACCCCCCATCTTTCTCCATTCTGTTTGTAACCCCACAACAAACTTTGAGCACCTGGGCTCAAGAATAAAGTCACCAACTGTTAGTGTTTTGGACCAGCGGTTCCTCGACTAACTAGTAAAAATGTACTGCATGCCCCTAATCCCAGATGGTGATGCAAAGAGACACAAGGTTTATACTAGTTCAGGCAATGGCTACCCTACGTCCAGTCTAAGAGATCGATCTTGTATTCCTTACACCAAAATGCTCGTAGTAGGGGGTTACAAGCAGGGTGAGAGAAGGAGCTAGTCCCAAGTCTCTGCGTGGAGCGACGTGGATTGCTTGAGATGTTGATCTCAGACAGTGGGGAAGCGTGCGTGTTATAGAGTGTCGAGCGTGTGTTCGTCTACCTCATGAACCCATCTATGCCTAGGTGTGTGCGAGCATGAGAGTGAGTCTGTCCTCCTATATGTGTTCATCTATCTCGTGCGCTCAGGTCTCTCTCTTAGAAATGGCCTCGATCCCTCCCTTTCATAGTTGAAGGGGGGACAGGGGTGACACATGTGTTAGCTACGTGGCGTCGTGCAAACAGAGGCAGCATGTCCGAGCCCTATAGCCTATTACTATGGCGGCATGGTTGATGGAGTGGTCCTGCCTTTGAAGTACTGGAGCAACGCGCCGGTCACATCTGATCCTGTGCGATGTGCTGGTCGCTGTGTGTTGACCACGTGAAGAGCCAAGGCTCAGTTGGTGCCGAGGCCAAGCCATCGTGGGGGGGCTCGATGGGCGCAAATCCTGAGGTTACCGAGACCCTAAAGTAGACTGCCGAGGCATGGAGGGAGCAGTTGGTCCTGTACACTGATTCCAAGGCTATAGTAACCTAGACTTGACTCCGCACTCCGCGTTGTTCCTAGAGCAGGGGCTAGGTAGCACAATGTAGTACGGGCACTGGTCATGGGCATAGTACCGAGCATAGTAGCCGGTAACCCTTGCCCTATCATGTCCTAGACGGTATGGTGCTGATGTGACTTCCCATCTCATCGGCTACTCTGCTGTGTCGAGCCATCGTCCATCTGACGTCGCGAGAGTGGTTGGTCGCATTAATTGGACGTGACGCTCTGTTGGGGAGATCGGCCAAAGCAGAGGCGATGGGGCTATTGCCAAGCCAGCCTCGAGCAAGATGGAGAATCAACATCTCATCTGAGGCTTTACACGCGGGGCCTTAGGCGAGACAGAGAATTAGTTCCCCGTCCGAGGCCTTGCGTGCGAGACCTTGGTCTGAGGCCTCTCGTGCGAGGCCTCGAGCGATGCGGAGATTCGGTAGGCCGTCCGAGGCTAGGGGTTAGCCAATAGTTTGTCTCTTGGCCTTGGTTTTGACGGGGTCTAAGTGATTTTTTGGTTGTTGCTTAGGGGACCCCTTCTTATGGTACCCGACAGTAGCCCCCGAGCCTTAGGGAGAGTGTGAGCGCTCTCCTTGAGGTTTTAATGAGACTCGGCTCGTAACAGCTCCTGGCGGGATGGTATTTCATACTCGTGGCCTTGGTGGGTGCGCGCGAGCGCACCCGCCGGGTGTAGCCCCCGAGGCCCTAAAGGAGTGGATTTATTCCTCTAGGGGCTTTTCTTATGTTGTGCGAGAGGTTTATTGCGTTTGCCGAGCCCATGAGTGCGAGTTTGGGTCGCTGGGCCTCGGTTTGATTGTAGGAAGAGTCCCTGAGCCTTTGCGTGGAGCAAGAGGTTGATCAGGAGTTTCCCTATCTTTTTTGTGTGGCCCTCATGCAACCTTTTCGTTCAGAAGGAGGGGTGGAGGGCGCCATGCTACCCTCGGTGGGCGCGAGCAGTGACCCCTCCGGTGAGCTATTATCGGGTAAGTCCGAGTGCAGGCCCATGCCCCATTCGATAGGGGTCAGCTAGCGGTCTAGAGACGCACTCCAAGAGTACTAGGGGGCTTCTCTAGTGGGTGCCGGGGCCGTTCAATGGGCCCTAGTGGCTCGATGCCTCCCAACGGTGGGATCCCATTCGGAGACCTCTCTATCGGTCTCGGACATGACTTAGGGCATCCTGAGCGATCGTTTGCTCAGGCCTTGGCTCCGTATGGGCTCTCCCATAGTCGTCCCTAACTCTGTTGCACTAGGGGCAGCTGTCAAAACCCTCGGGGGCCTAGCCTTCGAACCCCTGGACCATAATGGGCTCGGTGCCCTTTATTGCATTTTTCCCTATGAGTTCAGGTTGCTCGTCTTCGACCTAGTTGCAGGAAGAGCCCCCGAGCCTCTGCACAGAGCGAGAAGGCGATTAGGGATTCCCTTGGCTTTTTGTGCGACCCTCACGTGTCCTTTTCGTTTGGACGGAGGGGTTGTTTGCCGAGCCCTCGCGTGCGAGCCTGAGTCGCTGAGTCTTGGCAAGTTTGTAGGAAGAGCCCCCTAGCCTCCATACGGAGCGAGAGGGCCGTCAGGGGTTCCCCTAGCTTTTTGTGCGACCCTCATGCATCCTTTTTGTTTGGAAGGAGGGGTTGTTTGCCGAGCCCTCACGTACGAGCCTAGGTCGCTGGGTCTCGGCAAGTTTGCAGGAAGAGCCCCCTAGCCTCCGCACGGAGCGAGAGGGCCGTCAGGGGTTCCCCTGGCTTTTTGTGCGACCCTCGCGCATCCTTTTTGTTCAGAAGGAGGGGTTGTTTGCTGAGCCCTCGCGTGCGAGCCTAGGTCGCTGGGTATCGACAAGTTTGTAGGAAGAGCCCCCTAGCCTCTGCACAGAGCGAGAGTGCCGTCAGGGGTTCCCCTAGCTTTTTGTGCGACCCTCGCACATCCTTTTTGTTCGGAAGGAGGGGTGGTTTGCCAAGCCCTCACGTGCGAGCCTAGGTCGCTGGGTCTCAGCAAGTTTGCAGGAAGAGGCCCCTAGCCTCTGCATGGAATGAGAGTGCCATCAGGGGTTCCTCTGGCTTTTTGTGCGACCCTCGCACATCCTTTTCACTCGGAAGGAGGGGTGGAATATGCCAGGCTACCCTCAGTGGGTGCGAGCGGCGACACTTCCGATGAGCTGTTATCGGGTAAGTCTAAGTGGAGGCCCATGCTCCATTTGATAGGGGTCAGCTAGCGGTCCAGAGACACACCCTAAGAGTACCAGAGGGCTTCTCTTATGGGTGTCAGGGCCGTTCGATGGGCCCCGGTGGCTCGGTGCCTGCCTATAGTGGGATCCCATTTGGAGACCTCCCTGCCAGTCTCGGACACGACTTAGGGCATCCCAAGCGTTTTGCTTGCTTGGGCCTCAGCCCCGTATGGGCTCGCCCATAGCCGTCCCTGAATCTGTTGCCCTGGGGTGGCTGTTAAAACCCTCGGGGGCCCAGCCTTCGAACCCCTAGACCGTAATAGACTCGGTGCCCAGTTCCTTCGTCTGAAAGGAATTAGGTGGGGGATATTCCCCCCCCATTGGCTTGACAATAGCAGGCGTGCCTTTTGAGGCGATTTTCTCAAGGAGGCGGAACGGCACCTACCGCTGCAGCGGTCAGACGTGACGCTGTGTCAGCGGATGGGACATAACTATTTACGTGATTAATAAGGAGAAGGTAGGTACGTGGGTGGTAAAATCGGATCTAGATTAACTGTGCCGGATCTGAGGGAAACTTTTCCGATTTTGTCGCCCGCCCGTTTTGCCGCCTTCCTACATAAATACGCAACAAGCCTCGCCCCTCCTCTCCTTACCTTGCCTGCATTCGCCTTTGCCGCCCTTGAGCCGTTGCTAGAACAGAGAGCACCGGGGAGAAGTGGGGAGATGGGCGAGGCAAAGAGAGAGACTTACCGCCATAGCTGCATTCTCCACCGCACTCATGGCCGGCACTATTATCATCGAGGTGGATGCTTGGGGTTGGTCCGACGTATCTATGGACATGCTCCAGTCGCTTGTCAATGATGGCCTTCTCCATTCGGTTACCGACCCCAATAGGCCGGAGTGGATTGCTCCATCAGGCGAGCCAGAGCCGAGGCCGCACGATAGCTACATTGTGAGCTTCGTGTCCTACCACAAGCGTGGTATCGGCCTGCCGGTGGACTGGTTCATGCAGGCGCTCCCTCACTACTATGGCATGGAGCTCCACAACTTCAACCCTAACTCCATCGCGTAGGTGGCCATCTTCGTTGTCATCTACGAGGGGTATCTGGGGATTGCCCCCCATTGGGAGCTGTGGCTCCACCTCTTTCAGGTGGGGCATACCACCAAGCCGACGAGCATGACGAGCACGAGGAAGGTGGTAAGGGCCGGTGGCTACACTCTCCAAGTGCACTAGGACCGTCAGCACCTTTACATCCTGGCCCAGCTCACGTCAACCAATCGCCGCTGATACACCAGCTGGTTCTACCTCTATAATGACGACGGCGGACTTCCCCCCTACACCGGGCAGATCATGGAGAGCTGTCTGGAGAAGTGGAGGTATGGCGTCTTGAAGGAGGATCAGCCCAAGCTATAGCCGCTCCTGGAGGGACTAGAGAGACTGCGCGGCCGTGGCCACACGGTGGCTGTGGTCATGGTGGCCTTCTACCGCTAGAGGGTGCTACCGCTGATGGCTCGGCGACAGCACCTATTCGAGATGAGACCGGACGAGCCGATCGAGGGCATCTGGATGTCTGCCTTCGCCCTCTTCGACGAGTAGATTCTTTGTCGGGTGAGAGAGACGGTGGAGGGGTGGCTGAAGATCGGTGGTCTAACCCCGTTCACGATGCGCCCATCATAGGGGTACCTTTCTTTGGTAAGTCACACGCTACTGTGGCCCCCGAGGCCTCCTCGTTCCTTACTATTTTCTAGTCCTTTATTTGCGTTCGCTGTTCCTATAGGGGATGAGACACGTGCGAGCCTCCCCGCCGCCCATTCCCGAGGACGCAGCATGGCGAGCGGTGAACCAGGTGCATGCCGAGGCACAAAAGAGGCGGAAGGATGCCAAGGAGGCAAAGCGCATGAGGAAGATCCTTGCATGCGAGGGACTGGAGAAGAGCCACCAGCAGCAGAGGTAAGATGGTCTCCTGGTGGAGTTGTCTCCATCGCCGTCACTGTCGACGGATGCTTCGGATGGAGATGATGAGAGCGAGATGGGGAGGGGTCCCCTAGACCATCTCCCTAATGTTGGGGAGACAGCGCCCAGAGCATTGGCGAGCAGCCCGGCACTTCCAGGAGGAGGAGCTGAGGACGCCTTAAGGCCGGTGATCGCCCACCCTGAGGCCGAGGCTGACACGCCTGAGGCACGGGCGTTAGGAAAACACATCGTCAGCCCAATGGGCTCGACGGTAGAGGTGGAGCAGGTGGCAGCGGGGGCGATGCAACTGCCCCCGTAGAGGACCGAGGGTGTGCTGGAGTCCGGTGAGGGCCGGCCGGCACCAGCGGATACAAAGGCCGTGCCGCCGCCACCACCGTTGCAGAGGCAGGTCGCAGTGCCGAAGCGATTGCACCCCCGCTCGAGATGAGTGTTTTCTCAGCAGGGTTCATATCGTTTCTCGCTCGCTTTATGGTCATATGCTAACCAAGTGGGTGTTTTGCCTTTAGCCGGAAGCGTAAGGTGGAGGTGCCTGCCCTGGCACCGCATAAGTCACTCAAGGTGAGCATGGGCTCCACCGCTCAATGGGTGGTGGAGGCATAGGCCGCCGTACAGCATGGTGGGGCGTCGACGAGGGCCGACCCAAAGGAGCTGGTCACCTAGGGGGAGGTTACTGGGGCAGCCATAGAGCGAGCGGGGGAGGAAATGCCTACACCCCATGAGGCCGAGGCCCATGAGTCAGATGAGGTCGAGGCGCCCTTAGTTGCCGAGGCCACCGAGGGTGAGACAGAGGCCCCCCGGACTTCTAAGGCCGAGGCGATAAAGGCCGGGCGCCTAGGACCGCCGAGGCCGAAGTGGCGGGGACCGGAGCCCCCGGGACCATCGAGGCCGTGGTGGCGGGGACCGGAGCCCTCGAGACCACCGAGGCCGGGGTGGCAGGAGCCGGTGTGAGCGCGGCGAAGCCGGCGGCCCAGGAAGTGGAGGTAGAGGTGGGGCAAGCCTCAATACCGCCACCGGTCCAAGGCCTGCCACCATTGTAGGAGAGCGCCTGGGAAGTGGAGGTCCATTCGATCTCCTCCAACGATACTTCCCGGGCAAAGGAGGTGGTCGATGCCGAGGAGGCCAGCACTATGGAGCAGCCGGCTCCAACCTCGGGCAAGGGAAGCTTGGCCCTCGTGCGGGTACGACCCAAGCCCCACGGGTGGGATCACCTATGTGTCCTGTGGCAGAGCCAGGATGACCCTGAGGGGGAGCCTCTGTTCGCCCTCAAGGACACGGCTGAGGGGGGGGGGCACTGGGACACCTTCGAGCAATACCGCCAGCTAGCAGAGCGGTCACTACGAACAGCGCTGTCTGTCGTGGTCGACAATCTGCCTAGGGTCGCCCAGGTTCGTGCCTTCTTTTCTCATGTGGTGTCGTCTTTTTACGAGTTTTCTCATAGTGAATGACCCTGGTTTTGCCTATCTAGGAGCTCGAGACCCGATCCCTCATGAAGTCATTGTTCCTCCGACGGGAGAGGGACATCTAGGACTAGCTCCAGCGGCAGAAGGGCTTGCTCGCTGACGCCAACGAGCTTCTATAGGTGTGGTGCGCGGAGGTGGAGGACCTCTGCCTCCGCTGTGCTGATATGAAGGCTGAGGCAGCCATGGCTTAGGAGTAGGTCGCCCCTTTGGTGGCGTGGGTCAAGGAGCTGGAGGAGGAGCTGACCCGGGTGGCCGGCGATCAGGACACCTTTTGGTCTCGGGCTGAAGAAGCGATAGCCTCTGCCAAGGCCCTTGCTAGGCAGCTAGGGGCAGAGCAGGGTGCGCTCCTACTGGCGAAAGGCACCCTGGCAGAGGCCCTCAAGGTAGCCAAGGCCTCCTAGACCAAGGCTATGGTCTAGAAGGGAAAGGTTGAGGGTGAGTCATGTTCCCCTTGTTTTATTTGTTTCTCTTGTGTTCGACTCCTAACTCCCTGGTGTGATGCAGAGCTAGAGAAAGAGGCTTCCAGGGTGGCCGAGGCTTCTCGGGTCAAGGTCTAGGGCTAGAAGGAGAAAGCCAAGGCCTCTCTAGTCAAGGCCTAGCGTTGGAAGGAGAAAGCCGAGGCCTCTTGGGTCGAGGCCCAGCGTTGGGAGGAGAAAGCCGAGGGTGAGTCCCATAGGCCTCCACCCCTATTTGGCTCATTTTCCTTTGCGCTTAACCCCATTCTGTTTCTTTTGGCACAGAGTTGGAGAAGGAGGTCACCCAGGCAGCCGAGGCCTCTATCGCAGTGCAGGCGGTGCTCGGGGCTGAGACCGGGGAGCACAACGTGTTGTAGAGTGCTGCCCATACTATGTGTGAGGCCCTAGAGGTTGAGGGGGCCAAGTTGGGTAGCTCCCTTAGGAGCCACTTGGTCACATTGAGCGGCCAAGTGCACAAGCGACTTTGGGGGGCGCTGCACTCGGGCGTCAAGTGTGCCTTGGCCGTCATCTCCTCGCACTACATCAGTGTCGACCTTGAGGCCATCAGTGATGGCTACATCTTGCCAGAGGACGATGAGGAGGCCAACGAGGAGGTCGCGAAGCTGATGGAGGCAGCTGAGGGCCCCGACAAGACGCTGGCCAAGCTATTTGAAGAGGAGGTGGTCCCTCCCATGTTGTCCGTCGATGCTGGAGTCCCTGAGCCTTAACCTAGGCCCAAGAGGCCATGTAAATAAATTAGGGATTATGTTATCGTATCAAAATGCTGGTGGCCTATCGAGGCCTTTTTGAAATACTTATGCGTCTATGCTTCTTAATCATTTTTCTTTATTATATTTTCGAGCATCTGCCCTCTGTCTTGTTTCTGAACATATTATTTGCAAAAAACTTCCTCGGAGCCTAAGTTGTCCCTCGGGCAAAAGGTGGTGAGGGAGTGCCGTAGCCCGAAGGCGTAGGCTGTCTTGTGACTCAGCCGGTCTTTTGGCCTTGAGACAGTCTTTCAGTCCTTAGGTTTTTTACAATTGATTTGTCAGAGCACGCTAGAGAGTTTGGCGTAGAATTTTTTTTTTCAAAAAACGACTAAAAATAGTGTGTGGGACTTAGGGGGGGTCCCCCCTACTAGCCCCCGAGGGAGGCTCGGTTCTACAGAGGCAGAGTCATGTCTTGTTCGAGCCCTGCAGTGGGCACCTCTATAGAGGCGGAGTCGAGTCTCCCTAATGAAGTTATCATATCGTTGAGGCCCTTGATGGGCCCGAGGGGTTTCTCAAAAAATTAGGACAACTAAAAAACGCTTCTTAATTGTATTTCGAGAAACAATGTATACAATGCTTGGAAATTTAAGGGTAAAAGCGACATAGTTGTTCTATGTTCCAAGCGTTGGTGAGGATTTCGCCCTTCTCGTTGGCTAGCTTGTAGGTCCCGGGCTTTAGCATTTGGGCGACGATGTATGATCCTCCCCACAACGGGGTCAGCTTGTGGCGGCCCTTATTGCTCTGCCTCAGCCTTAGCACCAGGTTGCCCACCTTCAGGTCTCAGCTTCGAATGCGCCGAGCTTGATAGCGTCGTAGGGCTTGCTGGTACTTGGCCGAATGTAGAAGCGCAATGTAGCCCATGGCTTGATAGCGTCGTAGGGCTTGATAGCTTCCTCCAGTTGGTCTAGGGTGTCTTCGTGGGTGGTGCGGTTGCTTTGCTCGTTGTAGGCCTGTAGCCTCGGGGAACCGTATTCCAAGTCAGTGGGGAGGACAGCCTCGGCTCCATAGACCAGGAAGAACGATGTGAACCCCGTGGCTTAGCTTGGAGTGTTCCTCAGGCTCCAGATGACCGATGGGAGTTCAGCAAGCCATTTCTTGCCAAACTTCTTCAACCGGTTGTATATTCTTGGCTTGAGGCCTTGTAGGATCATACCGTTGGCATGTTCTACTTGGCCGTTTGTCCTAGGGTGTCCTATGGCCAACCAGGCCACACGGATGTGGTGGTCATCATAGAACATCAGGAATTTTTGGCTGGTGAATTATGTCCCATTGTCGGTGATGATGGTGTTCGGAACCCCGAACCTGTGGATGATATCGGTGAAGAACAGCACCGCTTGCTCGGACTTGATTCGATTGATTGGACGAGCCTCGATCCACTTGGAGAACTTATCGATTGCTACCAGTAGATGGGTGTAGCCCCCGGGGGCCTTCTATAGAGGCCCAACCATGTTGAGCCCCCACACGGTGAACGGCCATGTGATAGGGATGGTTTGGAGGGCTTGAACCGGGAGATGCGTCTGTCGAGCGTAGTACTAGCATCCCTCGCTAGAGCGTACGAGCTTGGTGGCGTCAGCGACCGCTATTGGCCAGTAGAACCCTTGGCGAAAGGCATTTCCGATGAGCGTCCGAGGTGCCACATGGTGCCCATAGGCTCCCACGTGCAAGTCCCAAAGTAGGGCTCGACCTGCCTTGGTAGTGATGCATCGTTGAAGGACGCCAGATGGGCTTCACCTATAAAATTCGCCGTCGCTGAGAACGTAAGTCTTGGCTCGCCGAGCAAGCCATTGGGCTTTGGTCCTATCTGCGAGAAGCTCTCCTCGGATGAGGCAATCAAGGAACGAGACTCGCCAGTCCATGCCCTGGTTGGCCTCAGGAGGCTCCATGTTGACTTCCATGACCTCGGGCTCAGCCGAAGGAGTCTCAGCGATAGAGGGGGCCTCGAGCCCTGCGGGGGGCTCGACCGCTGGGCCCTCTTCTACCACCGAGATGCAGTCAATGGAAGGTTTGTGGAGGTCTTTGGCGAAGACGTTCGGGGGGACTAGGGCCCACACCGACGCAATCTTTGCTAGTTTGTCCGCGGCCTCATTGAATTTGCGCGCGATGTGGTTGAGTTCGAGACCGTCAAACTTGTCTTCAAGGCGACGTACTAGCTTGCAGTACGCCTCCATTTTGGGGTCACGACAGTTTGACTCCTTCATCACTTGATCGACAATGAGCTATGAATCGCCCCGTATGTTGAGACACCGTATTCCAAGTTCGATGGTGATCTGCAAGCCATTGATGAGGGCTTCGTACTCAGCTACGTTGTTAGAGGTGGCAAAGTGGAGCCGAATCATGTAGCGCATGTGTACTCCAAGGGGTGAGATGAAGAGCAGACCCGCGCCCGCCCCGGTCTTCATCAGGGACCCGTTGAAGTACATGGTCCAGCATTCCGCCTAGACTTGGGCAGGTGGCAGTTGGGTGTCGGTCCACTCTGCCATGAAATCAGCCAAGACCTGAGATTTAATTGCTTTCCAAGGCACAAAGGATAGAGCCTCCCTAATGAGCTGCGAATCGCCCTGTACATCGAGACGCCGTACATCCTAGAGACATGAACTCTAGGCTCCCGAACCAAATCACCATGCCGAGACGCAGTGGTCGTACAGGGTCTGCCATCCAAAACTCATTAGGATGATGAAGCTGACACACAGAGCCCCCTACCTGGCGCACCAACTATCGATGTTTCGGACTGGTGGTTCCTCAACCAACTAGTAAAAATATACTGCATGCCCCTAATCCCAGATGGTGATGCAAAGCGACACAAGGTTTATACTGGTTTGGGCAATGGGTGCCCTACGTCCAGTCTAAGAGATCGATCTTGTATTCCTTGCACTGAAATGCTCATAGTAAGAGGTTACAAGTAGGGCGAGAGAGAGAGCTAGTCCTAGGTCTCTGCGTGGAGCGGTGTGGATTGCTTGAGATGTTGATCTCAGGCAGTGGGGAAGCGTGCGCATTACAGAGTGTCGAGCATGTGTTTGTCTACCTCAAGAACCCATCTATGCTTGGGTGTGTGCAAGCGTGAGAGTGAGTCTATCCTTCTGTACGTGTTCGTCTATCTCATGTGCTCAGGTCTCTCTCTTAGAAATGGCCCCGATCCTTCTCTTTTATAGTTGAAGGGGGGATAGGGGTGACACATGTGTTAGCTATGTGGCATCGTGCGAATAGAGGCAGCATGTCCGAGCCCTGTAGCTTATTACTATGGTGGCATGGTTGATGGAGTGGTCTACCTTTGAAGTGCTGGAGCAATGCATTGGTCACATCTGATCCTATGCGACGTGGGAGCTCCAGTGATAGCTTGATGCAGAGCCTGGCGAGTGACGTGCTGGTCACTGTGTGTTGACCGCGTGAAGAGCTGAGGCTCAGTTGGTGCTGAGGCCAAGCCATCATGGGGGGGCTCGGCGGGCGTGAATCTCGAGGTTACCGAGACCCTGAAGTAGACTACCGAGGCGTGGAGGGAGCAGTTGGTCCTGTACACTGATTCCAAGGCTATAGTAACCTGGACTTGACTCCACATGCCGCGTTGTTCCTGGAGCAGGGGTTAGGTAGCACAGTGTAGTACGGGCGCTGGTCATGGGCACAGTACTGAGCATAGTGGCCGGTAACCCCTGCCCTATCCTATCCTAGACGGTATGGTGCTGATGCAACTTCCCGTCTCGTTGGCTGCTCTGTTGTGTCAAGCAGTCGTCCGTCTGATGTCGCGGGAGTGGTTGGTCGCATTAATTGGATGTGACACTCTGTTGGGGAGATCGGTCGGGGCAGAGGCGATGGGGTTATTGCCGAGCCAGCCTCGAGCGAGATGGAGAATCGACATCTCATCCAAGGCTTTACACGCGGGGCCTCGGGCGAGACGGAGAATTGGTTCCCCATTCAAGGCCTTGTGTGCGAGGCCTTGAGCAAGGTGGAAAATCAGTAGACCATCCGAGGCCTCTCGTGGGAGGCCTCGAGCGATGCGGAGATTTGGTAGGCCATCCGAGGCCGTGGGTTAGCCAATAGTTTGTCTCTTGGCCTTGGTTTTGATGGGGCCTAAGCGATTTTTTCGGTTGTTGCTTTGGGGACCCCTTCTTATGGTACCCAACACGGACCGACTCAAACTAGATGTAGGGCATGTTGCCTGAACTAGTATAAACCCTATGTCATTAAGTGCTAGGCCACATCCGATCACAACATATAGCAAAACTACAAGTATTTACGTGTTGGTCACTTTCTGCACTGACAGTTGGTGCCGTCCATGGGGAAGATGATGTACGTTCACACTTTTGGTCATCGGATGGCCCACTTTTCTGCCACCTTCACCATGGCGGGCTCGAGCGATATGACTCGCTTTGGCTCGCTAGATTTCCCCGCACTCCCACCTATTGGGATGTGGGTTCCACTCGTCTTAGAGTCGTCCCAGGCCTTCCTCTTCGGAAGCCTAGACTTCATCACTGACCGACTCGGCGTACTACACCTCCACGAGGAGGCACTTGTTTCGGCGCCATCGGAGGGACGCCATCCATCAGCTCTGGGACACACGACGACTCCAACAACAAGGCACCTGCGCATCATACCGAGCAAACGCTCTGCTCAAACCTCACTATAAGTAATATACATGCTGTTATTTACTCACTATTTACTATTTGTCACCGATTCTCTAGAGGGACCCCATTGTCCCTACCGCGATCGCCATGTGACTGGTTCCCCTACGGCCTCACGTCCCCCGCGGATGCGTTCGCTTGGGGGCTCCAAAGGATGCTGGCACCATCCCCTCTCGTATCTAAATTCGTGGGGATGGCGAGCCACACTCCCACTTTTTTTCCACGACCTCATGGATGACGTTGTTGAGAGCGACGGCTCCAGCATCGATGATGTGGCACCTAGCCACCATCTGTCCTGAGAGTGTCCTATGGCAGATGCTCCAGGATAGCCACCGGTGCTAGCGGAGTCCCTATAAACTCACACCCCTTCGGACCCTCCTATGGATGCCCTCGCATGTGCCCAGGCGCATGGCGAGGAGCTACGACAAAGGTGGTAGAACCACCCACCACCTGCGCCCGCACACTTGGCGCATCACGATGTGTCCCATGTGCGTAACCCAGTGAGCGGCGCCTGGGGTCATGCCCGCTAGGTCTAGCGCGACATCATGGATGAGGGGAACAACCCCCCACAGTTTGCTCAGGCTAGCCAGAGCATCGTCGTCGTGGCAATGCTTCTATGCGGCGTTCCTGAGCCCGTGGACCCCTAGGAGCGGGCGGTCCACCAAAACCTCCAAGCACTGGTGGAAGCCACCGTTGTTCAATAGGCGGAAAGCTCTGCATCGTGACTCTAACTTGCGGCCTCTCTCCCCACTAGGTGAGTGGGGGTGCACCAGACTAATCGCTCCATCCGCTCACCGCTACAGCTGTCAAGCGTGGCACGGGAGGCCATAGCTATGCCATGGTCCGACCTGGTGCCTACTCCATACCGACCGTCGATACAAGAATGGCTCGGTCCACACCAAGATGCTCGTAGCATCATCAACATCTAGAATCAGGCCTGGCATGATGATGATGTCCATCAGGCAGTGGTGAGGACAGGCGACATGGGCCCCGGCCGGACCATCGAGGGGAGCGATGAAACGCGCCCAGGCATGGTTGCTAGCTAGACAACCAGAGTCCTAGCCCAGATGGCCTAGGACCATGGGCCTTTGGCCAGCATATCCAGAGAGCGTCGTTCCCACAGCGCTTTTGACTACCCATCAATATTGTCAAGTACACTAGGGAGACGAACCCCAGTATTTGGCTCAAAGATTTTCGGCTCGCCTGCCGAGCCGGAGGGGTGGATGATGACCATTTCATCATTCAATATCTCCCCATCTGCGTGGAGGAATATGTTCAGGCATGGCTTGAATTCCTCTTGCACGACAGCATACACGGCTGGGCAGACCTCAAGGGGATCTTTGTCAGAAATTTCTAAGGGATGTATGTCCGCCCTGGTAACTCCTAGGACCTCAAGAGCTGCCAAAAGAAGCCCAGCGAGTCCCTACAGGATTACATCCATAGGTTCTCCCAATGATGCAACTCCCTCTCTGATGTCATCGATGCAGACGTCATCAGCGCATTCCTCTCCAGAACAACCTCGAGTCCCTGATCCATAAGCTTGGCTGTCTGAAGCCCCGTACCACCCATGACCTGCTCGACGTTGCCACAAACCATGCCTCTGGTGAGGAGGCGGTCAGAGCGGTCTTCAACGGAGGCCGAGATAAAGGCAAGGCCAAGTGTGAGGGCCAAGACAAGGGCCCCTCCACGTAGAGGGTCAAGAAAAACAAAAAGGATCGGCACCGACCAGCCAACACCGCGTTGGTCGCCGTAGCTGATCGCGTGGGCAAGCAGCCATAGCAGGGCCTGCCTGACCACTTCAACAAGCTCATGGATAGCCCATGCACCAACCACGCCTACCCCATTAAACACCTCTACAAGGACTGCGAGCTCCTCACACGTTTTCTGCGATAGGCCGGCGGGCCAAAAGAAGGAGACGATAAGAAAGGAGGCGCGGTGGGCAAAGACGGGGATAGCTTCCCTGACCCCAATGAATGGATCATGATCTTCGGGGGATCCGATACCATCTGCTCCAAGTGCCAACACAAGGTACGCAACAGAGAGGCATGCGCCGCCGAGATGGACGTCCCCTCCTTCCTTAGCTGGTCGGAATATCTGATCACCTTCGATTAGAGGGACCATCCCTCCCACGTCGCCAGACTAGGACGCTACCCGCTCATCATTGACCCCATCGTCCATAAGAAGCGCCTCACTAAGGTGCTGATGGACAGAGGTAGAAGCCTTAACATCCTCTACGTTGACACCCTCAATGCCATGCGCATCCCTCGATCGGAACTCTACCCAACGGGCTCTCCCTTCCACGGTGTGATCCCGAGAGCGCAGGTGTACCTGCTCGGGCAGATCGACCTGCCCGTCACATTTGGCAACCGAGCCAACTTCCGCTTTGAGGTCCTTACCTTCGAAGTGGTGGACTTCCTAGGGTCTTACCATGCCATCTTGGGGCAGCCATGCTATGCCAAATTCATGGTGATCCCTAACTACACCTACCTCAAGTTAAAGATGCCGGGACCGAACAACATCATCACCATGGGCAGCACCTTCTCGCACACCTTCACGTGCGACTGCGAGCATTTCGAGCTCACCACCACGGTCATCAACTCGTCCGAGCTCCCGCAGCTCGGGGAGTCATCGACCCCAGTAGTCCTAGACTGCAACAAACCAACCTCCTCGATGGCCTTCCGCCCACTCGAGGAAACCAAGGCGGTGGGGATCGACCCCACTGACCCAACCAAGACGGTGCGGATTGGGACCCAGCTCCCGACCACTTAGGAATGCAAGCTCGTTGACTTCCTATGCGCCAATCATGATGTCTTCACATGGAAGCCATTTGACATTGAAAAGTCCTAATGGCTAGAGGGGGGTGAATAGCCTATTAAAAATTCTACAACAACATTTAACAAACCGATTAGAGAATTATAAGACGAAGCAAGTGTTGCGCTAGCCTACTAAAAATGCAAGCCACCTACCACAATTCTAGTTTTTATAGTCTCTATCCACACAAGGGCTATGTCACTACACTAGGTTAGTGTGCTCTCAAAGACTAACTAAAAAGCCACACTAACCAAACTAACAAGCTCTCACAACTAGCTACACTAAAGAGCTTGACAACTAGTTTGTGGTAATGTAAAGAGAGTGAGCAAGATGGTTATACCACCATGTCGAGGAAGGAGCCAATCAATCATAAGAATAAATACCAATGAAGACCAATCATCTCGGAATCAAATGATGACACAATGATTTTCTATTGAGGTTCACTTGCTTGCTGGCAAGCTAGTCCTCATTGTGGTGATTCACTCACTTGGAGGTTCACGCGCTAATTGGCATCACACGCCAAACCCTCAATAGGGTGCCACACAACCAACACAAGAAGAGGATCATACAAGCCACGAGCAATTTACTAGAGTACCTTTTGTCTCTCCGCTAGGAAAAGGTCAAGAACCCCTCACAATCACCACGATCGGAGCCAGAGACAATCACCACCCTCTGCTCGATGATCCTCACTGCTCCAAGCCATCTAGGTGACGGCAACCACCAAGAGTAACAAGCAAATCCCACAGCGAAACACAAACACCAAGTGCCTCTAGATGCAAACACTCAAGCAATGCACTTAGATTCACTCCCAATCTCACACAGATGATGAATCAATGATAGAGATGAGTGGGAGGGCTTTGGCTAAGCTCACAAGGTTGCTGTGTCAATGCAAATGGCCAAGAGAGTGAGCTTAAGCTAGCCAAGGGGCTTAAATAGAGAGCCCCCATGAATAGAGCCGTTGGGATCCTCATTGCACTGAACACGGGGCAATTGGACGCTCCGGTCAGATTGATTGGACACTGGACCCCAGCATCCGATCATGCGATGCACGCCATGTGTCCCCTCCAAATACTAAGCGCTCAATCCCAATGGTCAAGTGATGACTGGACGCACTATTGTGAAGTGACCAGACACTGGACCTCAGCGTCCGGTCATTTCCAGTAAGCATCTAGAAGCGAGAAATCATGATCGGACACATCCGGTCATGCTCGACCGGACTCACCCAGCATCCGGTCACTTGACGTCTCCTATATGCGCTGCCACATCAGTAGGACTGGACACACCCCTTCAGCGTTCGGTCACCAAGTGACCCAGTGTCCGGTCGTGGACCGACACCAGTGTCTTCAAGCATCCACTGACCGAATGCGCTAGTCCTACTGAGACTAGCGTCCGATCACTTACAGTGACCTCCATCTTTTCTGTATAGAGCGCCAGTGGCACCATTAGACTGTTCACACTCTACGGGCGGACACTACGCCGATGAAGTTCCTAACCCGTGCTCAAATGTGCCAATCACCAAGTGTATCACCTTGTGCATATGTGTTAGCATATTTTCACAAACATTTTCAAGGGTGTTAGCACTCCACTATATCCTACATGCATATGCAATGAGTTAGAGCATCTAGTGGCACTTTGATAACTGCATTTCGATATGAGTTTCCACCCTCTTAATAGTAAGGCTATCAAACCTAAATGTGATCACACTCTCTAAGTGTCTTGATCACCAAAACAAAATAGCTCCTATCATTTATACCTTTGCCTTGAGCCTTTTGTTTTTCTCTTTCTTCTTTTCAAGTCCAAGCGCTTGATCATCACCATCATCATGATCTTCACAATTTCTTCATCACTTGGAGTAGTGCCACCTATCTCATAATCACTTTGATAAACTATGTTAGCACTTAGGGTTTCATCAATTCACCAAAATCAAACTAGAGCTTTCAGACATGCTGGGCATACCGCGAGACATCACTGAGCACGCACTATGCCTCATCCTAGGCTCAAAGCCCGCTAAGCAATGCCTATATCGCTTCAACAACGAGAGGCATAGGGCCATAGGCGAAGAGATCGCCAAACTCCTGGCAGCCGGATTCATCAGAGAGGTATTCCACTCCGACTGACTTACCAATCCTATTCTTGTTAAAAAGAAGACCGGGAAATGGAGAATGTGTATTGATTATATAGGCCTCAACAAAGCATGTCGAAAGGATCAATTTCCTTTTCCACGCATAGACCAGATAGTCGACTCCACCTCGGGATGCGAGATCGTCTCTTTTCTAGATGCCTACTCAGGCTATCACCAGATTATGATGAAAGAGTCTGATCAACTCACAACCTCATTCATCACCCCATATGGTTTGTACTATTATGTAACCATGCCTTTTAGTCTGAAGAACGCTAGCACCACCTACCAAAGGTGCATGCAACAATGCTTCACCAACCAAATTGACCCGCTCGATCAGCCTGATCAAACCGAGCGGCCAAAACCCTTGCTCAAATGTGCCAACCACCAAGTGTATCACCTTATGCACATGTGTTAGCATATTTTCACAAATACTTTCAAGGGTGTTAGCACTCCACTAGATCCTACATGCATATGCAATGAGTTAGATCATCTAGTGGCACTTTGATAACCGTATTTCGGTATGAGTTTCACCCCTCTTAATAGTACGGCTATCGAAACTAAATGTGATCACACTCTCTATGTGTCTTGATCACCAAAACAAAATAGCTCCTATCATTTATATCTTTGCCTTGAGCCTTTTGTTTTTCTTTTTCTTCTTTTCAAGTCCAAGCGCTTGATCATCACCATCATCATGATCTTCATAATTTCTTCATCACTTGGAGTAGTGCCACCAATCTCATAATCACTTTGATAAACTAGGTTAGTACTTAGGGTTTCATCAATTCACCAAAACCAATCTAGACCTTTTAGACATGCTAGGCATACCATGGGACGTCGCCGAGCATGCACTATGCCTCATCCTGGGCTCAAAGCCCACTAAGCAACGCCTACGTCGCTTCGACAATGAGAGGCATAGGGCCATAGGAGAAGAGATCGCCAAACTCTTGGTAGCCAAATTCAACAGAGAGGTATTCCACTCTGACTGACTTGCTAATCCTGTTCTTGTTATAAAGAAGACCGGGAAATGGAGAATGTGTGTTGATTATACTAGCCTCAACAAAGCTTGTCGAAAGGATCACTTTCCTTTGCCACGTATAGACCAGATAGTCGACTCCACATCTTGATGCGAGATCTTCTCCTTTCTGGATGTCTACTCAGGTTATCACCAGATTGCGATGAAAGAGTCTGATCAACTCGCAATGTCGTTCATCACCCCGTATGGTTCGTACTATTACATAACCATGCCTTTTGGTCTGAAGAACGTTGGCACCACCTACTAAAGGTGCATGCAGCAATGCTTCACCGACCAAATTGACCTACTCGATCAGCCTGATCAAACCGAGCGGCCAAAACCAACGATCGTCATCTATGTTGATGACATAGTGGTCAAAATGGCTCAAGCTTACGACCTAATTGCAAACTTGGCCGCAACGTTCACGAACCTCCGAAGGTTCAACATCAGCTTGATTCCTGAGAAATGTGTTTTTAGGGTTCCAAATGAGAAGCTGGTTGGATACATTGTGTCCGAGCACGGTATCGAGGCCAACCCCAAAAAGATCACAACCATCACCAACATGGCCCCTATACGCAATGTCAAGGGCGTACAAAGGCTCACTAGCTATCTAGCTACCCTAAGCCGATTCATCTCCTAGCTTAGTGAACGGTGGATGCCACTCTACAAGCTCCTCAAAAAGACAGATGCCTTTGTCTAGACTAAGGAAGCTCAGTAGGCTCTAGAGAGCCTCAAAGCGTCACTAACAATGGCCCCAATCCTCGTCGCTCCCAAACAAGGAGAACCCCTCCTTCTCTACGTTGCAGCAAGCAACCATGTGGTGAGCATCGCCCTGGTCATCGAAAGGGAGGAGCCGAGACACCACCTTAAGGTCCAGCGACCTGCATACTTCATCGGGGAGGTACTCACCGACCCTAAGGTCCAGTACCCCCAGGTGTAGAAACTCTTATACGTCGTGCTAATGGCAACCCAAAAGCTCCTGCACTACTTCACCGAACACGAAGTTGCAGTCGTCACTTCGTACCCGCTTGGGGACATCGTCCGCAACCGCGATGCCACGAGATGAATTTCCAAGTGGGCACTTGAACTCATAGGCCATGATATCAGGTATATCCCCTACAGCGCTATTAAATCTTAGGCTCTCACAGATTTTGTCGTCGAATGGACGGAGGTCCAGCTACCGATCCCGGACATCACCCACGAGTACTGGACAATGTACTTCGATGGGCCCATAATGGCGCCCGACTCAAGGGCTGGAGAGGTCCTCATCTCCTCAGACGGGAGCAGGCTCTGCTATGCCATCCGCCTCCATTTCTTAGCCTCAAACAACACCACAGAATATGAGGCCCTCATCAATGGGCTATGCATTGCCATCGAGCTCGGCGCTACATGACTCTACGTCCATGGCAACTCAGAGTTAGTCGTTGACCAAGTCATGAAGGAGTCCTCCTACAAAACCCCCCTCATGGCAGCATACTGCCAAGAGGTACGCAAGCTTGAGGACAAATTCTAGGGGATCGAGCTACATCACGTCCCCCGAAAGGACAATGATGCTGCCGATTTTCTCACAAAATTGGCCACCAGGCGAGATCCGTCTCCAAGCGGGATCTTCATCAACGATCTCCACGAGCTATCCACCCATGTCCTGGAAGGTCTGATCTAGACACACCTCGATGCTAAGCCAGCGCCTAGGGGCTTCGACCCTGACACCAAGCCGGCGCTCAGGGGCTCTGACCCCAATGCCTCCATGACAACGTCACCCCCGACGTTGCCGTGTTGGCACTCGATCAAACCGACTGGCGAGCGCCGCTACTCGCCTACCTCCTTGAGGAGGTTCTCCCACCTGAAAGGACTAAAGCCTGATGGATTGGTCAATGCGCCAAGACCTTCATCGTGCTCGATGACGAACTCTACAAACGGAGTCCATCAGGGGTGCTCATGAAGTGCATCCCTACCAACCAGGGGAAGCAGCTCCTCCTCGAGGTCTATGCTGGGATCTACGAACATCTCGTGGCCCTCAGGTTACTGGTTAGAAAAGTCTTTCGCCAAAGTTTTTACTAGCCCACCGCACTACAAGATGCAAAGGAGGTCGTCCACAGGTGTGAGGGATGCTAATTCTACGCTTGGCAAACTCATTTGTCGGTATAGGAGCTTCAAACCATCCCCATCACCTAGCCATTCGTGGTCTAGGGCCTCAACATGGTAGGACCCCTCAAAAAGGGCCCAGATAGCTTCACTCACCTGCTTGTAGCAGTCGATAAGTTCACCAAGTGGATAGAGGCCAAGCCCATCACCAACATCTACTCAGAAGAGGCGGTCAAATTCTTCCTCGACATCATCTACCGGTTCAGCGTTCCTAATTGTATCATCACTGACCATGGGACTAACTTCATTAGGAAGAAGTTCCTAGACTTCAGTGATGGATATGGCATTAGGATCAGCTAGGCCTAGGTCAGACATCCACGTACTAACAATCAGGTCAAGCATGCCAATGGCATGGTCCTCCAAGGACTTAAGCCACGCATCTTCGACCTACTCAACAAGTACACCGCGCGATGGGTTGTAGAGGTCCCAGCGATCCTCTAGAGCCTGAGAACAACCCTGAACCGATCCATAGGGTTCACACCCTTCTTCTAGGCCTATGAAGCTAAAGCAGTGCTACCCTCCAACCATGACCATGGTGCCCTAAGAGTGAAGGTTTTCGACCACGACCGAGCCGTAGAGGCTCATCAAGACACAGTCGACCTACTCGAGGAGGCCTGCAAAATGACCATCATCCGCTTCGCTTGCTACCAGCAAACTCTCTATAGGTAGGGCCTATCTATAGGTACCACGAAAGGAAGATTAGGGGGAGGATCCTCAAAGTTGGTGATCTCATACTCCGAAGGACCCAATCAATGAAGGAGAAACACAAACTCTCTCCACCATGGGAAGGTCCCTATACGGTGACCGATGTGATCCGACCGAGCACCTATCGACTGAAGGATAACAATGGCAATGTTCTCACCAACACTTGGAACATTGAACAGCTACGTCGTTTTTTCTCCTAAATTCGGTCTTACCGCTTTTTATCAACACTTGCTCCTATAAAGCACCCTAGCCTAAACACTTTCAGCCTGGGTGGCTCGGAGGCTCCATGAGGGTACAATACTAAATGCTACCTCTGTTTTTACTATCACATGGTAAAAACTTTTTGCCCAAACAAAACGACATTCCATTCCTTTGATTATCCTATGTAACTTTGTTTTTACTCCTGACCGAGTGCACCCCGCCATGACCTACGATTATGAGCAGCCAAGCCTCATGGGCCATGCCTAGGTTCTTAAAGGTTGCAAGCCTATGGAATGAAGGGTAGGTGCAAAAAAGAAAGGATAAAAACAAAGCTATGCTAGGATAAAAAACAAGAAACGGATCGAGATTCTATCACAAAAGCAGAACTGATGTATTCATTGATACAAAAACTATTCACACAGGGGCTTCCTCACGAACTTAACAATTACATTTCCTGACTACTTCTACTCCAAATGCTTCTATGGCCGCTCAGCAGCATCGACTGATGCCAAATGTGAGGCCACAGCACATGCTGCCGGACATAACCACCACCACAAGGGACCTGCCGGTTCTGCTCCCTCGACTTCGGTGAGCACAATGGGTACCTCAAGGGCATCATACCCTTAGATGCTCAGTAGAAGAGCATGGAGCTCCTGACCTTCTCATGCAATCAAGGCAGCTCCTAGATAGGGACGCTGCCCACCGAAGTATGTCCACCATGGCTGGAGGATGTCTCATCAAACTTTATGAACTAGCCAACCTGAGCAGCTGCAAGGGCGAAACCTCCCACTGGCATAGTCTTGAGCGTCTTCCTCTCCGACAAGGCTCGCCTAGAGAAGATTCACCGGAAGGAGCCCACATTTAGCTCCATCCTGACAAAAGCCTCGCAGACGGTGACGAAGCCAACGATGTGCAGTACCCTCTAGTGCGCCACCTCCTTTAGCGAAAACAGCCCCTTCTCGGCGAAGGCAGCCAGCACCACCTCATCTATGCTAGATGACCTCAAGCTCGACATTATGCTCCAAAATCACGAATGGGTCTGTGAGTTCTCCTTTCCCTATCCCTTCCCCTATTTAAAGAAGAAGCAGAGCAGTTGAGGAAAGGCGAAAGGATTGGGGCAAGAAACCCTCTCTCTTCCCCCATTCAATGCAGATGGGAAACGATGGGACATGCCCTGACTGATGGGATGCACCCTGCTTGGTTAGATGAGACGTGGCCTAGGTATGGCCCATCACTACTACACGCCGGGCGCAAGAAACAAAGCGCCACCATGCGCAGGCGGCCCTCCGCCTTCCTAGGCGAGACTTGGAAAGGCCAACTATGGGATCTCCACCCAGGAGAGACAATTGGGCTTCTTGAGTCAATCGGACGGCTTAGGCAAACACTGAGAGATAGGTAAGGAGCAGAGGGATGCCCCATGTGGGCCATGCTGACTCCGTCACAAACGATGAGCGTGGATCTCGGTCGAACATTTCCAAATGGAGCTCCTCAAACCCCATCACTCGAGTCATCAAGGTAATATTACCAACCCCCACTATTTCTTTATATGAACATTCATTCATCTGTGCATGCATTTATTCATTCCATACATCCAAAAGCATCGCATATGTAGTTAAATGCATCACAACGCTCCATGTTGCGTCACGAAGCGGCAGTTGTCTCATTCAACATGAGCAATGATCGATTGGGGTTCGAAGGCCAGCCCATGAAGGGCTTGAGGCCACCTCATGTCAAATAGAGCCAGGGCAAAAAACATAGATGAGCCTTGAGTGGCCCTCGCCCAGTCTGTCCTAAAGCAAACAGGGTTATCTCAACCTTTTTGTTTGATCCTAACCTCCTGCCAAACCCATAGAATCTCCATCGAGGGGAGGCAAGTGGGCCACCTGGGTCGGTCTCTGGAATGACCCAAGCATCTACCGAGTTGCAGGTGTAGCATTACGAGGTAGGCTACGCTAGCACAAAAAAATTCTACCACGTAAAACAGGAACACTGCTGTTATAGATCATGGGATTACCACAAGACGTGCAGATGCGGAAGTTGACGAAGCGCATCGGGGCAGTGTAGTCGATCACCTCCACATCAAACATTCAGTGGTGTCCTCCTCGTGCAGTGGCTCATCCAAGTGTTGCAGATGCAACACCTCCAAGGTATCCACATGTGCGGGGAGGAAGCGTCGCAAACCGGACTGCTAGATCTACGAGTGCAATTCGATGAGGGCATGGGAGATGGACAGCTGCTAGGCGTGGGAGATGGAGCAGCAGCTGCACCAAAAAGGTCCAAACCCTAAGCTGCTCCTACCCCTTAATATATATAGGTCCCTGACAAGCCTCTTGGTCCGAGGCCCATTAGTACTCCTAAATCTGGTCCAATTCGGATTAGATCCTCATTGGGCTTCCAGTCCCTTAAGTGTGCGACCCTATAGGTTCACATACATATAGACATGACATGAGTACTTCTACTCGGCCAATAGTTGGTAGCGGCCTATAGCAAGACATGCCAACTCCTATACACACACGAAGATCATATCAGACAAACCATCACAACATCATGTACATGTTATTCCCTTTGCCTCACGATATTTGGTCTAGCTCCAAGCCAACCTCTCTTTCTCGATCCTGTGATTCAAAATCCCTTTCTAGGTTAACTCTTAACCTCACGTAGCATGTCCATGCATTTCTGGATTTGATCACTCGAGGGGCCTAGAGATATCTCTCTCAAGTAGAGAGGGGCAAATTCCATCTTGACTGATCATACCTCACAACATGCTTCCTGACAAACCCAAAAGCTACCTTTATAACTACCTAGTTATGGAGTAGCGTTTGACAGCCCCTAAGTAAGTCGATTCACATATTGAGTGCATGCAACAATCTCAGGTCTAAGGACAAAGCGTACACATTGTGTAAAGAGAACTATGTAACTATATCTCGTGTTGGGTCAGTCCTGGCACATGTCTCTACATGTGCCCACATTATTAGTTTGACATCTACATGTCCATGACTTATGAAACATAGTCATCAGCTAATACATGTACTAGTCTAATATTCATGTGTGTCCTCACATGAACTCTGACTAGGGACTACTTTAGAATAACCATACAAGTAAAGAGTTTCACATACAATTCACATAATTGCAAATCAATTCGAGTAGCCTTTAATGGATATTCAAGGAACAAAATATGAAACATGGATACAATGGAATATCATCATCTCTATGATTGTCTCTAGAGCATTATCTCTATGATTGCCTCTAGGGCATATCTCCAACAGTCTCCCTCTTGCACTAGAGTCAATCTAGAAGATACCAAATACCCATAGCTCTTACATGCGCATCATGCTTAGACTGCGGAAGAGGCTTTGTCAAAGGATCAGAAATATTCAATTCTGTATGTATTTTGCATATCTTGATCTCACCCCGGTTAACAAAGTCTCGAATGAGATGAAATCGCCACATTACATGTTTGTTCTTCTGGTGATTCCTTGGCTCCTTTGCTTGCGCAATAGCTCCATTGTTATCACAGTAGAGATTCAATGGGCTGGACACATTCAGGAACACACCAAGCTCAATAAGGAAATTCCTTATCCAAACACCCTCCTTCATGGCTTCTAAAGCCATGATGTACTCGGCTTCTATCGTAGAATCAGCCATCGTATCCTGCTTGGAACTCTTCCAGCTAACAACACCACCATTTATCATAAACACAAATCCTGATTGTGACTTTGAATTGTCTTTGTCTGATTGGAAACTAGCATCGGTGTAACCTGTTACAATGAGCTCCTCATTACCTCCATATACGAGGAACATTTCTTTAGTCCTTCTGAAGTACTTAAGAATGTTTTTCACCGATGTCCTGTGACTCTCACCCGGATCAGACTAGTGTCTGCTTGTCATACTTAGCGCATATGAAACATTTGGGCGAGTACTTATCATTGTATACATGATAGATCCAATAGCCAAAGCATATGGCACTCTACTCATGTGATCCCGCTCATCAGTTGTCAAAGGACACTGAGTCTTGCTAAGGTGTATGCCATGTGACATAGGCAAGAATCCTTTCTTTGCATGTTCCATGCTGAACCATTTCAACACTTTGTCAATGTAAGTATCTTGGCTTAATCATATAAGCCTTATGGATCTATCTCTATAGATTTTGATGCCCAGAATATATGCTGCTTCCCCTAAGTCCTTCATCAAAAAACTATTTTTCAGTGAGGTCTTGACGGTTTCAAGCATAGGAATGTTGTTTCCAATCAGTAATATGTCATCCACATATAAGATTAGAAATACTACAGAGCTCCCACTAACCTTCTTGTAAACACAAGCCTCTTCTTCATTCTTAATGAAGCCAAACCCTTTGACCACTTCATCAAAACGAATGTTCCAACTCCTAGATGCTTGCTTCAACCCATAAATGGATTTCGGAAGTTTGCATACCTTTCCAACATTTTTCGGATCGACAAAACCCTCAGGCTACATCATATACACGTCCTTAGTTAAATTTCCATTTAGGAAAGCTGTCTTGACATCCATCTGCCATATCTCATAATCGAAATATGCAGCTATAGCTAGAATAATCCGAATAGATTTAAGCATCACTATGGGCGAGAAGGTCTCGTCGTAGTCAACTCCTTGAACTTGTTGAAAACCTTTTGCGACAAGTCGAGCTTTATTGATGTGAACATTTCCATCCATATCTTTCTTCTTCTTATAGATCCATTTGCACTCTATGGTTTTAACACCATTAGGTGGGTCAACCAAGTTCCAAACTTGATTGTCTCCCATGGACTCTATTTTGGATTGCATGGCACTCTGCCATTTTTTGGAGTCTAGGTCCATCATTGCTTCTGCATATGTCGTAGGCTCATCATTGTCCAACAATAATATTTCCCACAATTCGTGGAGCCTCGCTGACCTTCGTGGTTGTGGTGGTGCTTCTCTTGCCATGGATATCTCAACTTGTTCTACTATGCTAGAATCACTCGTTGATTCTTGACCAACTGGCTCATCCCGAACTTCTTCAAGATGCATTGTCTTTCCATTCTTCTCCCCTTTGAGAAACTCTTTCTCTAGGAAAACATCGTTCCGAGTGACAAACACTTTGCCCTCCAATCGGTTATAGAAATAATATCCTAAAGTTTCCTTTGGATATCCCACGAAAATGCATTTATCCGACTTGGGTGTTATCTTGTCCGACTGAAGTCGTTTGACAAATACTTCACATCCCCAAATCTTTAGAAAAGACAAACTAGGAGTCTTTCCAGTCCACATCTCATATGGTGTCTTAACAACAGATTTAAACGGTACCCTATTAAGTGTGAAAGTTGTTGTTTCTAGAGCGTATCCCTAGAATGATAACAGTAGGTTTGACTGGCTCATCATTGATCAAACCATGTCCAACAAGGTTCGATTATGTCGCTCGGATACATCGTTTCTCTGAGGTGTTCTAGGCAGTGTAAGCTATGGAACAATTCCATAGCTCTTCAGATGATTGCTAAACTCATGACTTAAATACTCACCTCCACGATCAGATCGTAAGGCCTTAATTTTCTTGCCACATTGATTTTCAACTTCATTTTGAAATTCCTTGAACTTTTCAAATGTTTCAAACTTGTGCCTCATCAAGTAGGCATAGCCATATCTACAAAAATCATCAGTAAAAGTTATGAAGTATTGGAACCCTCCTCTAGCTGTCGTGCTCATTGGTCATGAGTTCCAACAAGTCTAATGCTCTCTCAGGAAACCAATGAAAGGCGCCTTGGTCATCTTGCCTAGCAAGCAAGCCTCACATGTCTCGTATGATTCAAAATCAAATGAAGTTAAAAGTCCATCAGAATGGAGCTTCTTCATGCGCTTTTCACTTATATGACCCAAACGACAATGCCACATGTAGGTAGGACTCAAATCATTAGGTCAAGGCCTTTTAGAACTTATATTATAGACAGGTGAATCATCAAGACTTAAAACAAACAACCCATTCACAATGGGTGCAAAAGCCATAAACATATTATTCTTAGAGATCACACAACCATTGTTTTCACTCGCAAATGAATAACCATCCTTCATCAAGCATGAAGGAGACATAATGTTTTGACTTAAACTGGGAACGAAATAACAATTATTCAACTCCATGATAAATCCTGACGGGAGGTGGAGTTGCATCGTCCCGACAGTCAACGCAGCAACCCTTACATTATTGCCCACACGGAAATCAACTTCTCCTCTTTCAACGCTTCTACTTTTTATCAGTCCCTGCATCGAATTGCAAATATGAGCAACCGATCCGATATCAAATACCCAAGAATTAATAATTGTATCAGCGAGAAATATGTTGTCTATAACATTAATAACAAGCATACCTGAGGTGGAAGTACTCTTACTTCCGCCATTCTTCAACGAAGCCAGATACTGCTTGCAATTTCTCTTCCAGTGACCAAGTTTGTGACAATAAAAACACTCTTTGTTTGGAGCAGGTCTAGCTTTCACCTTGGGCGCTGGGTTTGGCTTAGAGTTCATAGCCTTGCCCTTCTTCTTCCAAGAATTGCCCTTCTTTTTAAAGCTAGGCTTGTTCTGTATTGCCATCACATGGCTACTGCCAACGCTTTTCTTAATGTCACCCTCTACTGTTTTAAGCATGCCACATAGTTTATTCAGACCCTTCTCCACCCCATGCATATGGTAGTTCGAGATGAAGTTCCCATAGCTAGGCGGAAGAGATGAAAGAATGAAATCAGTGGCCAACTCTTGGCCTAGTGGGAAGCCCAACTTCTCTAACTGTTGAACATAACCAACCATCTTGATTACGTGTGGCGCTACTGTTGCGCCTTCTGCTAGCTTGCTTTCCACAAAAGCCTTAGACACATTGAACCTTTCAGTCCTAGCCTATGTTTGGAACATGTCTCTAAGCACCATGATCATATTGTATGCCTCATGATTTGTTTCAAACTGCATCTGCAGTTAGGTTCCATGCAAGCAAGCATAAGGCAGTTTACTTCAAGATTAGCATCACATGCTTTCTTGTAAGCATTCTTAACGGCAGCAGGTGCATCATCAGCAGGTTTTTCTGGTAATGGGGTGTCTAGAACATCTTCCTTTTTATCAGCCCTGAGAATAATTCTCAGGTTATGGATCCAATCCGTGTAGTTTGTTCCATTTAGCTTGTCCTTCTCAAGGACTGAACGCAAAGCAAACGGTGTGGTGTTGCTAGGTGCCATTTATCTACAACAAATAATAATGCAAAATACTAAGACAAAAGTATCCATGATAGAGTAAATCACATTAAACTTTTAACAGACTCTACTCCCACTAAAATCAATATCCCTCTATTGATACTTAGTGATTCAGGATCCACAACTAACAAATCTACTAGTGAGCTTTAGCATCACCGCTAGCAGTCAAGGTAGATAGGTAAGCAACTCTTTGCTAATCATATCACATATGACTCCTGTTGTTGGGTGACATCTCCATGTCTCGGCGCCCAACCTTCATGCCCCAAAGTCCTTAACCGTTAAGATGACCTTATGAAGCAAACCAACCCTTATGCGTGTAAGTATCCGATACAAACCCGTCTAGTCAAGGAAAACTAGTGATACTCTAATTTCATAGACCCACCACCAATTGTACAAGACATGGGACGGTGCAAGTTTTAGTTGGGAGGGCATACATAACTTAAATTTTACGAGGGATCGTTCTACTTCTAACATCACATCATGTAGAGTAAAACAAAAGAGTAGCATTCACATAGTTGTGACACAGTATGGCCCAATTTCTAGTGGTGATCTCCATCTCCATAGAACCTATTCACCATGATGATCTCCATCTCCATGATCTATGTGCGCCATCCTCCTAGTGATGAGTCCTCCAAGAACTAATACAAGCTATTACATCTAATCAGCTAGTAAAGAAGGTTACACAGTTGCTTGGATCATCACAGATTGACACGCAGGTCATCAATTACATTAATTTGACAATACATATGCAGGGGCCATACTGATCACAAAATCCTGTAAAACAGAGTTAGGCGTTCTAACGTCCAAACTTAAAAGGCCTGAAACTCCATCTTCCAAGCCAATTTTGGGAAATCTAATTTCGCCAAAACACTAAAGGGGTTGAAATTCATGTGTAATTTTTTTTTTCTGTAGATCAATTTTCATATAAAATTTGCCTCGATCCGAGATCATACTGAAAAGTTACGGTCGTTTTACCGAAACACATGACCATGGTAAATTATCCAATCCAGTAGTAGATCCAATCGACTACTGCGCATCATATGTGTCTGGCGTATGAATCTAGGTTTCGATTTGACCAATCACATTGATCTTCACTCGCTGAAACTGGCATTACGTGTATCACTTTAACTCTGATGGCAGAATTCCTACCGGTAGGAGTACGTCATTACACGACCATTGCAGCAAGATCATGAAACCAGATCATAGATCAATCTAAAAACATGCATATCTCCATATGCACACATCCCGAATCCATAACTAAACAGTATCGGCTCTGATACCACTATAGCATTACGAGGTAGGCTATGCTAGCAAAAAAAAATTCTACCGCGTAAAATAGGAACACTGCTGTTATAGATCACGGGATTACCACTAGACACGCAGATGCGGAAGTTGATGAAGCACATCGGGGCAGTGTAGTCAATCACCTCCATGTCAAACATTCAGCGGCGTCCTCCTCATGCAGCGGCTCGTCCAAGTGTTGCAGATGCAACACCTCCAAGGTATCCACACGTGCGGGGAGGAAGCGTCGCAAACCGGACTGCTAGATCCACGAGTGCAACTCGATGAGGGCGTGGGAGATGGACAGCTGCTGGGCGTGGGAGATGGAGCTGTAGCTATGCCAAAAAGGTCCAAACCCTAAGTCACCCCTACCCCTCAATACATAGAGGTCCCTAACATGCCTCTAGGTCTGAGGCCCATTAGTACTCCAAAATCTAGTCCAATTCGAATCAGATCCTCATTGGGCTTCTAGCCCCTTAAGTGTGCGACCCTATAGGTTCACATACGTATAGACATGACATGAGTACTTCTACTCGGCCAATAGTTGGTAGCAGCCTCTAGCAAGACATGCCAACTCCTATACACACACGGAGATCATATCAGACGAACCATCACAACATCATGTACAAGTTATTCCCTTTGACTCACGATATTTGGTCTACCTCCAAGCCGACCTCTCTTTCTTGATCCTATGATTCAAAATCCATTTCTAGGTTAACTCTTAACCTCACGTAGCATGTCCATGCATTTCTGGATTCGATCACTCGAGGGGCCCAGAGATATCTCTCTCAAGTAGAGAGGGGCAAATTCCATCTTGACTGATCATACCTCACAACATGCTTCCTGACAAACCCAAAAGCTACCTTTATAACTACCTAGTTATGGAGTAGTGTTTGACAGCTCCTAAGTAAGTCAATTCACATATTGAGTGCATGCAACAATCTCAAGTCTAAGGACAAAGTGTACATGTTGTGTAAAAGAGAACTATGTAACTATATCTCGTGTTGGGTTGGTCCTGGCACATGTCTCTACACATGCCCACATTATTAGTTTGACATCTGCATGTCCATGACTTGTGAAACATAGTCATCAGCTAATACATGTACTAGTCTAATATTCATGTGTGTCCTCACATGAACTCCGACTAGGGACAACTTTAGAATAACCATACAAGTAAAGAGTTTCACATACAATTCACATAATTGCAAATTAATTCAAGTAGCCTTTAATGGATATTCAAGGAACACAATATGAAACATGGATACAATGGAATATCATCATCTCTATGATTGCCACTAGTGCATCATCTCTATGATTGCCTCTAGGGCATATCTCCAACAGCAGGTTAAGGAGCAGTGGAGTGCCATATGAGGGCTATGCCGACCCCATCATGAATGGTGAACCCAGACTTCACTCGAACATACCCGTTAGCGAGCTCACCAAGTGCGTCACTCGAGCCATCGAGGCAAGCAATATTAGCTCAGCCTCTCCAGTTGCAAGAAACCATGGACAGGGTAACGCACAAAACTCAACCGACCCCTACCAAAGCCCAATAAGGCTGAGGGGCTCAAGACACCCTAAACTGCCTTGGCACGTCTGATGCCAGGATCCACGACTCTGTCTCGTCCGATCACAAAACTGCCTCGGCTGTGCCCGACGCTAGGGTCCGTGACTCTGTCTCGCCCGATCCCTAAACAGCCTCGGCTGTGCCCGACACTAGGATCCACGAGCTCCATCATGCCCCATCCCTAAAAACTACCAGCCCTGGCTGCGCCCGATGCTAGGATCTATGACTCCGTCTCGCCCAATCCCTAAACTGCCTTGGCTAGGCCCAACGCTAGGATCCACAAACTCCATCTCGCCCGATCCCTAAACTGCCTCGACACATTCGACGCCAGGATCCACGACTCTGTCTCACCCGGTCCCTAAACTGCCTCGACACGCCCGACGCCAAGATCCGCGAACTCCACCTCGCCCGATCCCTAAACTACCTCGGTTGCGCCCGACGCCAGGATCCACGACTCAGTCTCGCCCGATCCCTAAAACTGCCCAATGACAAAACCCCCTAGGCGATTCTGCCCAAATCGCCCGGGGGCTCGGGGGCTACACCCGCGGGCGCGCTCATGCGCACCCGTTGATGAAACAAAACTCCCCCCACTAGCAACACGAAAAAAACCCCCAAACGATTCTACCTGAATCACCTAGGGGCTCAGGGGCTATACCCACGGGTGCGCTCGTGCGCACCCACCGTCAAGACAAAAATCCCCCAAACGATTCTACCTAAATCGCCCGAGGGCTCGAGGGCTCCTGTTGGATTCATAAACCCAGGGTCCCTCATGGACTGGCTTCCCAACAAAAGCTCGACCTAGCAGACAACATTATGAACGACACGCAACTCATGGGCGGCCCAAATACCTAAACGACAGTCCAGAGGGGCGATCCAATCTCTGACCGGAAGGCCTAGCCGAGGAGGAACGGTGCCCACTTCCGACTCTGACCCGCCTCTCCGACTGGAAGGCCTCGCTAAGGAGGAACATCGCTCGCTTTTGACTCTGGCCCGCCTCTGGATGGCCTCTCCAACTAGAAGGCCTGGCCAAACACCACTTCTGACTGCGACCCGTGTCTTTGACCAGGGATACACCGAACCCCTGCTTATAGCTCCTCTCCAACTAGCGCAATTAGAGCCGACTGGGACCAATCAATCAGGGACGCCCGCTTAGTGGGGACCATGAAACGGACGGAGAAAGTAATGCAGGGCACTCAAGTTAACCACAATACCAAGGACCGTACACTGTACACTGCAGGACAGTACCAACAGGGCATGTTAGAAGGGTACCCTACAAACTTCCTGGCATGTCAAAACCTAAGCAGTGTTGTGGGCGCCGACATTTACCCTATAGTGTTGTGGGCGCCATCAACTCCTATACCAGACAAACACGATAAGGCTCCCCCACATGCCTCTGGACATCAACAGTGTTGTGGGCATCGTCATCTACCATACATGGTGAATACGGTAAAACCTCCCACATGCGTTTGACAACAACAGTGTTATGGGCGCCTACCATCATCTTGTACCCGACAACGTGGGCAACAAGACTTAGTAGCATGCGTACTCTCTCTGTCGCTTGTAAGGCCATCCCCTTCATCTATAAAAGGAGATGCGCGCTCTCCCAATAGATAGATCCCTCAGTTCACATACATTGAATCAGTCCATAACAACTAAAACAACACACATGATCCGAATGATCAAGGATCCCAACGAACAACAAACGTTCGAACACTTAGCACATAGCGGAGCTCCTATCACTCTCGACCCTTCAGACCAGAGTTCGACTCTTTCTCCCTTCCGTTTATAACCCCACAGCAAACTCCGAGTACCTAGGCTCAGGAATAAAGTCACCACCGACTCAAACTAGATGTAGGGCACATTGCCTGAATCAGTATAAACCCTATGTCATTGAGTGCTAGGCCACATCCAATCACAACGTACGACAAAACTACAAGTATTTACGTGTTGGTCACTTTTTGCATCGATAGCCGGGTTCAGCGAGAAGCTGACCGTGGCAGGTTAGATGATGGGCAATGGTGAGCGGTCCTCCGTCGATAGCCTCCTCTAGTTCAGTGGTGAAAGCTTAGATCTAGAGCGACTCCTCGTCCTGTTCGATTAGCTCAGGCTCCCATAGGCGTAGGTCCCCAAACCACTTGGTGATGAAGTCAAGCTTGCCAAAGACGATCCTCATGCTCGGCCGCATCCTCTTTGGTTTGTCACCAAAGTCGAAGATAATTCCCATCTGAAACACAAAAATAAATCTGAATGCGAAAGACCCCTACCTAGCACGCCAACTATCGGATTGTTTTACTTCGGCAATATCCAGCAACATGATCGCGTAGATGGTTCGGGGCGTGATACATGCTAATCCCTACTCCAGTGGTGCTGCTGCTCTTTGTATTCTATGCTCAATTATAGGGCCACTGCTCCTAGCTATGAGGTAGATGGAATTGGTGGAAGATTAGATCCCGAGCCCAAGGTCCCTACCCTCCTTTATATAGGCATAAGAGGTAGGGTTACAGAAAGGGCGATCGGGCTAACAAATTTTTTCCTAGTTTGTTACAATAGATTGATTCTTGCTATTGTCCAGAATCACCCGCCTCGGTTTGCCTTGATCTCCACGTTGGTCGACCGCGTTAGCCCTTGCAGGCCTCCCCTTGATGGCTACTGGGCCGATAGCTCGATGATGGTCATATATACGGGTGGTGCAGGTACCCCTAGCCCATATCTCTGACAAACACCTTGTGGACAATCCCTAGAGGTAAGCGGTCTAATTTACCATTTTAGGCCTTCTTTATATGGGGTACATCATAAGCCATACCCACTAATGTAGACTAGGTTTGGTTCGGCCCATTACTAATAAACATGACTACAGATTTACATCTTATTACAGGTGATCCACCTCTACCAATCATAGCTCAAATTATAATATCTAATATGCACGTGAATATGTAAGTGTAGTGTTGGTTCATATATTGCCCTTGTAAGGAAAAGATATAAAGTTGTATATGAACTAACACCTAAAAATATCAAGAAAGGGACACACATTCCACGCGTACCATAGTTTCGGATTTAGTACCATATCAGAAAGCTAGCCTCGTTAAAACCAGCTTAAATAGGAAGATTTCTGCTACCTAAATCAGCCAGGCTTGGTGGTGCGAGCCTATTACTCCAACTTTGGAGGGCTAAAGAGTGGGTCCGTTTGGGGTTTTGTGCTTGAGCCCATGTAAAGACAGCATGCACGCAGAGGCTTGACATTCTTCTTGTGTGTCAGGCTTATGTATCAACTTGTCTTTGCGCTCTCATTTGGCTGGCCTTTGGTTACCTTTGCCCCCAAAGGCCCATTGGCTGGCGGGTTTAGTTCAGTTTGGGTCTTAGCAGGCCCAGCTAAAGCCCAACACGTATTTACACGCTTTGTAGGGTTTCCACGAATGCGATACCTAATGTGAAAAATCATAAATGGTTGCATTGAATGTGCAACCCATTGTGAAAATCATGGGTGACAGCATGGGCTTGGATGGCGGCGTAGCCTACTTCGTGGAGCTTGGGTTCGCATAATTATCCCTCGTACTAACTCTTTTTATTTACCGGGAAACCAAATGTACACAATATGTTGTAATCCTTGTACACGACCATTTTGTTCTTGGTCAACCTCACTAACCTGAGACACAACATGGTCCATTGTACCAAATCAAGCTTATAATATATAAATACTCCATATGGACAACTATTTTATCTATATCTCTTATAAAGTTAATTCTCACTATAAGTCTATCTCAACATGCAAGTCATCCACATCACCCTCACTAGATATCCACATCATCACCCACTAATCTTATCTCTTATAAAGTTAATCCCCACTATAAGTCTATCTCAACATGCAAGTTATCCACATCACCCCTCGCTAGATATCCACATCATCCCCTACTAATAGACATGTTATCCTAGTGACTTTCAACCTCTTAATGTAAGCTATCCGCATCATCAATGTCATCTTCTACATCAGAAGTGCCGCTTATGCTGAAATTTGGCTTATGCTGATGCTTATGCTAAAATGTTGTGAGAGGAAAATATTGTTCCATGGCTGAAAAGTAGCTCAAGCGAACAGGGTATACAGCCTCTATCTTCTGTAGCAATGTTTGCACGTTTGCTAGAGCAATTCTTCTGCACATGACAAAGTCCATGGCAGCGATGTCACTGAATTGATGAAGAACATCCTCTGGAAGCCACAGATGATGCACTTGGATAGTCGAACGGTTCCTGCACACGAGTCTTACTAGATTTCATGGTACACACGACTGAAGGTGTAGGAGCTGAAGAATGTGTGTGCGCTAGTGGCGGTGGAGGATGAGCACTTGAAGAAGGGGATGGCTTCCTTAGTGCCATCGTTGTCGTCATGGGCGAAGGAGCTGGTAAAGCTGCTCCTGCTCCATTGTCGTTGTCCCTGCAATTTTTTTAGTAAGTATAGCATCACGTCTTCTTTTGTTATCATGTCACAATCCGGTTGATCTCGTCGTGAAGGCTAATCTCTATCTGCGAATGAAACAACACAAGTAGGAATAAGATGGATGCAATCCGAATAAGACCCTGTTTAGTTGGTTTTTTGGCTATGTTTTTTTTTCTTTAAAAGCCAAAAACACAATCAAAAGACCCAAAAATAGCTTTTATTATAATATAAAATTAAAAGCACCTCCCTCCCTGCTCTCAGCTACGGTAAAATATTACCCACCTGTCGCGAAGATACCGGTTCGTTTATTCTTTACTTCTTTCCCGTTCGTAGACTCGCGAGACACGCTGCATGGCAGAGCGCTCCCGGCGGCGGCGTGGGCCTCTGCCCTTCCCTGCGGCGGCGCAGAACCTGCCCGGCGACGGCGTGGTCCCTGCCCGGCGGTGCGCCGTAGCGGCCTCCTCGCCGGAGTGGCCTCCGACTCTAGTCGCTCCTCTGACTCGCTCCTCCAGTCGCGACGCGGCCCCATGACGAGCTCCTCCGGTCGCGCCGACGAACACCCTCCAATCGCGAGGACGCGGCTCCGATGGCGTGGCCCCGACGTGCTCCTCCGCGGCGGTGGGCGCACCAATAGCGCCAGTACCCCCAGGCTCCAGGCCGCGACGGCGCATCTCCAGGCGTCCGGGCAAGCGCCCTCCCCTGCGGTCGCGGCAACGGCGAGCCCCTCACTGCTGCGGCGCATGCGCATCTCCAGGCGAGCCCCTTCTGTACGGCGGCGCATCTCCGTGGCTTGCTCTGTTTCCATGGAGAACAGGGATGTGTTTCTAGCCGTTTTCCTGTAGAAAATAAAACATGGAATACAATAGAAATACGAAAACGATGGACCAAAAATTTAGAAAACACTCTGAATTTTTTTTCTTTCCCAAAATAGTTCTTTACCTACAAATAAAACATATAATATAATATATTTAGTAGAAAAGTTTTGCTGCAGATGTTTGCCTATGTCTTTTAGAGTTTTAGTAGATTTTTTTCTTTCTAGAATAATCATTTACATGCGAATTAGTAAACATATTATTTTGTTACAAGCAATTTGCATATAAACAACCCTCACAACCTACAGTTTCATAGCTGCTCTGACCATACGGACTTCTGCTTTTCCCACGGCTGTTTTTACAGAACTATTTTTCTACAACCCACAGCTCATAATAGCTTTTTCAAAAGTCACAGCTCAACCAACACAGGGCCTAAAAGTGGCAATTATAGATGTATGATTAAGCTCACAAAAGTGATTGAGGTAAAGCAAAATTCAAACCCTAACATGAGCGGTGGCTACTAATATAAGGTCTTAGGGGCGTGCATAACCCCTGGACAGGCTTCATAGTGGACTCAAAGACGATACACGGCCCAACGAACCAAACTACATTGTCATAGCACCCTGACATATACGTGTTTTAACGATTCCCGTTGACTCCAATGGAATTTTGATGTTAAACTAACATCATTAGTTAGCTTATGAAATTATATGTCTATGCATAGGTGGATTATCGAAAACGGAGTCCGTATGCGTTCCGGGCGTCTGTTTTACGCCATGCTGGTCTTGGAGGCCGAGACGGACTCAAACTCGAGTTGAATTGGACGTCCCTATTGACTTGGACGTCCTTGCTGGTCTCCTCCTCCTCCACATCTCTCTCTAAGTACTTCATGATCCTCTTCAATGTTTCTAATCATGATAACAGCAATATATTCTCAAAACCATGAAAAAGATCGCTTAAAAACGAGGTCACCTCTAGTTTTAAGATCTTGGATAGCGATTAGTCTCATCGGGTGCAATCGAATGAGTGATGTCCTTATCAGGCCCTGCCCTGCCTCGCTCGCGCAGGCCGCGACAAAGTCGTGCCCACTCGCCATGGCTCACCCAAGTCGTGACGCCACTGTTACTTGCCGAGGCGCGTCTCATGGCCCCACCTCGCCTTGCTCACCAAGTTCCGCTCTGCTCGCCCAGGTTGCGCCTCCACGGCTGCTCGCCCAGGTGCCCTATCTCGCTCACCTGGCCCCACCTCGCTCTCCTAGGTTGAGCCTCCACCGCTGCTTGGCCAGGTGCGCCACCTCCACTCGCCCGGTCATGCCTTGCCTGCCCAAGACGCACCACAAGGTACTAAGAAGTGGGTCGAGTTGGTTCCTTTGTTTTGAGAAGATTGAGAGATGTTGTGTTTGGTTAAACTTATGGAAAGCGCCATAAAAAAGCAGAACATCAACGAGACAGGTGGATTTCAAAAGTGTTTTTTTCTCTTCAGAAGGCACTTCTTTTGTGTTGTACAATTTTATGCTTTGTGTTTTTTCCAAATATGTGGAAATAGAGATATGTTTCACAGTTGTTTGAAGAGGATATAAAGGGGGATATATTTCATAATTGTTTCAACCTAAAAGCTCACAATAGTTTTTTTACTGCTCACGGCGGAACCTAACACATGTAAAAATGGATCCGACCAAATAACCCAACCAGGCTTCCGGCAACCAAACACACTATAAGCTTGTTTTTCTTGTGTCTCTGTTCTGTATGCTCTGGATCTTTTACCCAGGTGGCGTTTCAGCAGTGCAGTATGATCAGTTTGCCCGGCTTGTTGAACTTCATGTTCTGTCGAACAACGATAGGTACTATCGCAACTCAACAAAGGAATGCCAAAGCAACCGAATGTATTCTTTTCGAACGAAGATAAAGTATCACAAAAACCTCTTGCTCATCACGGCACCACACATAATTATTACTGTTCCACAGCGCATGCAGTAGCAGAGGCACGCGGGTGGCTACGACAACCAAACTGCAACAAACAGAACAAAAAACGAGCGACTCTACCCACACACGCGCCAGCGCCATCACCGTAAAAACTGCATCCCAGCCCGTAGCATCTATCACGCAGACCGGCGAATCAACCAATTGTTCAGTCGAACCCCCAGCAGTCTAACATGACCAAGCATTTTTAAACCAAGCCCCTGATCGCTTATTTAAAATTCATAAATAATCTCCTTCCAGTCCAGATATCGCAATAATCCCGTCAGACGTTCTGCGTGACGCCGCTGGGCGCCTTGTTGTGCTGCGTGTCGATGTCCGAGTACCAGCCGTGCTTGGTGGAGTCGTACTTCTCGCCGTCGCCCCAGAGCGCGTAGGCCTCCTCGCCGTGCACGGCGTCGTCGCCGATGGCCAGCTCGTCGTCGGGCATGCGCAGCGGCACCACCAGCCGCACCACCAGGCACACCAGGCTGGTCACCACCACGTTCCAGGAGATGATGAAGAGCGCGCCCACCACCTGCTTGACGAGCTGCATGCCGTTGCCGTAGAAGGCGCCGCGGGAGTTGGTGACCGGCAAGAACATGGGGCACAGGTCCGGGTGCGCGAACAGCCCCGTGGTGGCGCCGCCGAGGAATCCGGCCACGGCGTGGGTGTGGAACACGGCAAGGGTGTCGTCCACTTGCTGGAGCAGGCGAGAGCGCTTGTGCACCACCATCATCGTGAACCACGGAATGCTGCCGGAAATCATGCCCATCAGGATCGCCGCCCAGCCCTGGACCAGACCTGCAGCAGACATACGTCGACGATTTGGCATGAGACGGCATATTAGTTACTACATACAGTATATACCAAGAAAGTTGTGCTAATTTTTCTTCTTCTGGATTCCAGATTTTAGTGCTGGGCGTGGCTGAATATCGAAAGTCCATGGGATCGTCATGTGAGTCTTAAACTCTTAATTCGATGCCTGCATCAAAAATACTACTAGGTTCTTAGCTCGTCAGACTGTCAAAGAACCAATGGAAGCACGCATACATGCAATCCACTGTGACAAGATAATGATCCTCCAAGATAATTGGTATGGTGGTAACAGGTAGTGATCGGTCCAGTCTGGGTACAAGGAAGTCCTCGTACCTTTGGAAAGAAGGAAACTGCTTTGCTGCTTTAGTTTCCTTCTAGATTCCTAGTAGAAACATTCAGGCTTTTAAAGGCGGCATGGTACTATACAAACACTGACGTACGGTAGCATCTACTGAGAAAATCTTTGGAAAAAATGATGTTCTTTCTTGCTAACTTTGGCTCAGACCTCAACTCAGTTTTATCCAAGCTGCTTTTTTAGCACACCTTTTTTTTCAAACTTCCTCAGTTGAGGGAAACACTACAGAGCACTCGTGCCAAAGTAGCCTTCTAGATAAACTACAGCACTACTAAAGTGAATAAACTCGTGACGCCGAATCCTGGATTCATTGGTTCGTTTACAGATGGGTCAAAAGAGTGTAGATTTAGCTGTGCAGTCGTGCAGATTCACAAGATAGAAAATGATCGGTGCCAGTGTTTTCAGGCAGGCAAACGTACGTCAGCCAGTCTATATATCTCGGCGACTATAAGTCACATAACATTTTAACCAGCTAGTAGTGGACCAGTATTAATTCTGTATGTGTGAGAAATAGATGTCGTCGTGCCATATATGCCCGTTGTAAACTTGTAATTAACGTATCTGCCGTGTAATAATAACATATTATATACTACAACTATATGAACCACAGCTAATGACAAATGTTTGGGTAGGAGTATTCAATAATCATCATCAGGCAGTAGTAGAGTAGTGATTGTGGACAGAGTCGTGTATATACCTGCGCCGGGAGTGATGCAGACGAGGCCGGTGATCATGCCCTGGACGGCGCCGATGACGGAGGGCTTCTTGAAGAAGATGACGTCGAGGCAGGTCCAGACGAGGAGGCTGGTGGCGGCGCAGATGTTGGTGTTGAGCACGGCGATGGAGGAGTCGACGTTGGCGGAGTAGGGGTCACCGCCGTTGAAGCCGGCCCATCCCATCCACAGGATGCCGGCACCGGTGAGCATGAGCAGGACGTTGTTTGGCGGGAACCTCTCCCTGTCCTTGGTGAGCCTGGGCCCGACCCAGTAGGCGGCGGTGAAGCCCGCGACGCCCGAGGAGAGGTGGATGACGTAGCCGCCGGAGTAGTCGATGACGCCCCAGTGGAAGAGGAAGCCTCCGCCCCAGATGGAGAAGGCGCCGATGGTGTAGGAGAAGGTGAGCCAGAGCGGGACGAAGAGCATCCACGCCTTGAAGTTCATGCGGCCGAGCAGGGAGCCCGCGAGGAGGATGAGTGTGATGGCGGCGAAGACGCACTGGAAGTAGACCATGGACGCCATGGGGTAGGAGGGCGTGATCTCGACTGACTCGACGACGTCGCTGTTGTGGAAGTAGTGCGTGGTCGCCGGGAGGCCGGCCTGGCTGAGGAGTAAGCCCTGGTTGAGTGAGTGGCCGGCCTTGCCCCAGAACGGGACCAGCTTCTGGCCGAAGGACATCTGGTAGCCCCAGATGACCCAGCACAGCCAGACGGCGGCGAACGCGTAGAGCGCCATGAACGCCGAGTTGACGGCCCACTTCTTCTTGACGATGCTGCCGTAGAGGATGACCAGCCCCGGCACGCTCTGCAGGCCCACCAGCGTGGCCGACACCATCTGCCACGCGTTGTCGCCCTTGTTGAGCCACTCCGGTATGCCGGTGCCCGGCTGGTACCCCAGCGTCATCGTCACATTGTAGGGAAGGCCGGCCATCCTCGCGGTTGCGAGATGATACGACGATCGATCAACTGGTGGCTTGACTAACTATTAGCACGCGGTGCCCAGTCACCGGCGGGCGGAGATAGTAGCGGCACCGTGTGTACCGGCACCGATGAGGTGATCGATGAGGCCGGCTGCTAGGCGAGGCTCCCGGCCGTTATATATAGGGAACGGCTCGTGCGGCTGACGCGTGGGGGCAAATTAAGCTAAGAGCGGGCGAGTTCGGCGAGAGCGCCGATGAGTGGCTCAAGGACAAGAGAAGAGCGGAGCTAGATCCTAAGCTTGAGGAACCAGGAGAGTATGAGTTGGCCAGTGGGGAGGGGAGGGAAGAATCCAAATGCGGAGCATTGGTTTTGAAGGACCCACGATCTCTATCTCTACAACTAAAATATTCATAACTATTCCGTCCACGGGTGCGACACCAAAGCCGCTCGCTCTCATGCATCCCCGTGCGATCTCTTATCCTCTCCCCGTCGGTCTGCTGCTGCGTGCGATTTCTTTCCAAAACAAACCACATCACGCGCTCCACTCCGTCCTCTCCCACCGCCGCCACCCCGGCCCTGCAGTGCCTCCCCTCCCCTCCCACGACGCCTCCAACGACAGCGGCGACGATCCCCGCCGCCACATGCCACTTGCACCGCCTCGCCGGCGACCTCTGGGGCGGCCTGGCTGGGGACGCGCCTCCCCTGACCGCGGGCGCAATTGCCACGATGACCCTGGCCGGCTGCTCGTGAGGGTGCGATTCAAGTCCATCGCCGGCGACCAGCACCCACCAGGTATCGCGCCGCATCTTGCACTCCCTGCTGTGCGAAACTGAGCACCTGAACCCTAACTTAATCAATCTGGGTATGTATTCAGATCTCATCTAATTACAATTTGTTGTATGTAGTATGCCTAACAAATGCGTTTTTTTTTTGCTAAAGTTGATGCACTTTACCGAGTCCGCCGTTGCTCGAGGATTCAGCAATTGTCTTATTCTCTTTTTCATATAGTATGAGTTTAGAATTCAGGCGTCCTGTCATGTGGTAATATTATTGATGTAATCAACATCTTATGTAGAACAGAGAATTTTTTTGCAGCTTTCATGTTAAGATTCCTCATAATTATGAGACCAAACGTTTTAATTTATGCATCTTATTACAAGGCATATATGAATGTCGATTTGCAGCAATTTAGTAGAAGTGTGGAACCACTTCTGATGTCGTCTTTGTAAATATTGATGGAGCTAGCGATGTAGAAATGGACTGCAGTCAGGCTTCCCAAAAACAAGGCTGGTGATAATTTGCTTGGCTGCATTGCTGCAGCACAAATCAAGGCAATTGTTTCTTGTTGTACTATTTATACAGGAATAGGATTGGAATAATGGGAACAATATTCTTTATGTTAATGAAATATTTTCTAGAGCACTGAATATTAGCATTTTCATGTAAATAAACAATATGGAATAATCATATGGCTTAGAATTTTAGTTCTAAATCTTTTTTTTTTCCAAATAACTGAATATATGGATCTGAATCTTTGTTGTCTGTCCATTGAGAGAACAATGATTTTTCAGGTCAATAAACATCTAGGTCTTAAACTTATGTAACATTTTGAGCTAATTATAAGAATGAATCAGTAATGCAAGCATTTAGATATTTCTCAGGATGGTTCTTTTCAGTTATGTTAACTGGTCTCAGTTTTTGTATTTGTATTACTATAATATTTATCTCCGGTATATATGCAGTCATGGTTTGGATAATTTACAGGAGGTTACTATGGACAACGTAATCATCCTCCTCCAGTAGAGGGAAAAGAGCTCTTACTGCATATGCAATTTTATTACCACGATCATGTTAGCCAATCATTAAGTGAAGGTGAGATCATAATCGTCATTGTTTCTCTTAAACCACAGCATGAAAGGCTATTCTGCAGTCTTGCTTGCTTGACCTGTTCATTATCTTGCAAAAGATATTCAGAAGATGCACAGACAAATACCAGCAATAAGTCAATGTATATCCTAATAAAAATTTCTAGAACACACTAAAATGTTCCCGGTCCATACATGTATCAAATGCGCTTCACTAATCTTCCATTCATACAAGTGAAAATCAGACATCAATATATCTGTGATAACTAACCCCACATATAATCTTATCAAAGCTCCCAGTCATATTCAGCTGTTGTAAGAAAACTCCCAACCTACAAAAGAACATTCACACTCTCATTCTTTCATTGTTTCATTCAAGCTGTTGCAATCAACATTCTCAGAGTCCACCTCTCCATGTAAATGATATTTTGTATTCCTGTGTTGAACCGTTACATATCTGGTAACAACCTGAATTCCATGTGTGATATTAACCATGTATATGCTCATGATCCTACATATTGTCAGATATAAAAGTTGACTTATGTAAAAGGGGTTGTCATTGGTTCACAGGGCAAGCAAGTTAACTCTCCATCTACTTGCAAATAAAATCGTACATGAAGGAGTATAAAACACGAAAGATAATGATTCTTTTACACGCTTATATGTTTGTTCATTGCTTTTTTATTAGCAAACATATTTTTTATTTTTTTATTTTTTGTTGTTGTGTGCTTCTCTTGCTGCAATGCAAGAGAGTACTGGTGTCACATCCTCACTTTCAAAAACTTACGGTGTAACTGGTGATCTGTTGGGCTTGAGTTTATCTGTTAGAAGGGAGATGACTATAAATATTTAAATAAAATATTGCCTCTGATAAGATGTAATATATAAGACATGGCCTAATCATTGATGCTCATGTAACTCTAATCACAACTAAAATGACTAAAGAGTGGACACCGTTTTGGACGACAAAATTTCGCCTCACCTTCCTATCGACCCGTGCGATACCACATCCGCGAAGGAAAGCTGTCGGTCCCGTACGATCCGGCGTCCGGAGGAAAGAATGCAAAGTCAAGCACGCCTATGCGATCACGCCAATCACGCTCCCACGTTCGACCCTCAACCAATCCCACGCTCACCCCTCCACCTGAACCATCGCGCCCTCTCCCTCGCTCCGCCTGCCGCCTCCCTAACAACTACGTTGTCACCGCCACGCGGCCACCGATCCGGGTGCAGCAAGGGGAGAGATCCCGCCGATTGGGGAGCTTTTGCTGCTCCGATTCGAGCTTGCCCCTAGTCTGCTCGCGAGGGTGCCGACGATGGGTACGTAGGGACGGCGCAAGACGCGGTGAAGATCCGGCGGCTGTAGAAGCAGCGCGAGGCGGAGCGCCGCAAGATCGAGGAGGGTTATATAAAAAACAATAGAATTCCATGTGGCAACACTACAATTGGCATGATCTACATCATATCCACACACTCTTCTTTGCACGTCAAGCACTCAAGTATGCAAGTACCCTCGCTTAAACTTATCAGCCTGGCTTATCAGCCATGGTAGAGTGTTTCTCTCTCACAACAAAACGGTGACTCTTGGGAATACATTTGGGGAAGCAAGAATTACTCCTCAAAGTGCTACAACTTTCCCTACAAAAACATACAACCTCCAGCTCCTTTTCTCTAAATTTGGAACTCCAAATGCCGCAACAAACTTTGAGTCTTCTCATGGCTTCTCCTGGTGGATAGACTAAATACAAGAAACATCCTAAGAAGGAAAAAGCAAAGGCTTCAAGGAAATAACTATAATTGTGTCCTCTGCAGCAGCAACATTGAGGGATCTACGTTTCATTTGTTCTTCAGCTGCTCCTTTAGCCAAGCCTGTTAGCAATTTCTTGGAATAAGTTGGGACTTCACAAAGGAATTCTTCCAAATGATGCAGCATGCCAAGCTTCAATATCAGAACCCCTTCTTTATGGAGAGACTTTAATCATTGCCGCTTGGCAAATTTAGAAGCAAAGAAATAATTTTATTTTTGATAGAGGTCGCCCATCCTTTGGTTCTTGGAAAAGCTCCTTCTGTGAAGAAGCTAGACTGCAGGCCCATAGATTCAGTGATGAAAAGTGCCCTGTCTTTCTTTCTTGTATAGCTGCCCTAGATTAGTCCTACAGCCCACCTTGGGCTAGCTTCTCTGTTGTTCTTTTGCTGTTCATTTGACCTTTGTTATGTGTTGTTCTTGTTTCCTTTTGTTTAATAAAACTTACAGTGAGGGTCTCCCCTACTGTATTTTTCATTAAAAAAACAACATCAGCCGGCTTATCAGCCGCAGAAACCATCAGCCGAACAACCCAAAAATGGTGGTTACAGAAGTTCACGTACCATAGACATCTGCACCTTGGTTTACTGGTCTGGTGGACAACCACATTGTGTGACAAAAACCTCAGGTCGTCGATACGCCGACCCCTGCGATCCTGCCCCAACGCTCCCCCACCCTTTCCTTCTAAATGCCACTCCTCGTAGACCAACACCAACGGTTTTTGATAAAATGTCACCCTGCGAAATGAACGGTGCCGGCAGGTGGGACCTCCTCCCCACGATCGCCCACAGTAGGAAACAACACCCCATGTTGATAGCGGATCCTCTTCCGCATCCGCCGCCTCCCTGTCATGACGCCGCGCTCTCCGTGACTGTATTAATTTCACGAACTTTGCTTTTTAGATTAAATATCACTTTAACGTCGTTATTTAATTTTACAGTATTGTTATCTTATCGTGCGATCCTTATGTTTGTAGTACAAAAGTTTAGTTGTTCCATACTACGCACGGATACGAACCTAGTGATGTAAAGATTCTAGCGCCAAGTCATCCAGGCCTCTTGCTTGGTTTTAGTTTAATTTGTGTTCTTGTTGTTGCTCGTCCTGGGGCTACTAGTTCCATTTCATTTAGCGCGAGCTTAATCCTGATGGGGTTGAGGGTCTCCTCGGCCTGGCTGGACGTTCTTGTCGTGTTCTCGGGCCTATCCATAAAAGGCGTACCCAGTGCAGAGAGCTCCCGCTCTGTGTGGGGTCTGAGGAAGGGTGTCAGTGGTAAGCCTTACCTTCGCCTGTGCAATGCGAGGAGACCGCGACTCAAACCCAGAACCTTCCGGTCACAGGCGGTAAGACTCTACCACTTGCATTATCCATCGTCCACGAAAAACTTGGCAGCTATGCAGTGTCTGGGTTCACATCAGCCTTGTTGTAGCCCCTCTGAGCTGGCTGGAACGCCCGCATAGGGCTCGTTTGGACGTGAGAAACGGTTTCATTTCTGACGTGAATCACCAGAAACGCCTCCAGATGATTTTGTTTTTTCGCCCGAATTCAGAACAGTCGTTCCACACTTTCTTCAGCAAATTTGGAAACAGGAAAGGGTAGTTTCACATAAAAGACATTTCAGTTTCTTGAATTGAACATCACTAATTGGACATGCGCACAT